>NW_027361697.1:48692500-49000000 GCF_039654945.1 Dendrobates tinctorius
GAACTTAAGCACATGCTAAAAAGGAAGAAAAAAATGTTTATAAAATGGAAAGAGGGAGGCATATCTAAAGAAGAATATAATGCTGTCTGCAGAACCTGCAGGGCACAAATCAGATTATTAAAGCTGACAATGAATTGAGGCTTGCAAGAGATGTCAAAAGCAATAATAAAGGATTTTGGGGATATGTCAAAAGTAAAAGAAAAGTCAAAGATGCTATAGGATTTTTACAGGATGAAAATGATGAAATGGTAAGACAGGATGTTGAGAAGGCCGAACTTTTAAATTCCTATTTTGCATCTGTTTTCCCTCAGAAAGGAAATGTAACATCAACTGTTCTTCACTGTCCTATTAAGGGAATAGAAGAATCCAGGATATCTATAAACAGAAAGATAGTGAGGAAACACTTAGCTAACCTAAATGAATTCAATTCTCCAGGTCCAGATAAATTACACCCCAGAGTACTGAAGGAGATAGCAGAAGAAATTTTTGAACCCCTCTCCATAATCTTTGAAAATTCTTGGAGAACAGAAGAAGTCCCAGAAGACTGGAGAAGAGCAAATGTTGTTCCTATCTTTAAAAAGGGGAAGAAGGTGGACCCAGGCAACTATAGGCCGGTGAGTCTGACTTCTATACCAGGAAAGATCTTTGAACAAATTATTAAACAACATGTATGTCAGTACCTGGATAAGAATGAAGTGATTAAACAGAGTCAGCATGGGTTTGTAACTAATAAGTCATGTCAGACTAACTTAATTTCCTTCTATGATGGAATCACTGATTGGGTGGATCAAGGAAATGCTGTAGATATAGTATATCTTGACTTCAGCAAAGCATTTGACAAAGTATCTAATACAATCCTTATTGAAAAAATGACTAAGTATGGAATGGACAAGGCAACTGTTAGGTGGATTCATAACTGGCTTAGTGATCGGACCCAAAGAGTGGTCGTAAATGGCTGCACATCCAGTTAGAAGAATGTCTCAAGTGGGGTACCACAGGGCTCTGTCCTGGGCCCTGTATTGTTCAACATCTTTATCAGCGATTTAGATGAAGGAATTGAGGGTAAACTGATTAAATTTGCTGATGACACAAAGCTAGGAGGGATAGCTAATACTAGAGAAGAGAGAGAGGATTCAAAAAGATATAAATAAACTGGAGAAGTGGGCAGCAACTAACAGAATGGTTTTTAACAGGGAAAAATGCAAAGTACTACATCTGGGCAATAAAAATGAAGAAAGCATATACAGAATGGGAGGAATAGGCATAAACAACAGCACATGTGAAAAAGATTTGGGTATACTAATAGATCACAGACTGAATATGAGTCAACAGTGTGATGCAGCAGCAAAAAAGGCAAATGCAATTCTAGGATGTATTAACAGAAGCATTCAGTCTAGATCACGTGAAGTCATTATTTCCCTCTACTCCTCTTTGGTCAGACCTCATCTGGAATACTGTGTCCAGTTTTGGGCACCACATTTTAAAAAAGACATCAACAAACTGGAGCAAGTTCAGAAAAGAGCAACCAGAATGGTGACCGGTCTGCAAACCCTGTCTTATGAGGAAAGGTTGCAGGATTTGGGATTGTTTAGTTTGCAAAAGAGAAGACTGAGAGGAGACTTAATAGCTGTCTACAAATATCTAAAGGGCTGTCACATTGTAGAAGGATCAAATTTATTCTCATTTGCACAAGGAAAGACTAGAAGCAATGGGATGAAACTGAATGGGAGGAGACACAGATTAGATATTAGAAAAAACTTTTTGACAGTTAGAGTGTTCAATGAGTGGAACAAGCTGCCACGAGAAGTGGTGAGTTCTCCTTCAATGGAAGTCTTCAAACAGAGGCTGGACAGACATCTGACTGGGATGATTTAGCGAATCCTGCTTTGAGCAGGGGGTTGGACCAGATGGCCCAGGAGGTCCCTTCCAACTCTACAATTCTATGATTCTACATACACAAATAATCAGCTTTACTAGAAACATACAAAGTCAGCTCTGCTATACAGACACAATGATTCTACATACACACATAATCAGCTTTACTATACACACACAAACTTGGCTCTGCTATACAAATACAACACTACTATATAGACTGGAGTCACACTTCCGTAGAATACTGGCAAGTGCTATGCCAGAAAACATTGCATAGCACTCGGACCAGTGTTAATCTATGGGGCAGCTCCCATCACCATATTTTTCTCAGGTGTATTTGACGTGCATGTGATATCGCAGCATGCTGCGCCTGTACGCGTATATCATCTGAGACTCACCAATTAAAGCGTATGGGTGTGAGAAAATCTCAGACGTCATATGGACCATCCATGTAGCTTGCGACAAATATGCACACATTTTCCTCATTTCAGCACATTGAGCCATTAAATTTAATTGGAAAAATCAGTGAGAAATGTAAAGCCATACAGATGTCATATGGATGCCATATGGATACATGGGTGTGAATAAAATCGCATCATCACATTGCAAATGCATTACACATGGATGACCATACGGAAAACACTCGTGTGACTCTCGGCAGGGAGACTCAGACCGATTTTTCATACGTTTAGTGTGACCTCGGCTTTACACACATAATCGGCTTTACTAGATACAGGACTAGATGTGTCTGACTCCTCTTCCCTATTCCCTACTGCAAGTCATGAGACCCAAGACAGTTGGGTCGCCCTCCCAGGGCTGTGGGGTACTTGGTACCGGGCCGGTGTCAGGGGAATGTGTCACAGCAGCGGTGACCCGGTCCGTGGCCCTGGGCGCCCAAGTAATGGGGGAATGTAGTTAATGGAATGGAATAGTTCGTTATGCCACCTGTGGTGCTCGGCAAGGGAGGTGTTAAGCCGACGCTGCATGCAGATCCGCTGGGACTGATGGTAGGGTGCAGCAAGGGTGTAAAAGCTCCCCACAGTTGAAGCTATAGTCCCAGGGCAGTGTAGAGGTGGATGGCACGGTGATGTAGCAGTGCCGTAAGGGTAGGAAGCAGACAAGACACAGCGGGTGCAATTTCTGTACCTTTACTTGTTAACTGCAGTCCAGGGTCCTGATTACAGATGGTAACAGAGCAGGCTAGCCTGGAAGCAACTCAGGGATTCTCTCTCAGCAGACGGGCTGGGCAGTCTCCTTCCCTAGTGCTCGTTTGAATGAAGTACTCCCAGTACTAAGTTACTCTGAAGTTCCTCCTGTCAGATGTTCCCAAGAACCTTAGTTGCACGGCAGACAGCTGTAGCCTCTCTCGGGGACTCCTTGCTCTTGAGTCCTGGCTCTCTTTCCAAGCTGCTGTTGTGCCTCAAGTCCTAGATGGGAGCAGGGCATTAACAGTCTCCTACTCCTCTGGTATCTGTTGTAGGACCGTTAGTATCCATACAACCGTGGAGACCAGGCTCCAGTTCATGCGCTCTCAAGCTGAGGGAGCTCTCCTTCCTAGCTCAACTTCCAGCTTCTCTCTCCATGTCTGCACACTTTACCCTCCGCAGACTAACTGACTACTCCCTCCTCTTGGCCATCAGAGGGCACTCCTCCCCTTAATCCAGGTTCAGAGTTCCCCCTGCTGGCCTGGAGTGGAACTGTGTTGCATGTATGGATTGACTGCGAGAGAGACCCATCATTGCCTCCAAGCCTGGCATTACCCTCCCGTGGAGGAAGGCAATGCCACTGTGGCGACCATACTCCTGGGGTGCCACATTTCCCCCAGTGCAAGTCAGCACTCCTGGGCTGAACAAAAACATGAACATATGAAAACAGTTACAATAATAATTGTACAAGATTTAAAAATGAAAAAGTTACAAAAACCAAGTGCTTCAAAAATGGTCCTATGATGGCAAGTCCAGCATCAATGTCCATGGTCCATTCCAGGGCAAATGGTGAAATATTTACAAGAAAAGATTTTGACCACACACAAGTCCTGTGGTTCAGTGTCCATAAAACAAATTCCAAAGGAAACTCTTACAGGTTACCTGTAGGCACAAAGCTTAAGAACAGTTACATATATACATACACAATTTCAACATTTACATTTAACTATATACAATATCTAAGGTGTGGTTTACTTTGTGTAGTGCGGGTAGACCTGCATAAGACTGGTGTAGTGGGTAATGTACTGGATACACTACTGGGGGTTCTATGTAACACAGGGATACTAGACTGACTGTGAACTTAGACTCACCAAGGGCACAACAGGTTCACCACTGGCAGGGCGAGGGTTCTCTGGCTCCACTGCTGGTGTGGCATCTGCTACCTGATTTTCCTGATTCTCTTGAGTCACATCTTCTTGTGCTATCAATTGGGGAAACAGCAACAGTGGCAACACTATAGCATCGTTCACTTTAGTCCAATTCACAGGGAATTCTCCAAGCACTGTGCTGACCTTCTCTTCTTCCACTATGGGTTGGATGTTATCTGGCTCCTCTTTTCTTTCTTTTAACTGGTCAGGGCATAACTTTAAATGATCTCTCGATACCGCTGCTGAGGTCTCTCCTCCATCTTTACTTACAAGGCATACCTTAGCATTATCAAAATTTGAGGGCAGAATGGTATAAGGTTCAGCTTCGCACTGATCATCCAATTTGTGCAATCTTCTCTTTCTTTTCAAGACTTGCTCTCCCGGCGACAAAGGAACGGCAGGTGCATTTTGATTGTAAAGCTTTTCCTGCTTTTGCCTTGCCTGAGCCAGATTCCTTTCCACGCATTCTTGAACTCTCCGGTACTGTTGCTGCCTATCCATGTCCCAATCAGCATCTGGTGCAGCGACTTCAGGTGTCAGGACTCCCATGTCTAGGTCAATAGGCAGCTTACCAGGTCTTGCTCTCATTAAATAGGCTCGGGTACAGTTGGTAGAGTTCACTGGAATATGGTTGTAGAGGTCCCCAAGATCTGGCAACCTTTCTGGCCACAGATTCCTCTCCCCAAGGGCAAAGTCTTCAGGAGATCCATCACTACCTGGTTCATCTTCTCGCACATGCCATTGGTCTGTGGCTGATACGGCGTTGTCCGGGTCTTCTTACAATCATACAGGTTACAGAATTCTTGGAACACTTCTGCCTCAAAAGCTGGACCTTGATCTGTAAGCACTCTCTCCGGGTACCCATGTGGTCTACAGAAGTGCTGCTGGAACGCTCTGGCTGCTGTCCTGGCAGTTTGATCTTTGACAGGCACAACTACCATGAATCTTGAGTAGTGGTCCACAATGGTAAGAGCATAGATGTAGCCTGACCGGCTTGGAACCAGCTTCACATGGTCCAGGGCTACCAGCTCAAGGGGCTGTTTGTTGATGATTGGCTGTAGAGGAGCTCTCTGGCTGTCTCGATCCTTTCTGCGCAGGTTACATTGTCCACACTCCCGGCACCACCTCTCAATGGCTTTCCTCATACCAGCCCAGTAGAACCTCTCTCGGAGCAATACTTCCAACTTCTTCCATCCGAAGTGTCCAGCTCCATTGTGGTATGCTTCCAGGACCATTGATGCCTCTCTCTTTGGGACTATCACCTGCCAAATCTGCTCATGAGTGCGGGCATTGATACTCCTCCGACAAAGCTTCCCTTCATAAATGAACAGCCGACCTCTCTCCTTCCACAACTGCTGAGTTTCTTCCAGAGCATCCGACTCTGGATGTGAGTCAGCTCGTGTCAGCAGCTCCTTCACCAGACGGACTGCAGGGTCACTATCTTGTGTTTCTGCCCAATCATGATGGGGCAATGGGTTCAGGGTGACGTCCTTCAAGCCAGACCATCTGTTTCTCACTCCTTGAGCACGCTGGGCCGCAAGTGGCCGGTGGAAGGGAAGTAGCTCTATCTCTCCAAGAGCCTCAGGGTCTTCTCCGGCATCTGGTAGGATAGGCATTCTGGACAGTGCATCAGCATTGGCATTCTTGTGCCCTGCCCGGTACTTGATGGTAAACTCATAGTTCGATAGCCATCCATTGCTGTTCCAGTGCACCTAGTTTTGCAGTGTCCAAATGCGTCAACGGGTTGTTGTCCGTTAAGATAGTGAACTTGGCAGAGGCTAGGTAATGTTTGAACCTTTGAGTGACAGCCCAGACTATGGCAAGGAACTCCAGCTTGAAAGAACTGTAATTATCCGGGTTCCTTTCAATGGGGCGCAGCTTCCTGCTGGCGTAGGAGATCACTCTTTCTTTCCCATTCTGTACCTGCGACAGTATTGCTCCTAGTCCCACGTTGCTGGCATCTGTGTACAGCACAAAGGGTTTGTCATAATCTGGGTAGGCCAGAACTTCGTCTCCTGTGAGAGCCATCTTCAATCTGGTAAAGGACCTTTCCAACTCTTCAGTCCATTCAAAGGTGGAACTTTTCTGTTTGGTCTTCTTGGACTGCCCCACCAGGAGATTTTGCATAGGGGTGGCTATTTCAGTAAAGCCCTCGATGAATCTTCGGTAGTAGCCTACCAGTCCAAGGAATTGGCGTACTTCATGAAGGTTGCTGGGCTTTGGCCAGTCCCGGATGACCGTGACCTTATCAGGATCTGGTGCCACACCTTCTGCACTGACCACATGACCGAGGTACTGCACCTTGGGCTTCAGGAGGTGGCACTTGGGGGGCTTCACCTTCAGGCCAAAATTGGACAAAGCTTCAAACACTTCAGCCAGGTGTTCCAGATGGTCTTCATAGGTTTTGGAGAAAACAATGACATCGTCCAGATACAACAGGACCGTCTCAAAGTTCATGTGTCCCAGGCAGCACTCCATCAGCCATAGAAATGTTCCTGGAGCAGTGCAGAGCCCAAATGGCATATAATTGAACTCACAGAGACCCATTGGAGTGGTAAATGCTGTTTTCTCCTTGTCTGCCTCTGCCACGGGAACCTGCCAATACCCACTAGTGAGATCTAAGGTGGAAAAGTAATTAGCAGTTTTAAGTGCAGCCAATGATTCCTCAATTCTGGGTAATGGGTAGGCATCTTTATGTGTAATGCTGTTAATTTTCCTGTAATTAACACACATTCTCATGGTACCATCCTTTTTCTTTACAAACACTATTGCAGCTGCCCAGGGGCTACAACTGTCTCTGATGACCCCTGCCTCCTTCATCTCCCTCAACATACTCTTAGCACATTGGTATTGTGTTGGGGGTATAGGTCGGTACCTCTCTTTTATGGGTGGATGGTCTCCTGTGGGGATATGATGTTGAACCCCTTTTGCCTGCCCAAAATCTAGTGGGTGTTTGCTGAATACCCGCTAATACTCTTGTGTCACTCTGTAAACTCCATTTTTCTGGTATGAAGGTGTAGAGTCAGTTCCCACCTGCAGTTGCTGACACCACTCCTCTGGCTGCTTCACAGAGCCATTGTCCTCCACCTGATCGGATGAGACCAAGGGTTCTGCTGCCTGCAAAGAGTTGTTATTAACAGTGAGCAGCTTAGCAACTGTGGCGTACCGAGGTATTGTGGCTTCCTCTTCCCCACAATTCAAAAGACGTACAGGTACTCTCCCTTTTCGTACATCAACCACCCCTCTGGCTGTCAGGACAGTGGGTCTGCTATCGGAGTATTCTGGTTCTACCAACGCCTGGTATTCTCTCCCTCTAAGACCTATAGCTGCCCGACACCAAACCAACATTTCACATCTGGGGGGTATTGCAATGGGAAAAGCATCACTCACTCTGACGCTGCCAATCTCCCCGCCAGAGAGTTCTACCTGTTGTCCTTGCATCAGGGCTCTGATCTCCTTCTGCAGGACTCATTGTTCTCCGCAACCAGCAGTCTCAGCCACCTGTTGCAACAAGACAATAGCCTCGGACAGACAGTTTTCAATTACATTTGTACCAAGAGTCATCATGGGATTACATTCACGTCGATCAATATCAACAACTATTAGACCTTGAGACTTTAGCTCTACCCGCCCCACTTTAACAGTAATTTCTTTACATCCTATCTGCGGTAAAGACTGACCATTACTAGCAACTACTGTCAGTTCATCAGTGGGCCACGGGTAAGTTCTGAATCAGCCCAATACCTCTTGTACAGAATGTACGGCATAGTGGTCACCTGAGAGCCAGTGTCCAGCAAAGCGTTCATGGGGATGCCGTCAATCACCACAGGAAGGATCGGTCTCCCTCCCACATACTTGGCTCTCCAGTTCCTTGGGCCTGGGGATCCTACTCCTGGGGGTTGGCCTTCTGCCCCAGGGGTTGCTTGTTTAAAGGACAATATCTTGCAAGATGACCGGCCTTGTAGCAGCGACGACAGATGGGACATCCGTCCTGGTCATAGCGATCGTTGTTCCTCCCTTGAAGTGGCGGGGCTCTCCTCCTCCGGAGCCACGAGACATCCTCTGGACTGGAAGCAAGCTGGATCTTTTCTTTGGAGGACACTTGTAGGGACTACACGGTTTTCGTAAGTGCAGCCATCCCTTTGGTCAACTCCTGGACCTGAAGACGCAGCTCCTCAGTTGGATCTTTATCCAGAGTCTGTGCATCAGCCTCCACAGGGATGGAAGGAAAAGATGTTGCTTCCTGATGGTAGGTGATCGCTGGGCGCCTAGGGGGCACTGAACGGCTGTCAGTGGACTCCTGCAGTACCCGGATAGCCCTGTCCTTAAAATCAGCAAAGTCCAGATCAGGGTTTTGCAGGGTTATAATACGCAACTGTCCTCTGTGGGTACTGGATAGGAGTCCTTCAATGAACTGCTCCTTTAACAGTTTATCTTCCTCCTTCACACTGTCAGGATCAACTTGCTTAACTGCTCGCAGCGCCTCCTGCAGGTTGAGAGCATAATCCCTGTTACTGTCCTGCGCCTTCTGTTTACAGCCAAAGAACCTCATCTTGATTTCAGCTGCAGTCGGGTGTCAAAGGTGCTTCTCAGCTTGGCCAGGATCTTTGCAACAGTCTCTTTATCAGTGTCCTGCCAGGCTTTCACCTCTCTCTGTGCTGCACCCGTTAGCTGTCCAATCAGGATATTCACTTTCTGGCTTTCAGACAGAGGGTATAATTTAAACAAACTGCACAGTCTCTCTTTAAATTCACTCAGGGTATGCGACTCACCCGAGTACTGTGGTAGCCAGGCCGCTCCCGGTATATAGGGCATAGACAGCGGCATTATGGAGACCGCTGTGGCAGGCGCTCCTCCTGGCGGTGCTGCGGGGTTGACAACAGCGCCGGCCGCTGCATCGCCGTTCGGCGTGGACATCCCTTCCCCCCCTAGTTAATGTTAGCCAGGGCCAGGGGTTATGGGAGCTCACCAGCGGCCGCTTCTCAGGCCCGACGCTCCGGGCTGTAGGCCTCAGCTCCTCCTTCTCTCGTGCGCTGTTCTCTCTTCCCGCGCCGCACTTCGCTTCTTCGTGCTCTGCGGCAGGCTCCGCCCACGAAGGCCTGCCTCTTTCTTCCTGCGTGCACCAAGCAGCGCGGTAATGGCAGCTATTGGTGCCAATTATACACACAGTCTTTTTGCACACACACAGTCTTTTTGCACAAACACAGTCTATGGCACACAGGACCCGGGGGTACCGGGCTCCGTAATCCTGTTCGTGATGCCAAGTTGGGTCGCCCTCCCAGGGCTGTGGGGTACTCGGTACCGGGCTGGTGTCAGGGGAATGTGTCACAGCAGCGGTGTCCCGGTCCGTGGCCCTGGACGCCCAAGTAATAGGGAAATGTAGTTAATGGAATGGAATAGTTTGTGACGCCACCTGTGGTGCTCGGCAAGGGAGGTGTTAAGCCGACGCTGCATGCAGATCCGCTGGGACTGATGGTAGGGTGCAGCAAGGGTGTAAAAGCTCCCCACAGGTGAAGCTATAGTCCCAGGGCAGTGTAGAGGTGGATGGCACGGTGATGTAGCAGTGCTGTAAGGGTAGGAAGCAGACAAGACACAGAGGGTGCAATTTCTGTACCTTTACTTGATAACTGCAGTCCAGGGTCCTGATTACAGATGGTAACAGAGCAGGCTAGCCTGGAAGCAACTCAGTGATTCTCTCTCAGCAGACGGGCTGTGCAGTCTCCTTCCCTAGCACTCGTTTGAATGAAGTACTCCCAGCACTAAGTTACTCTGAAGTTCCTCCTGTCAGATGTTCCCAAGAACCTTACTTGCATGGCAAACAGCTGTAGCCTCTCTCGGGGACTCCTCGCTCTTGAGTCCTGGCCCTCTATCCAAGCTGCTGTTGTGCCTCAAGTCCTAGATGGGAGCAGGGCATTTACAGCCTCCTACTCCTCTGGTATCTGTTGTAGGACCGTTAGTATCCGTACAACCGTGGAGACCAGGCTCCAGTTCATTCGCTCTCAAGCTGAGGGAGCTCTCCTTCCTAGCTCAACCTCCAGCTTCTCTCTCCACGTCTGCATACTTCACCCTCCGCAGACTAACTGACTACTCCCTCCTCTTGGCCCTCATAGAGCACTCCTCCCCATAATCCTGGTTCAGAGTTCCCCCTGCTGGCCTGGATTGGAACTGTGTTGCATGTATGGATTGACTGCGAGAGAGACCCATCATTGCCTCCAAGCCTGGCATTACCCTCCCCTGGAGGAAGGCAAAGCCACTGTGGCGACCATACTCCAGGGGGCGCCACACTATCACATGACCCAGGGGTCTCTGCAGGATCTTCAGACTTTACACAGACTTGATGGTGCAGGAAGTGGCTGTTGGCTTTCCGATCTCCCTTATATTTAGCTGGATCTTTGCCTTGACATATGTACAAGTGAAGTTGGGACATACCCCAAGCCAGGATATACCCCAAGCCGGGACAGTGGGACAACTCCCCAAATACAGGACCACCCGATTGGATCCAAATGGTTGGGAAGTATAGAGCTATTGGAGTCATGCGAGAGGTAACACAGACCTGGGGTGTGGTTCTTGTAAAGTGAGCAGGATCTAAGGAAGCTCCTAATAACTATCTTAGTACAATGTGCTTAAAGTTCATTTTAAAAAAAGACAAAAAAAGCTAAAATCCTTGGTCAGCCGGTCGAGCATGCATACCTCTTCCAATTCATGTCTGTTGGAAGGCGGCTATCTCCTGTGCTCCTATGGAGAATGAATGATGTAGATGTGCACATGCTCAGTTTCTGTTCCTTTCAGTCAGGGTTCCTCACAGCCCCCTCTTGGGTTCAAGGTGGGCAGGAATCAGACCTCAAGTGATTAGAAAGTTGGCCCCAATCCCATGGATAGTGAATAAGGTCCAAACTTGGCCCAACTCCTCTAAGTTGCATAGGCCTCACGCTTGTTTTCCCCAGTGAGGTTCACAATCTAATTTACTCTGCAAACAGACTACAATAGGGCAAGTTTATCAGATGAGCCATCATTATGTTTCTGAACTAAACCAGAAAATCCTGAGAAATAACAATGCTGGTAGGTAATTATGAACTCAGTGCTAATGTCACGCTATCCTCAAGTGAATATGAAGCATTTGTGAAACTCCAGCTATTTAGTGAGTACTCTGGGATTCCTTGTACACTGTATTGTTTCTCATTTATATACATACAATTTCAATGTACAGATAATATATTTCCATTCAATTTTGTGAAGTTCGGATTCAGTTCTCTGGAGGTGTCAGATGTGCAGAATGCGGCACCAGGCACTCTCACCCGGTAAAGTAGTTCCAAGGTATTCCTGCGCTATAGATTAGGCAATACTGCCACCTAGTGTTCATCATTGGTCTTACATTGAAAACCATAATAAAGAATGCATTAGCGCAATGGCTGACTTGTAAATGGCAGCAGCTTTGTTTCAATTTTTTTTTTTAATCTTCCAAAAGAAGAACAATTGAAAGTAAAAAAAAAAGAATATGAAAAACATTATAGCTTTGTCAGATTTCTCTCATTAATGACACAACCTGTAAGAAGTGTTACTTTGGGTTAGGTCACAATTTAAAAGTTTACAATGCTAAATGAGCAAAGTGTAATCTCTTACTAAGTGTTGCATTCACACCTTGCTGATATTCTATGTAACCTATTCCCAAATGTGCCTTAGATTCGTTGGCTTCCAGTACTTTAAATAGAACCAGTCGGCACGGTTATGTAATGTAAAGTAAGTCCATGGATGTAATGGTGTGTAACACAGATTACATCGATACCTTTGGTGAAGAAATCCGCTTTGTTGTTCTTTATTCACTATTTGAAGTTTTCTGCTAATTAGATTTGGGTGCACAGGGGACGGACTGTGCACGGGATCTTCTCCCTGTCTGTGATTCCCCGGCCTCTCCACCTGTGTCCGGGCTGTGAATGATCTGCCTCCTCTGTATGAAATCTCAGTAGTAACCTGTC
The DNA here is from genome assembly GCF_039654945.1 of Dendrobates tinctorius. NCBI lineage: Eukaryota > Metazoa > Chordata > Amphibia > Anura > Dendrobatidae > Dendrobates > Dendrobates tinctorius. Next base: position 48,704,702 of record NW_027361697.1, read on the forward strand.
AATCACAGATGGAGGGGCCGGGGAATCACAGACGGAGGAGAAAGCCCAGTGTTCAGTCCGGCCCCTGTGCACCAAAATCTAATTAGCAGAAAACTTCAAATTCTGAATACAGAAGAACAAAGCAGATTTCTTTATCAAACATATCAATGTCATCAGTATTACAGTCATATCTAGAGTTGAGTGAAACGGGACGGTCAAATTGATAAGTCGCCGACTTTCGCTAAAGTCGGGTTTCACCGATCGAAACCCGACTATAGCATGAGGTCGGCCATGAGGTCGCCGACCCGCGTGCCAAAGTTGCGTTTCCCATGATGCTTCCAGCGCCTTTTCTCAGCCAATCATCAAGGATGCACACTGTGGGCAGCGCAATGACATCGGCAGCGGCCACCACCATCATAGAGAAGGGCAATCGTGTGATTGGCTTGCTTTGTGTGGCATCACAGTGGCTATAAAAGCCCTGACCATCGACCGCCATGTTACTTCTGCCGATCTTAGCATAGCAAGAGGTTGCTGCTGATGATTCTCAATAGGGAGAGCGTTAGGCAACAAAGAAAAAAAAACTGTGCTTCTTCTGATAGCGATTTCAACTGTACAGTTAGTGTGCAGTGACGGGAGGATTTTTGTGTGTGCAGCAGCGCTGGTGGTTATTAGGCTGCCTTATAAGGCTACCTGATAGCTGCATTGCTGTGTGCACACTCCTGTGCAGACTGCTCTTTTAAAAGCAAAAAAACTTTTATTCTGATTTTCTGCACAGTTACATAGCGTTCATTTTTTCACACACCGTATAGAGGTGTACGCTCCTCACACACTACCGTGTACCGGTTGTTATCACGGACATATACATGCTATCTATGTGTGACTCCATAAAAAAATAGATGGAGATTTTAAATTTTCCATACATACACGGTATAGAGCTGTCCGCTTTTCTAACAGTATCGTATATCTGCTGTTTGTATTGCTGTCAAATCTATACAGACACAGCGTGTGTGTGTGAGACTCCGTAAATACATATACGGACATTTCAATTTTTCCATACACCGTATAGAGCTGTCTGCTTGTCAAACAGTATCGTATATCTGCTGTTTGATACGGTCAGAGACAGCGTGTGTGACTCCGTAAAAAAATAGACGGTGATTTAAAATTTTCCTTACATACACCGTATAGAGCTGTATGCTCCTCACACACTACAGTGTACCGGCTGGTATCATGGACAAATACATGCTATCTGTGTGTGACTCCGTAAAAAAATATTGATTACGGTCAAATCTATACAGAGACAGCGTGTGTGTGTGACTCCGTAAAAAAATAGACAGAGAGTTAAAATTTTCCATACAGTTGTGGCCAAAGTATTAACACCCCTGCAATTCTGTGAGATAATACTCAGTTTCTTCCTGAAAATGATTGCAAACACAAATTCTTTGGTATTATTATCTTCATTTAATTTGTCTTAAATGAAAAAACACAAAGTGAATGAAGCAAAAAGCAAAACATTGATCATCTCACACAAAACTCCAAAAATGGGCCAGACAAAAGTACTGGGCCCTACATTATGCTGCAAAATTTGTTGGTAGTCTTCAGACTTCTATCATAAACCAGAAAAGAGGCATGTAAAAAGGAGGGATCACCAATAAGGTATAACAAAATACAAGATAATAAACTTTTTATTAATCATCCAAAACAAACAACATGCAGTGCAATTATAAAAACAATTAAAACCGCACAATCGCGTTCATTTAACACAATAACCCCTGCACAAACCCTTCATGATGCTATTATTTGCAAATATGCTAACAAAACACCTGGTATAAGTATATAAAATCCTATCAACAGGTAATGAAAAACATACACTCCACCTTCCACCTTATATAATAATGGATGCAAACTACCTAGTTGGTCTAACAAATTGTTAGGACAAAAAACCTGCTCAAATTAGCACAAAAAACCCCTAACAAATAAACAATGTGTATGCACAAATGAGAGCATAGGGGTTGATAGGGTAAAAGGCTGCTAATGCAGTGTAAACAGGCCAAAAAACAAGGGTCCCAATTGCCAATGGCCCCCTCTATACAACCTGTTAAGAGCAAAATAATGCTGGCAGGTAAAGTCCTAATCCAGTAACCAGTGGAGGTAAGAGTGAGAAGTGGTGAGGCAGGGGCAGAGGAAACGCCCGACGCATTACGCCAGAGCAACTGGCTTCATCAGGAGCAGTGTCATGTTGTGAGTGGATGGTGTATAAATACCCATAACATCAGCTTTCAGCCAGGGAACAGGTGTGAGAGCAAGGCTCAAGGGTTGCCATGACATAGTGCAATGATCACAAACCGGAAGGGAGGTGTCTGGTTTTGCACAGCCGCAATAGACTGAGATGAAGTCTTCATAATAGTGTACAAAAATGGCGCTGAGAAAACTCTAATGCGCATGCCCAAAGTAGCGCAACTTCCGGGACCACACCGGAAGTAGAGTGTCCGGTGTTGCGCAGCCGTAATAGGCCAAAATAAAGCGTACAAAGTACACCAAGATGGCTTCTGGCGGGCTCCAGAGCACATGCCTAGATACAAAAGACATTAATGAGCGGGTAAGGGTCACCAGCCATCTCCCACATCCTATCAGAGACCGGAAGCCATAAAAATATGAGAGAAAAAAAAAAAAAAAAAAAACCACTCAGCAATAAAAATAATAACGGAATCCCAGTTTTAGAATGAATGCGCTAAGTGAGCTTAAAGTCATGAGCCACAGTTCTATTCAAGTGCTACTTGGTATGATAGAAACAGTGTGTAAAAAAATACCATACAGAAAGGGATAGGAAAGAAAGAAAAAGGGGGTTAAATGGGGAATTAGAATAGCGGCTAGTTATATCATGATGAGACCACATATGTGCCTTACAATAAAATTCAGGCAACTAGCCTGAAAATATAACCTGAAAATATACACAAAGAGAAAAAAAAAAACAAAAAAAAAAACAAAACACAAGTCTCATATGATTTTGACAGACTAACAGTCCCATTCTTTCTTTTGCATTTAATTAAAAAAACCATGGTTTTTTAAGCAGATAGAATACAATTCATCTGCAAAGTTGAAATACCAAGAAAAAATAGGTTTTAAATTTATATTCCTTAAATTTTAATCAGATTTTACCCCTATAGCTCATTGCAATTACAACAATAAATATACACTTATGAAGATAAGAAGAAAAAAAAAAAAATATATATATATATATATATATATATATATATATATATATACAAAAGCCAGTATATGCTGATATAATAATTGACTAGCCCCCATAAGAAAGCGCAAGGACCAACAAACATTATGAAAATCAAAATAGGTCCATCAAAGATCTAAAACGGATTTGATTGCAGTGACCAATTCTCAGTCTGTGAGCACAAAAGTTGAATGCTAGGCAATAACGATGTCCATGTCCAGTTGAGCCGTAAAGGAGAAGGAGACTAAGAAATCTGTTGAAATAAGGAATGATAAGATATGAAAAAGCTATACACAAAGACCATAGAGTAGAAACCCAGAGGGAGCACAACAGAGTCACAATCCTTTATAGTTGTTTGTAAAACCCTGTAAAGAGTAATTCTGCATTCAGACCCCTTGGAGAGAGACTGCCCAGATCGTGTATCTATTTGGATTCACATCTGAGCAGTCTCAGGCCCACATCGCCCCCTCTAATATTGGTAGGCACTTCTTCCAGGGCCATTGCCCTTAGTCCCATGGAACGTCCATTATGTACCTCTAAAAAGTGTGCAGCCACTGGGGTGATATGTTTGCCCTTGTCACGATCCCTGTTGGCAGTGGAGATATTAGAAAGATGTTGTTGTAATCTCCTTCTGAATTCTTGAGTGGTTTGTCCCACATATATCTTTGGACAATTACAGACAAGGGCATAGACTAAATTTCGTGACTTGCAATTAAAGTATGCCTTTTTGGGTAGAATCTGGAAAGGGTAGATAGGTAATGAAATGCCATGTCTGGCAACCATATGCTGGCACACATTGCAATCACCACAAGGGTAGGTACCCAAAGTCCTAACCCCCCTGTTTAGTCTAACCGTGGGGCGTATATAGTGGCTATGGCAAAGCCGATCCTTGAGATTCCGAGCCCTTCGTGCTACCAGACTGGGCGTATTGGAGATATGTGGTACCAATTTTGCCTCACTCAATAGAATACCCCAATTCTTGCCCAAGATTTTACGTACATCGTGCCACTGATTGTTGTAAGTGGTCACTATCCCTATAGGTCTAGAAGACTCACGTGGCTTTCTCTGTAGCAATTCTGCGCGTGTACTTGTTCTTGCTCTTTGATATGAGGCAGAAATAACTTTCTTGGGATAACCACGGCTCTTAAAACGATCTGTCAATGTTCTTGCTTCCGACAGAAAGTCCGATGGATCAGTACAATTTCTTTCAGCTCGGAAAAACTGACCTGTGGGGATACCGTTTTTTAAGTGTTGGGGGTGAAAACTGGTATAATGTAGGAGGCTGTTGTTGGCTGTAGGCTTACGGTATAATTTAGTTGAAATATGCGAACCTTCCAAAGAGAGACTAAGATCCAGAAATTCCACCGTCGTACAAGAAATGTTAAACGTTAATTTGATATTATAGGGATTCTGGTTCAGCTCACTGATGAATGATCTGCAACTTTCTTCTGTGCCTGTCCAGAAAAAGATGACATCATCAATATACCGTAGCCATTTAAGGCAGTGTGTTTTAAAGCCAACATGAGAATACACCACCAACTCCTCCCACCACCCCAAAAACAAATTTGCATAAGCGGGGGGCACAGCGTGCTCCCATAGCAGTCCCCATACTCTGTCTATAAAAGGTCCTATCAAATACAAAATAGTTTTTATCGAGAATAAAGAAGAGCAACTCCAAAAGGAAGCGGTTGTGTGCCCTGTCGCCCATGGAATCTTTGTTTAAATGAAAGGCAATAGCCTCCAGGCCCAAATCGTGGCTAATGCTCGTGTACAGGGACTCAACATCCAAAGTGACCAGTAAGGTCTGTGATGGTAGGCAAAAGTTATTCAAAATTTGAATAAGATATGTCGAGTCCCGAATATAAGAGCTCAAATTAACAGCAAGAGGCTGTAAAAAGAAATCAAGGTAAATACACGGTTTTTCAAACAAACCCCCAATACCAGAGACTATTGGTCTGCCAGGTGGATTTTCCAAAGATTTGTGTACCTTGGGAAGAAGATAAAAAGTAGGTACTATTGGATCATCAGTAGTCAGAAAATCAGCCTCTTTCTTATTGATGGTCCCCTGACGCAAAGCTTGTCCAATTAGAACATCCAACCTCTTTTTGAATACTTCACTGGGATCCGCTGGAAGGCGGGTATAACATGGAGTGGCTTGTAGTTGACGCATCGCCTCCTGTAAATAGAGAGAGTTAGGCCACAGAACAATATTTCCCCCCTTGTCAGCTTCCCGTATCAAAAAGTCCTTGTTACGTTGTAAATCAAGGAGTGCTTTGTATTCGTCCTTACTTAAATTTTGATTCTTAAGCGTGTCAAGAGGAAGATTCTGAATGTCCCGACATACATTCATAAAGAAAATATGAACTGCTGGAAAAAGGGCCAGAGAAGGTGTACTTTGGGAAGGCAGACGACTAGTAAAAGGTCTTCTGGAGGTCGTATTTTCATTCTCCTGCAGCAGGTCCATCAGGTCTCTAAGGACTTGTCTATCAACATTCGGAAAATAATCGACTGGAGAGGGATGATGGTAAAGCAGCTTGAAGGTGAGCTGCCGACAAAAGAGATACACATCCTTTACAAGGGTAAATTTATCCAAGGTGTTCATGGGAGCAAAAGTTAGACCCCGTTCCAAAACAGATCTCTCAGCTGTAGTGAGATTATAAGATGTTAAGTTGATAATTTGTAAATTACCTGGACCGGATGTGCCACCTGTTGCAGATGATGAGGAGGGGGTGGTCACCGTTTCCTGCGGTTGTACCTCGTTTCCCTCTTGTCAGGCTAGTTTCACACTTGCTTTTTTTTGCAGCGCGTTTTTCCCGCAAAAAAACGCATTGAAAAAACGCATACATAAGCATACAACTGCTGCGTTTTTTTCAAGCATTTTTATGAGCATGCATGAAAAAAACGCAGCGTTTTTATGCGTTTGTATGCGTTTTTAGCGCGTTTTTACCGCGTTTGCGTTTTTTTCCAACATTTTTAGGTGGCCCCTCACACTACCCAAACCATGACTTTACTAACCCTAACCCTGACCCTAACCCTAACCCTAACCCTGACCCTAACCCTAACCCTAACCCTGACCCTAACCCTTAACCAAATCATACTTAACCCTAACCCAAACCCTAAACCCTAACTAACCCTAACCCTAACCCTGACCCTAACCCTAACCCTAACCCTAACCCTAACCCTGACCCTAACCCTAACCCTAACCCTGACCCTAACCCTTAACAAAACCATACTTAACCCTAACCCTGACCCTAACCCTAACCCTAACCCTAACCCTGACCCTGACCCTAACCCTTAACCAAACCATACTTAACCCTAATCCTGACCCTAACCCTGACCCTAACCCTAACCCTAACCCTGACCCTAACCCTTAACAAAACCATACTAACCCTAATCCTGACCCTAACCCTGACCCTAATCCTTAACAAAACCATACTTAACCCTAATCCTGACCCTAACCCTGACCCTAACCCTAACCCTAACCCTAACCCTGACCCTAACCCTTAACAAAACCATACTTAACCCTAATCCTGACCCTAACCATGACCCTAATCCTTAACAAAACCATACTTAACCCTAACCCTGACCCAAACCCCAACCCTAACCCTGACCCTGACCATAACCCTAACCCTAAACCCCCTTAACTAACCCTAACTCTAACCCAAACCCCTAAATTCCATGGTTTAAAAAAAAAAACGCATATGCAAAAAAACGCATACATGAGCATGCCAGTGCGCACATATGCGCATCCATAGGCTATAATGGCCATTTTTAGCGCAAAACGTGCGCATATGTGCGCATGCGCTTTTTTGCAGGGCCAAAAAATGCAACATGCTGCGTCTGGAAAATCCCAACGCACACCCCAAAAAAACGCAGCGCATGAAAATCGCATGCATGCGCTTACCAGCGCGCAGGTATGCGCACCCATGTTAAATATAGGGGAAAAAACGCATGCGCAGGTGTGCGTTTTTTTCCAGCGCTAAAAAACGCAAATGTGAAACCAGCCTAAGCTGGAGACGTCTGTTTGTAGCCCCTGTTTCTTTTCCTTGTGCCACCTATTCTTGCGTCTACCCCTCCTATTGCTCCTTCTGGGTCGCTGTGGTCCGAAGATAAAAAATCACTAGAAGACTGTTCGTATCTAGGGTTAATTTCTTTATGGGTCACTGTTTGAGAGAAGGTAGCCCGCTTGTTCCCTTTATGTCTCCACTTATAGGCTCGGCCATTATTGAAATCCATTTTATCCCGCTGAAATTTATGACGTTTCCCCTCTATGATCTCCTTTTCAAATTTGTCTATAACTGTTTTTAGTTGCTGTTTAAATGGAGAAACCATAGTGGGGTCAAAAGTTAGAAGTTTAGTCTCCAACACTTTAATATCATCCTTAAGTTTGACCAACAGACCCTGATCATGGGCTATTAACATGTCCATCAATAAAAGGGAACATTTAACCAAACCAGCCTCCCACATATCTTGAAAAGTCTCATCGACTTCCCAGGCTGGAAAGATTTGTACTCTCAAGCCCCTTGGTATGAGGCCTGTGACCTTATACTCCTCCAAACTCCTTATATTCCACCATACTTTTGTGAGTGATTTATGTAGATTGATCAACTCATTAGTAGTGGCGGTAAAGCTCTCATCTGTATTAGATGGACCACCTACATCACTACTGCCCGTATCAAAAATCCCCTGAGCCCTTTGGCTCCAAGCCGTTTCCCTGGCAGATAAATCCATCTCTCAGTGGTAAAATACCAATAAAATTGCTATAGCGTGCCTCCTCCTAAGAAAAGGGGAACCAAAAGAGATACCCCAGAAAACAGTTACAACCTCAAAAATTGTGGAGGGCACCACTAAGGGATCACCAATTACATGCTTAAGACCAATATCATAAACCAGAAAAGAGGCATGTAAAAAGGAGGGATCACCAATAAGGTATAACAAAATACAAGATAATAAACTTTTTATTAATCATCCAAAACAAACAACATGCAGTGCAATTATAAAAACAATTAAAACCGCACAATCGCGTTCATTTAACACAATAACCCCTGCACAAACCCTTCATGATGCTATTATTTGCAAATATGCTAACAAAACACCTGGTATAAGTATATAAAATCCTATCAACAGGTAATGTATTCTATCTGCTTAAAAAACCATGGTTTTTTTAATTAAATGCAAAAGAAAGAATGGGACTGTTAGTCTGTCAAAATCATATGAGACTTGTGTTTTTTTTTTTTTGTTTTTTTTTTTTTTTCTCTTTGTGTATATTTTCAGGTTATATTTTCAGGCTAGTTGCCTTAATTTTATTGTAAGGCACGTATGTGGTCTCATCATGATATAACTAGCCGCTATTCTAATTCCCCATTTAACCCCCTTTTTCTTTCTTTCCTATCCCTTTCTGTATGGTATTTTTTTACACACTGTTTCTATCATACCAAGTAGCACTTGAATAGAACTGTGGCTCATGACTTTAAGCTCACTTAGCGCATTCATTCTAAAACTGGGATTCCGTTATTATTTTTATTGCTGAGTGGTTTTTTTTTTTTTTTTTTCTCTCATATTTTTATGGCTTCCGGTCTCTGATAGGATGTGGGAGATGGCTGGTGACCCTTACCCGCTCATTAATGTCTTTTGTATCTAGGCATGCGCTCTGGAGCCCGCCAGAAGCCATCTTGGTGTACTTTGTACGCTTTATTTTGGCCTATTACGGCTGCGCAACACCGGACACTCTACTTCCGGTGTGGTCCCGGAAGTTGCGCTACTTTGGGCATGCGCATTAGAGTTTTCTCAGCGCCATTTTTGTACACTATTATGAAGACTTCATCTCAGTCTATTGCGGCTGTGCAAAACCAGACACCTCCCTTCCGGTTTGTGATCATTGCACTATGTCATGGCAACCCTTGAGCCTTGCTCTCACACCTGTTCCCTGGCTGAAAGCTGATGTTATGGGTATTTATACACCATCCACTCACAACATGACACTGCTCCTGATGAAGCCAGTTGCTCTGGCGTAACGCGTCGGGCGTTTCCTCTGCCCCTGCCTCACCACTTCTCACTCTTACCTCCACTGGTTACTGGATTAGGACTTTACCTGCCAGCATTATTTTGCTCTTAACAGGTTGTATAGAGGGGGCCATTGGCAATTGGGACCCTTGTTTTTTGGCCTGTTTACACTGCATTAGCAGCCTTTTACCCTATCAACCCCTATGCTCTCATTTGTGCATACACATTGTTTATTTGTTAGGGTTTTTTTGTGCTAATTTGAGCAGGTTTTTTGTCCTAACAATTTGTTAGACCAACTAGGTAGTTTGCATCCATTATTATATAAGGTGGAAGGTGGAGTGTATGTTTTTCATTACCTGTTGATAGGATTTTATATACTTATACCAGGTGTTTTGTTAGCATATTTGCAAATAATAGCATCATGAAGGGTTTGTGCAGGGGTTATTGTGTTAAATGAACGCGATTGTGCGGTTTTAATTGTTTTTATAATTGCACTGCATGTTGTTTGTTTTGGATGATTAATAAAAAGTTTATTATCTTGTATTTTGTTATACCTTATTGGTGATCCCTCCTTTTTACATGCCTCTTTTCTGGTTTATGATATTGGTCTTAAGCATGTAATTGGTGATCCCTTAGTGGTGCCCTCCACAATTTTTGAGGTTGTAACTGTTTTCTGGGGTATCTCTTTTGGTTCCCCTTTTCTTAGGAGGAGGCACGCTATAGCAATTTTATTGGTATTTTACCACTGAGAGATGGATTTATCTGCCAGGGAAACGGCTTGGAGCCAAAGGGCTCAGGGGATTTTTGATATGGGCAGTAGTGATGTAGGTGGTCCATCTAATACAGATGAGAGCTTTACCGCCACTACTAATGAGTTGATCAATCTACATAAATCACTCACAAAAGTATGGTGGAATATAAGGAGTTTGGAGGAGTATAAGGTCACAGGCCTCATACCAAGGGGCTTGAGAGTACAAATCTTTCCAGCCTGGGAAGTCGATGAGACTTTTCAAGATATGTGGGAGGCTGGTTTGGTTAAATGTTCCCTTTTATTGATGGACATGTTAATAGCCCATGATCAGGGTCTGTTGGTCAAACTTAAGGATGATATTAAAGTGTTGGAGACTAAACTTCTAACTTTTGACCCCACTATGGTTTCTCCATTTAAACAGCAACTAAAAACAGTTATAGACAAATTTGAAAAGGAGATCATAGAGGGGAAACGTCATAAATTTCAGCGGGATAAAATGGATTTCAATAATGGCCGAGCCTATAAGTGGAGACATAAAGGGAACAAGCGGGCTACCTTCTCTCAAACAGTGACCCATAAAGAAATTAACCCTAGATACGAACAGTCTTCTAGTGATTTTTTATCTTCGGACCACAGCGACCCAGAAGGAGCAATAGGAGGGGTAGACGCAAGAATAGGTGGCACAAGGAAAAGAAACAGGGGCTACAAACAGACGTCTCCAGCTTACAAGAGGGAAACGAGGTACAACCGCAGGAAACGGTGACCACCCCCTCCTCATCATCTGCAACAGGTGGCACATCCGGTCCAGGTAATTTACAAATTATCAACTTAACATCTTATAATCTCACTACAGCTGAGAGATCTGTTTTGGAACGGGGTCTAGCTTTTGCTCCCATGAACACCTTGGATAAATTTACCCTTGTAAAGGATGTGTATCTCTTTTGTCGGCAGCTGACCTTCAAGCTGCTTTACCATCATCCCTCTCCAGTCGATAATTTTCCGAATGTTGATAGACAAGTCCTTAGAGACCTGATGGACCTGCTGCAGGAGAATGAAAATACGACCTCTAGAAGACCTTTTACTAGTCGTCTGCCTTCCCAAAGTACACCTTCTCTGGCCCTTTTTCCAGCAGTTCATATTTTCTTTATGAATGTATGTCGGGACATTCAGAATCTTCCTCTTGACACGCTTAAGAATCAAAATTTAAGTAAGGACGAATACAAAGCACTCCTTGATTTACAACGTAACAAGGACTTTTTGATACGGGAAGCTGACAAGGGGGGAAATATTGTTCTGTGGCCTAACTCTCTCTATTTACAGGAGGTGATGCGTTAACTACAAGCCACTCCATGTTATACCCGCCTTCCAGCGGATCCCAGTGAAGTATTCAAAAAGAGGTTGGATGTTCTAATTGGACAAGCTTTGCGTCAGGGGACCATCAATAAGAAAGAGGCTGATTTTCTGACTACTGATGATCCAATAGTACCTACTTTTTATCTTCTTCCCAAGGTACACAAATCTTTGGAAAATCCACCTGGCAGACCAATAGTCTCTGGTATTGGGGGTTTGTTTGAAAAACCGTGTATTTACCTTGATTTCTTTTTACAGCCTCTTGCTGTTAATTTGAGCTCTTATATTCGGGACTCGACATATCTTATTCAAATTTTGAATAACTTTTGCCTACCATCACAGACCTTACTGGTCACTTTGGATGTTGAGTCCCTGTACACGAGCATTAGCCACGATTTGGGCCTGGAGGCTATTGCCTTTCATTTAAACAAAGATTCCATGGGCGACAGGGCACACAACCGCTTCCTTTTGGAGTTGCTCTTCTTTATTCTCGATAAAAACTATTTTGTATTTGATAGGACCTTTTATAGACAGAGTATGGGGACTGCTATGGGAGCACGCTGTGCCCCCGCTTATGCGAATTTGTTTTTGGGGTGGTGGGAGGAGTTGGTGGTGTATTCTCATGTTGGCTTTAAAACACACTGCCTTAAATGGCTACGGTATATTGATGATGTCATCTTTTTCTGGACAGGCACAGAAGAAAGTTGCAGATCATTCATCAGTGAGCTGAACCAGAATCCCTATAATATCAAATTAACGTTTAACATTTCTTGTACGACGGTGGAATTTCTGGATCTCAGTCTCTCTTTGGAAGGTTCGCATATTTCAACTAAATTATACCGTAAGCCTACAGCCACCAACAGCCTCCTACATTATACCAGTTTTCACCCCCAACACTTAAAAAACGGTATCCCCACAGGTCAGTTTTTCCGAGCTAAAAGAAATTGTACTGATCCATCGGACTTTCTGTCGGAAGCAAGAACATTGACAGATCGTTTTAAGAGCCGTGGTTATCCCAAGAAAGTTATTTCTGCCTCATATCAAAGAGCAAGAACAAGTACACGTGCAGAATTGCTACAGAGAAAGCCACGTGAGTCTTCTAGACCTATAGGGATAGTGACCACTTACAACAATCAGTGGCACGATGTACGTAAAATCTTGGGCAAGAATTGGGGTATTCTATTGAGTGAGGCAAAATTGGTACCACATATCTCCAATACGCCCAGTCTGGTAGCACGAAGGGCTCGGAATCTCAAGGATCGGCTTTGCCATAGCCACTATATACGCCCCACGGTTAGACTAAACAGGGGGGTTAGGACTTTGGGTACCTACCCTTGTGGTGATTGCAATGTGTGCCAGCATATGGTTGCCAGACATGGCATTTCATTACCTATCTACCCTTTCCAGATTCTACCCAAAAAGGCATACTTTAATTGCAAGTCACGAAATTTAGTCTATGCCCTTGTCTGTAATTGTCCAAAGATATATGTGGGACAAACCACTCAAGAATTCAGAAGGAGATTACAACAACATCTTTCTAATATCTCCACTGCCAACAGGGATCGTGACAAGGGCAAACATATCACCCCAGTGGCTGCACACTTTTTAGAGGTACATAATGGACGTTCCATGGGACTAAGGGCAATGGCCCTGGAAGAAGTGCCTACCAATATTAGAGGGGGCGATGTGGGCCTGAGACTGCTCAGATGTGAATCCAAATAGATACACGATCTGGGCAGTCTCTCTCCAAGGGGTCTGAATGCAGAATTACTCTTTACAGGGTTTTACAAACAACTATAAAGGATTGTGACTCTGTTGTGCTCCCTCTGGGTTTCTACTCTATGGTCTTTGTGTATAGCTTTTTCATATCTTATCATTCCTTATTTCAACAGATTTCTTAGTCTCCTTCTCCTTTACGGCTCAACTGGACATGGACATCGTTATTGCCTAGCATTCAACTTTTGTGCTCACAGACTGAGAATTGGTCACTGCAATCAAATCCGTTTTAGATCTTTGATGGACCTATTTTGATTTTCATAATGTTTGTTGGTCCTTGCGCTTTCTTATGGGGGCTAGTCAATTATTATATCAGCATATACTGGCTTTTGTATATATATATACACTCACTGGCCACTTTATTAGGTACACCATGCTAGTAAGGGGTTGGACCCCCTTTTGCCTTCAGAACTGCCTCAATTCTTCGTGGCAGAGATTCAACAAGGTGCTGGAAGCATTCCTCAGAGATTTTGGACCATATTGACATGATGGCATCACACAGTTGGCGCAGATTTGTCGGCTGCACATCCCTGATGCGAATCTCCCGTTCCACCACATCCCAAAGATGCTCTATTGGATTGAGATCTGGTGACTGAGGAGGCCATTTGAGTACAGTAAACTCATTGTCATGTTCAAGAAACCAATCTGAGATGATTCGAGCTTTATGACATGGCGCATTATCCTGCTGAAAGTAGCCATCAGATGTTGGGTACATTGTGGTCATAAAGGGATGGACATGGTCAGCAACAATACTCAGGTAGGCTGTGGCGTTGCAACGATGCTCAATTGGTACCAAGGGGCCCAAAGAGTGCCCAGAAAAAATTCCCCACACCATGACACCACCACCACCAGCCTGAACCGTTGATACAAGGCAGGATGGATCCATGCTTTCATGTTGTTTACGCCAAATTCTGACCCTACCATCCGAATGTCACAGCAGAAATCGAGACTCATCAGACCAGGCAACGTTTTTCCAATCTTCTACTGTCCAATTTCGATGAGCTTGTGCAAATTGTAGCCTCAGTTTCCTGTTCTTAGCTGAGAGGAGTGGTACCCAGTGTGGTCTTCTGCTGCTGTAGCCCATCTGCCTCAAAGTTCGACGCACTGTGCGTTCAGAGATGCTCTTCTGCCTACCTTGGTTGTAACGGGTGGCAATTTGAGTCACTGTTGCCTTTCTATCAGCTCGAACCAGTCTGCCCATTCTCCTCTGACCTCTGGCATCAACATGGCATTTCCGGCCACAGAACTGCCGCTCACTGGATTTTTTTTCTTTTTCGGACCATTCTCTGTAAACCCTAGAGATGGTTGTGCGTGAAAATCCCAGTAGATCAGCAGTTTCTGAAATTCTCAGACCAGCCCTTCTGGCACCAACAATCATGCCACGTTCAAAGGCACTCAAATCACCTTTCTTCCCCATACTGATGCTCGGTTTGAACTGCAGGAGATTGTCTTGACCATGTCTACATGCCTAAATGCACTGAGTTGCCGCCATGTGATTGGCTGATTAGAAATTAAGTCTTAACACACAGTTGGACAGGTGTACCTAATAAAGTGGCCAGTGAGTGTATATATATATATATATATATATATATATATTTTTTTTTTTTTTTTTTTTTCTTCTTATCTTCATAAGTGTATATTTATTGTTGTAATTGCAATGAGCTATAGGGGTAAAATCTGATTAAAATTTAAGGAATATAAATTTAAAACCTATTTTTTCTTGGTATTTCAACTTTGCAGATGAATTGTATTCTATCTGCTTAAAAAACCATGTTTTTTTTAATTAAATGCAAAAGAAAGAATGGGACTGTTAGTCTGTCAAAATCATATGAGACTTGTGTTTTTTTTTGTTTTTGTTTTTTTTTCTCTTTGTGTATATTTTCAGGTTATATTTTCAGGCTAGTTGCCTTAATTTTATTGTAAGGCCGGTTTCACACTAGCGCATTTTCAGCGCGCGCACGGCCGGGGGTAGCTCCGCCCCCGAGCCGGCTCTCTGCCCGGCGTGCCCGCCCCTTCCTTGTAGCGCCGCCTCCTAGCGGACAGCGGCGCCTGCGATCGGCGCACCCTATCTTTAGCATAGGGTGCGCCGATCGTGCGCAGGCCGTGCGCTAGTTGCGCTTTGACCTGCGCTGCGCACTTTTGACGGTGCGCCGTGCGCGCCAAAATCCGAAAAGTTTGATTTTGGCGCGCACGGCGCACCGTCAAAAGTGCGCAGCGCAGGTCAAAGCGCAACTAGCGCACGGCCTGCGCACGATCGGCGCACCCTATGCTAAAGATAGGGTGCGCCGATCGCAGGCGCCGCTGTCCGCTAGGAGGCGGCGCTACAAGGAAGGGGCGGGCACGCCGGGCAGAGAGCCGGATCGGGGGCGGAGCTACCCCCGGCCGTGCGCGCGCTGAAAATGCGCTAGTGTGAAACCGGCCTAAGGCACATATGTGGTCTCATCATGATATAACTAGCCGCTATTCTAATTCCCCATTTAACCCCCTTTTTCTTTCTTTCCTATCCCTTTCTGTATGGTATTTTTTTACACACTGTTTCTATCATACCAAGTAGCACTTGAATAGAACTGTGGCTCATGACTTTAAGCTCACTTAGCGCATTCATTCTAAAACTGGGATTCCGTTATTATTTTTATTGCTGAGTGGTTTGTTTTTTTTTTTTTTTTCTCTCATATTTTTATGGCTTCCGGTCTCTGATAGGATGTGGGAGATGGCTGGTGACCCTTACCCGCTCATTAATGTCTTTTGTATCTAGGCATGCGCTCTGGAGCCCGCCAGAAGCCATCTTGGTGTACTTTGTACGCTTTATTTTGGCCTATTACGGCTGCGCAACACCGGACACTCTACTTCCGGTGTGGTCCCGGAAGTTGCGCTACTTTGGGCATGCGCATTAGAGTTTTCTCAGCGCCATTTTTGTACACTATTATGAAGACTTCATCTCAGTCTATTGCGGCTGTGCAAAACCAGACACCTCCCTTCCGGTTTATGATCATTGCACTATGTCATGGCAACCCTTGAGCCTTGCTCTCACACCTGTTCCCTGGCTGAAAGCTGATGTTATGGGTATTTATACACCATCCACTCACAACATGACACTGCTCCTGATGAAGCCAGTTACTCTGGCGTAACGCGTCGGGCGTTTCCTCTGCCCCTGCCTCACCACTTCTCACTCTTACCACCACTGGTTACTGGATTAGGGCTTTACCTGCCAGCATTATTTTGCTCTTAACAGGTTGTATAGAGGGGGCCATTGGCAATTGGGACCCTTGTTTTTTGGCCTGTTTACACTGCATTAGCAGCCTTTTACCCTATCAACCCCTATGCTCTCATTTGTGCATACACATTGTTTATTTGTTAGGGGTTTTTTGTGCTAATTTGAGCAGGTTTTTTGTCCTAACAATTTGTTAGACCAACTAGGTAGTTTGCATCCATTATTATATAAGGTGGAAGGTGGAGTGTATGTTTTTCATTACCTGTTGATAGGATTTTATATACTTATACCAGGTGTTTTGTTAGCATATTTGCAAATAATAGCATCATGAAGGGTTTGTGCAGGGGTTATTGTGTTAAATGAACGCGATTGTGCGGTTTTAATTGTTTTTATAATTGCACTGCATGTTGTTTGTTTTGGATGATTAATAAAAAGTTTATTATCTTGTATTTTGTTATACCTTATTGGTGATCCCTCCTTTTTACATGCCTCTTTTCTGGTTTATGATATTGGTCTTAAGCATGTAATTGGTGATCCCTTAGTGGTGCCCTCCACAATTTTTGAGGTTGTGAGTTAGTCTTCAGACTTCATAATGCCATGCACACGGTCAAGCACTCCAGTGCCAGAGGCAGTAAAGCAACCCCAAAACATCAGGGAACCTCCGCCATGTTTGACTGTAGGGACCGTGTTCTTTTCTTTGAATGCCTCTTTTTTTCTCCTGTAAACTCTATGTTGATGCCTTTGCCACAAAAGCTCTACTTTTGTCTCTTCTGACCAGAGAACATTCTTCCAAAACGTTTTAGGCTTTTTCAGGTAAGTTTTGGCAAACTCTACCCTGACTTTTTTATGTCTCGGGGTAAGAAGTGGGGTCTTCCTGGGTTTCCTACCATACAGTCCCTTTTCATTCAGACGCCGACGGATAGTACGGGTTGACACTGTTGTACCCTCGGACTGCAGGGCAGCTTGAACTTGTTTGGATGTTAGTCGAGGTTCTTTATCCAACATCCGCACAATCTTGCGTTGAAATCTCTTGTCGATTTTTCTTTTCCGTCCACATCTAGGGAGGTTAGCCACAGTGCCATGGGCTTTAAACTTCTTGATGACACTGCGCACGTAGACACAGAAACATTCAGGTCTTTGGAGATGGACTTGTAGCCTTGAGATTGTTCATGCTTCCTCACAATTTGGTTTCTCAAGTCCTCAGACAGTTCTTTGGTCTTCTTTCTTTTCTCCATGCTCAATGTGGTACACACAAGGACACAGGACAGAGGTTGAGTCAACTTTAATCCATGTCAACTGGCTGCAAGTGTGATTTAGTTATTGCCAACAACTGCTAAGTGCCACAGGTAAGTTACAGGTGCTGTTAATTACACAAATTAGAGAAGCATCACATGATTTTTTGAACAGTGCCAATACTTTTGTCCACCCTATTTTTTATGTTTGGTGTGGAATTATATCCAATTTGGCTTTAGGACAATTCTTTTTGTGTTTTTTCATTTAAGACAAATTAAATGAAAATAATAATACCAAAGAATTTGTGCTTGCAATCATTTTCAGGAAGAAACTGGAGTATTATCTGACAGAATTGCAGGGGTGTCAATACTGTTGGCCACAACTGTACATACACCGGATAGAGCTGTCCGTTTGTCAAACAGTATTGTATATCTGCTGTTTGTATTGCGGTCAAATCTATACAGAGACAGCGTGTGTGTGAGACTCCGTGAATACATATACAGACATTTCAATTTTTCCATACACCGTATAGAGCTGTCCGCTTGTCAAACAGTTTCGTATATCTGGTGTTTGATATGGTCAAATCTATACAGAGACAGTGTTTGTGACTCCATAAAAAAATAGATGGAGATTTACAATTTTCCATACATACACCGTATAGAGCTGTACGCTCCTCACACACTACCATGTACCGGCTGGTATCACGGACAAATACATGCTATCTGTGTGTGACTCAGTAAAAAAATAGAAGCAGATTTTAAATTTTCCATATATACACCGTATAGAGCTGTCCGCTTGTCAAACAGTATTGTATATCTGCTGTTTGGATTATGGTCCAATCTATACAGAGACAGCACGTGTGTGTGTGAGTGCGTAAATACATAGATGGACATTTCCATACACCGTAAAGAGCTGTCCGCTTCTCTAACAGTATCGTATATCTGCTGTTGACTCTGTAAAAAAATAGACGGAGATTTAAAATTTTCTATACATACACCGTATAGAGCTGTACACTCCTCACACACTACCGTGTACCGGCTGGTATCATGGGCAAATACATGCTATCTGGGTGTGACTCTGTAAAAATATAGATGGAGATTTTCATTTTTCCATACATACACCGTATAGAGCTGTCCACTTCTGATACAGTACCGTATATCTGCTGGTTGGATTATGGTCAAATACATACTGGGAGAGCGTCTGTGACTAAGTAAATATATACGGAGTAAATATATACGGAGATTTAACTTTTTACCTACACCTTATACAGCTGTACTCTCCTCATACAGTACCATATACCTGCTGCTATTTTTGTTACATTTTCACAAACATGAGGAAGTATGGTGGAAGAGGCCACGAACGTGGGCGGGGGGGGCAGCTGGTACTGATGGTGGTGGTGGTGCATCTGCTGGTGCCAAAAGCACAATAGCAGCTAAGGCAGGAGGTGTTGAGCCTGTGTCATCGTCTGCCACAAGAAGGCCTGTAAGGTTCCCTTTTCTGGGAGTAGGAATACCGCTTTTAAAGCAGGAGCATCAGTAACAGGTTTTGGCTTACATTGCCGAAACAGCCACCGGCTCTATTGCCTCTTCTTCTGAACTTTCAAAACCTGCAAGCACTGAGTCATCAGTGCAGGGTTCTGGTCAGGAAAAACACCTTTCCTTGTGTCCTTCACCCCCACCAAAAGTGAAGGATGTGGCAGCCCACACTTCAGAATACTCCATGAAGCTCTTTTCACATATCATGCCTGGGTTTATTCTAAATGGGGCACATTATATATGGAGCATTATTTGGGCCCATCATACACTGGAGCATCATCCATGAGGCCCATCATATACTGGAGCATTCCAAATGGGGGACATCAGACACTGGAGCAGCATTTACGGGGCCCATTATAAACTCGAACATTAGAAAAATGGGGCTCATTATATATGGAGCATTCTTTGGGCCCATAAGACACTGGAACATCATCCATGGGGCCCATCATATCCTGGAGCATTCTAAATGGGGCAGATCAGACACTGGAGCAGCATCTATGGGGCCCATTATACACTGGAGCATTAGAAATGGGGCCCATTATATATGGAGCATTATTTGGGCCCATAACACATTGGAGCATCATCCATAGGGCCCATCATATACTGGAGCATTCTAATTGGGGCAGATTATATATGGAGCATTATTTGGGCCCATCATACACTGGAGCATCATCCATGAGGCACATCATATACTGGAGCATTCCAAATGGGGGACATCAGACACTAGAGCAGCATTTACGGGGCCCATTATACACTGGAGCATTAGAAATGGAGC
The DNA here is from genome assembly GCF_039654945.1 of Dendrobates tinctorius. Classification (NCBI taxonomy): domain Eukaryota; kingdom Metazoa; phylum Chordata; class Amphibia; order Anura; family Dendrobatidae; genus Dendrobates; species Dendrobates tinctorius. The sequence continues at coordinate 48,724,541 of NW_027361697.1, forward strand.
CCTTTATCTATGGAGAATTATTTGGGCCCATAACACACTGGAGCATCATCCATGGAGACCATCATATGCTCATTATATACTCTATGGAACCAATTATTCTGTATGGAGAAATATATGGGGCTCATTATTCTGTATGTCGCACCATGTGGTGGCCATAATACTGCATGGAGTTATATACTGTCCCTTTTTTGAGCTATTGTAGAATTTAAAATACATATCAGTCATGTCAAGTAAGAAGTGCAGTATTTGTCATTGTACTATACCTATATTTCTGTGCTGTATCGGAGCATCATGAATTGTGGTATGTGTTAAAGGGGCGCACTGACACTCTTTGGCACGGGGCACATGAAAACCTGGAGCCAGCCCAACGCCCGCCACAACTTTAGCCAAATAACCCCCAGTTTCCAATGCGTAACTATTATTATAAAGTAAATTAAGGTTGACAAGCTTAAGTAATAAGAATTGATATTGTTGGCATTGAAATGAGCACTGTAGGTGTGTTTCCTGTCCTCCACTCCATGCCGACTTTGCTTCCCCATTGACTTGCATTGGGTTTCGTGTTTCAGTCGGACCCCCGACTTTTCACTATAGTCAGACGATTTCGATCGACTCGACTTTCGAGAAAGTCGGGTTTCATGAAACCCGACTCGACCCTAAAAAAGGTAAAGTCGCTCATCTCTAGTCATATCTTTACATTGCAAAATTGTGCTATCAGGTTCTATGTAAAGACACTTGGATCTAACGATCCCTGATGTCAGCAGAGCCAGAGAACCAGAAAGAAGACCCAGGACATATGTCCCTGATATAGGTTATAATAATGCCACTCTTTCTATAAATTTCACCAAAAAATGGTATATTTGAGATATGGAACATTCTTCACTCCTATATAACACTTACACCTAGAAAATGAACAGTAGCGTCCTCCTGGCTCGTTTCCACAGCAAGCATCCACAGGTAACTAACTCCTTGTAACATCCAGGCCTGCACCTATTCTCACTGTTTCCACTTCAGTCACTGTACGGTGACCAGCTTTGATGCAAGCGAAGAAAGGAAACAACATGGCAGTGCTGTTATATTCCTGGGACTTTTGGTTCTTCTCAGTCAGGGAGCTATGGTGTTCATTCCTGGCTGTTTAGACTTCAGTGAGCTTTGGGCGAGGGCTGTCTTTGATTTAAGCTCCAGAACCTCTGACTCTCACTGCCAGTTAAAAGTTTTTCTCCCCTGGTTCAGTAATGTGCTTTCAGGTCATGCTTGGCTAGGTTATATTCCTGTTGTCTGTTTATTGACCATTATTTTCCCTTCTGTTCTTGTATCTTTACAGTCTTCCTGGTTCTGTCCTGCCTACCTGACTATTCCTACTAGTCTGCCTGATGGGCCAGCAGAAGACTTTGTGGGTCCAACTCTGGCATCCCTGTGTAAGTCCTAGTCCCTGTACAGGAGCTAATGGGTAAAGGTCATAGAAACCCCTGGGATCTGGTAAGTTGAGTGGCGTATGTTAAGCCTGCCCATGGTGGCAATTTTAAAAGTGGCAGGCAAACACTGACAGAGCATTCTACTGCAATAGAGACTAGTCCTCATTACATAAACTTAACACCTTAGATGCTATGGTGAAAAACAACCCAAGGCCCAAGTGGTTTAGACAGTATGGTGAAGGACTCTCTTTCACTCTAATTGGGCCCCTGCAACACATTAAAGAGAATCTGACAGCAGTTTTTTTGCTATGTAATCTGAGAGCAGCATGATATAGGGACAGAGACCCTGATTCTAGCGATGTTTCACTTATTAGGCTGTGTGTCGCTGCTTCAATTAAATCGGTGTTTAATCACTAGGAGATTACTACAATAGGACTAGGTGTCCGGTGCCTCATAGTAAACTGCTGTGTACAACCTTACCCTCAGCACTGATTAGCAACTTTCTACCAATATGTTAGTGCACACAAAAAGCTGCCAGTCAGTGTTGTGGGTAAGGTTACACCCAGCACAGCATTTAGAGCACTGCTGCATCTACAGCAGAGAAAATAGTGATGGTATCATACTTGCTTCATCCAGTAAACTAAGTAACATGTGGCTGGAATCAGGTTCTCTCTCTAAATCATGCTGCTCTCAAATGGGGTAGTAAAAACCTGGTGACAAAAATTTGATCCAAAATTTGATCCAAGGTCTCGTCTACACATTCCCAAAGTTGGTGCATACTGGTCAACTCGCTTGGGTATGTGTGGCGCCCCTGAGGGTTCAGTTGCCACAGAGGTACTGCACCTCCTCCTGAGGTGTAGTATCCCACTCATAAGGTAAGATGGTGACACCTGACCAGATTCCAGCACCTACACCCAGCACAAACACCTTAGAACAGCAGAGCACCCTTTATGGCAGCTGCTTTGGTTCATGAAGGGTGCTGGGAGGTGGGTGGAGCTTATATTGCACTAAGAGGGGAAAGCTGACAGGAAGTTAGGTCAGAAGTCCCCTAGAGGGGGAAGGAGAGAGAGGATGTAAATTCAGCAGCCTCCTGTGAGCTGGAGTGGCTGGCAAGGAAAGAGAAAGAAAGAAGGATCAGTTTTTCAGAAGAAAGATAGAAAAGTACAGAACGTGTGAAGGAGAGAGCTGGGGACTAAGGCTAGAGCAGAGCCCTTCCCTAGGTTTAATGTGCCAAAGGCCGGGTGCCGGTATCCGAGGCTGTGTGTGATACTAATGATCCTTGTTATGAATGAGACACGGTACGAGGCAAAAACAGAAATACTAGCTAAGTCCAGAAAACCAGAGAAGTTGGCAGCTATCGGATTGCAGACCCCTGAACCTATCAAAAACAACTAGCAGTAGCCGTGGGGGGTTCCTACGGTGCCCTAGACCCCTCGATCACAGCCGGAGAACTAAATAGCCTAAAGACAGAAAGGGAAATCTAAACTGCCCCAGAGCAGACCCCAAAGCAATAGGCAGCCCCCAACATATAATGACGGTGAAGCAAGATGAAAAAACACTCACACAGTTAGAAAGATAGGCTGAGCAAATGATGGGGCCCAAGCTAACTAAATAGGACAGGATAGAAAAGCTGCTGTCTGCAATCCGCCAAAACCCTATCAAAACAAGAGCCAACAGACTGATAGGGAAAAAAGCCCTGAAGACACTAGGCTTCAAAAAGACTATATCAGTACTCAGGTATTTTCTGAAGACAGAGCAAAAAGGAATTCAGCTCACCCCAGCAGGGAATGGCAGAAATCCAGAAAAACAAGGCAAAACAAAACCAAAACACAAATGCAAAAAGCAGAGCAGAAAACTTAGCTTTTGAGGAGCAGGAATCAGACTGGTCTCCTAGAATCCCTCTGAGAAATCACCAGCAAGGCAGAAGGGCGTTGGCTCCCTTATATCCAGTCAGCAATTCCAGTCACCCAGTCATCATCATCCTGCTCAGGTGCTTGGTAATCAGCCTCACTACCTTCCTTCACCAGAAGAGGGAGTTCATCAGACCTCAATGGTGAAGGGGAAAATGAACTCACGACAGTACCTCCCCCTTGAGGAGGGGTCACTGAACCCTCATCCACGCCACCAGGGAGATCAGGGTGAGCACGATGAAAGGCACTCACCAATCTTTTGGCATGAATATCAGAGGCAGAGACCCAGGAATTATCCTCCTGAACATAACCCTTCCACTTAACCAAATATTGGATTCTCCTTCTAGCCAGACGGGGATCCAGTATCTTCTCTACCTCATATTCCATGTTACCTTCAACCAATACAGGGTCCGGAGGTGGCACCCCAGGAACAACTGGTTCAACAAACCTCTTCAACAAGGACTTATGAAACACATTATGGATTTTAAATGTGACAGGAGGAGCCAAACGAAAAGAGACCGGATTAATAATCTCCAAAATCTTGTAAGGTCCAATAAATCTAGGCTTAAACTTAGGAGAAGCCACCTTCATAGCGATATTTTTTGATGATAACCAAACCATATCACCAACCTTAAACTGGGGACCAATGGTCTTATGTCGGTTGGAAAACCGCTGGGCCTTTTCCTGGGAGAGAGATAACTTATCCACCACTTGGTCCCAGATCTGGTGCATTCTCTCCACAACAGTGTCAACACATGGGCAGGCAGAAGGCTCCACCTGCCCTGAAGAAAATTGAGGATGAAACCCAAAGTTACAAAAAAAGGTGACATCAACATGGCAGAACTAGCTCTATTATTTAAAGCAAATTCGGCCAAGGGCAAAAATGAAACCCAATCATTCTGATCAGCGGAAATAAAACATCTCAAATACGACTCCAAGGTCTGGTTTGTTCTCTCTGTCTGCCCATTGGTCTGAGGGTGAAAAGCAGAGGAGAAGGACAACTGAATTCCCAGCTTGGAACAGAAAGTCCTCCAAAATCTAGACACAAACTGAACTCCTCTGTCAGATACAATGTTCTCAGGAACCCCTTGCAAGCGAACCACCTGTTGCAAAAACAGGGGCACCAACTCAGAGGAAGATGACAACTTAGGGAGTGGTACAAGATGAACCATCTTAGAGAACCTATCACAAATCACCCAAATAACAGTCATTCTCTGAGAGACAGGCATATCAGAGATGAAATCCATTGAAATATGGGTCCATGGCCTCCTGGGGACCGGCAAAGGCATCAACAACCCACTAGAGCGAGAACAAGGTTTAGACCGGGAGCAAGTCCCACAGGACTGCACAAAATTCCTGACATCACGAGACAAGGCGGGCCACCAAAAAGACAGACTCACCAGATCTCTAGTACCAAAAATACCTGGATGACCAGCCAATGCAGAGCAATGAACTTCAGACATCACTCTCTTCTTCCACTGGTCAGGAACATACAACTTTCCACTGGGACAACGCTCAGGTTTGTCCTCCTGGAACCCTTCCAGAGCACGTCTCAAATCGGGCGAGATGGCAGAAAGAACTACCCCTTCGCCTAAGATGGTAGCAGGCTTGGTCACCACAGGAGAATCAGCAAAGAAGCTCCTAGAGAGAGCGTCAGCCTTGACATTCTTAGTGCCAGGAAGAAAAGAGACCACAAAATCAAAACGTGTAAAAAACAAGGCACACCTAGCCTGTCTAGGGTTCAAGCGTTTGGCCGACTCCAGGTAAATCAAATTCTTGTGGTCAGTGAGGACCACGACTTGATGTTTAGCTCCCTCCAACCAATGTCTCCACTCCTCAAATGCCCATTTCATGGCTAACAGTTCCCAATTCCCCACATCATAGTTACGTTCAGATGGAGAGAACTTTCGGGAAAAGAAAGCACAGGGATTCATTTTAGATGTTTCGAGATCCTTTTGGGACAAAACAGCTCCTGCACCAATCTCAGAAGCGTCCACCTCTACCTGGAACGGGAGTGAGACATCAGGTTGCCGCAAAACCGGGGCAGAAGTGAATCTTCGCTTCAGCTCCTGAAAGGAAGAAACAGCCTCCGGAGACCAATTCAACACATCAGCACCCTTCTTAGTCAGATCAGTCAATGACTTGGCAATACTAGAAAATTTTGCTATAAATTTCCGATAAAAATTAGCAAAACCCAAAAACTTCTGGAGGGCCTTCAAAGAAGTGGGCTGAACCCAATCATAAATGGCCTGTACCTTGGCCGGGTCCATTTCAATAGTTGACGGAGACAAAATAAATCCCAAAAATGAAATCCTCTGTACCCCAAAAAGGCATTTCGATCCTTTGACATACAGGGAATTCACCCTCAAGATCCGGAACACAGTCCGAACATGTTCCACATGAGAATCCCAATCCTTGGAGAAGATCAAAATATCATCCAGATAGATAATCAAAAATTTATCCACAAAGTCTCGGAAAATGTCGTTCATGAAGCACTGGAAGACAGAAGGGGCATTAGTGAGCCCAAAAGGCATCACCAGGTACTCAAAATGTCCCTTCGGAGTATTAAACGCCGTCTTCCATTCATCCCCATGCTTAATGTGGATAAGATTATATGCCCCCTGAGGTCAAGCTTGGTAAACCAGCAAGCACCTTTAACTCTGGAGAATAGATCAGAATTCAGGGGTAACGGATACTGATATTTAATAGTAATTTTGTTGAGGGCACGATAATCAATACAAGGCCTTAATGAACCATCCTTTTTGGCCACGAAAAAAAAAACGGCTCCTAAGGGTGAAGAGGATGGTCTAATATGACCCGTCTCCAACGCCTCTTTAATATAGGATCGCATAGCCTCGTGCTCGGGTACAGATAAATTGAAGAGCCGACCCTTGGGAAATTTACACCCCAGGCTCATTTCAATTGCACAGTTATAACTCCTATGAGGAGGCAAAGATGCAGACTCATTCTCAATAAATACATCATAAAAGTCTGCCAAATAGTCAGGAACATCATGCGACTGAGGAGAGGTGGAAAAAACCGGAGCCTCACTAAGGGCACACCGACAACCCCAACTCACCACAGACACAGATTTCCAATCCAAAACTGGATTATGAATTTGCACCCAGGGAAACCCCAGAACAATGGTATCATGCAAATTATGCAACAGCAAAAATCTGCAATTTTCTTGATGGTCTGGGGCGACCCGCATTACCACCTGGGTCCAAAACTGAGGTTTATTTTTCGCCAAAGGAGTAGCATCAATCCCCCTCAAAGGGATAGGCGTCGGCAGAGGTGTCATCGGAAATCCACAACGTTTAGCAAAATCCAAGTCCATTAGGTTCAGGGCTGCTCCCGAATCCACAAAAGCCTTGGCGGAAAATGTGGACAGGGAGCAGATCAGAGTAATTGCCAGAAGAAACTTAGGTTGAACACCACCCACAGAAAACATGTGTGCAAAACTTTTCTCTCGTTTAATACAGACAGAAATAATATGCGAGGCATCTCCACAAAAAAACACAGCTTATTACGCCTTCTGAACTCCTGACGTTGCTCCCTGGACAAAACTCTATCACATTGCATAGGTTCAGACACTTGTTCAACAGGTGGCAACACCTCTCATGCAGTCCTGCGTTCACGTAAACGCCGATCAACCTGAATGGCTAATGACATAGAATCGTCCAGACCAGAGGGAACAGGAAATCCCACCATAGTATCTTTTACGGCTTCTGACAAACACTTCCGAAAGAGTGCTGCCAAGGCATTATCATTCCAGGTAGTAAGGACCGCCCACTTTTTGAATTTTTGACAGTACAATTCTGCAGAATCTCGACCCTGGCTCAATGCCAACAGAGTCTTTTCAGCCTGATCAATAGCATTAGGTTCGTCATACAACAACCCCAAGGCTTGAAAAAATGCGTTCACATTAGTCAGAATAGGATCATCTGGTTTCAAAGAAAACGCCCAATCCTGGGGATCGCCACGCAGCAAAGAGATGACAATTTTAACCCGCTGTGCGGATCTCCCTGACGAGTTAGGCTTTAAGGCAAAAAATAAATTACAATTATTTTTGAAATTCAAAAATTTAGACCGATCCCCAAAAAACACATCAGGAGTAGGGATCTTTGGTTCAGCAGCATGTGAATTAGCAAGGTAGGCGGAAATTCCCCGCACTTCTGCAGCAAGCTGCTCCACACGATCAGACAATTGCTTTATCTCCATTGAGAGAAAAAAAAATTCCCCCTACGGCCTCAGAGATATAGAGGAAAAAATATACACACTTTTTTTTTTTACAATTCTTTCCTGCTATTGAGCACCCTAGGATCTGCGGTACGGCTGGTGATTCTGTTATGAATGAGTCACCGTAGGAGGCAAAAACAGAAATACTAGCTAAGTCCAGAAAACCAGAGAAGTTGGCAGCTATCGGATTGCAGACCCCTGAACCTATCAACAACAACTAGCAGTAGCTGTGGGGGGTTCCTACGGTGCCCTAGACCCCTCGATCACAGCCGGAGAACTAAATAGCCTAAAGACAGAAAGGGATATCTAAACTGACCCAGAGCAGACCCCAAAGCAATAGGCAGCCCCCAACATATAATGACGGTGAAGCAAGATGAAAAAACACTCACACAGTTAGAAAGATAGGCTGAGCAAATGATGGGGCCCAAGCTAACTAAATAGGACAGGATAGAAAAGCTGCTGTCTGTAATCCGCCAAAACCCTATCAAAACAAGAGCCAACAGACTGATAGGGAAAAAAGCCCTGAAGACACTAGGCTTCAAAAAGACTATATCAGTACTCAGGTATTTTCTGAAGACAGAGCAAAAAGGAATTCAGCTCACCCCAGCAGGGAATGGCAGAAATCCAGAAAAACAAGGCAAAACAAAACCAAAACACAAATGCAAAAAGCAGAGCAGAAAACTTAGCTTTTGAGGAGCAGGAATCAGACTGGTCTCCTAGAATCCCTCTGAGAAATCACCAGCAAGGCAGAAGGGCATCGGCTCCCTTATATCCAGTCAGCAATTCCAGTCACCCAGTCATCATCATCCTGCTCAGGTGCTTGGTAATCAGCCTCACTACCTTCCTTCACCAGAAGAGGGAGTTCATCAGACCTCAATGGTGAAGGGGAAAATGAACTCACAACAGATCCTACAGCAGAAACCGGAGGAATAGAAGTTGTGACCACTTTATTCCCACCTACGACTTGACGACACAGCAGCATCGTGTGTGAGCCAGGACATGATTATAAGGCATCCCCGAAGTTGGCCAAAGCTGCCTGTCATGCAAGTGGAGTTATAAGTAACAGCAAGAAAGAGGAACTTGAGTGTAATACATAACCACAAGTACTTCTGATTAGCGCTAGTAAGAAGACATTCAGAAAAGGCACATTTGGAAGGGAGTGCTGGAAGGGTCTACTCCATCTGCCTGGGAGTTGACTGAGCCCCTCACCTGAAGACCACGGCACTGGAGCGGGCACTTGTCAATGCCAGAAACGTGAGTTAAGCATTGGAACTGCATTCAGCTGTGTCATTGCCTTCTTCCCGCACCAACCTACTCAGCACTGCTACATCTCTGTGCCTAACACTACACCATTTACCTCAGCATCTACTACTGCTGCCCTAGGACTACAGCTCTGCCTGTGGAGAGCTATTACATCTCTGCTGCACCCCACCATCTGTCCCAGAGGATCTGCACTGCAGCGCTGGTCCCCTTCTGACCAGATACCACAGGTGGCATCACAAATATATCCACAGATAAACTCTATTCAATTCCACCTATTTTACATGGACACCAAGGGCCACAGATCGGGTCACCGCCACCGCGACACAGTCCCTTTAAGAGACCGGCCCGGTACCGAGAAAGTGTGAAACCAGCCCCTCCACTTGTCATGGGGGTGCTCCATTTGTATACATTTTTTTCTTCAATTCTACCCACAAGTGTTTGATTGGGTTCATGTCTGGGGACTGTGGGGACCAATCCAGCACCTCTGCTTCATTGTCACTGAACCATGACTTCGCCAATCTTGACGTACGCTTCTGGCTGTTGTCCTGCTGGAACACTATGTCATCCTTTCATACCCATAGTACTCAAGTATATGAAGCAACTTATCTTGTAGGATACTCACATGTAGCTCAGCACTGAGGCCACCATCGATCCTGTTCAGATATCCAATGCATTTGGCTGTAAACAGTCCCATATCATCAGGCTTCCTCCATCGAACTTGACAGTTCCTTCAATTTTTCAATCCTTTAGCTCATTTTTCCCTTGTTTCTTCTAGACCCATTTGCACCCATCACAGCTTAGTCTTTTGACTTTTATCTCATTGTTCCAAATCACCGATTCAAACCTCCACTTTTCATACTTGTTTGCAAACTTGAGCCGGTGCTTCTTATTCTTACATTGAAGTCAAGGTTTCTTCACATTTTCACACGGTGCTTACATCGATGCCTGTGATCTCACTATTATGCTCTTCATTGCATACAAAGTATATAAGATTTCGTAATTCTCATGGTCACGTAGGAGAAATATTGTGAACGAGACCTGCCTGGAAGGAGCAGTTTCATGCGGTACATGATCAGCAATTTTCTAGATAGGGCACTGTGCAATTCTACATTTTTTTCTTCAACAACCACTGCAGGAGACATCATCTGTGGTCACTTGGAGCTAGCCACTGTGATAACTGCTTATTGTAGAGGTTACAGCTTCAAGAGTGATGTCCAGTTCATACATAGAAATGTTTCTCGCCACCCGGCACATGACGTTTCTTATTTGTTTTTCCATATATTATTCCTTGCCATTTATTGCCCCATCTCTCATTATTGTCAGATCTATTTTCAGCTTTATAGCCATAATACCTTTAGGAACCATGGTCTAAAATGTCAAGTGTCAGTATGCGAGAATTAAAAATAACCTCTAAATGCATAAAACATGAAGGTTTGTATTTTCCTTCAATAAAAAAAGAGAAAGTATCAAATTAGTGTCTCACAAGGGGACATTTGAGGACAAACAGACACGGCTTTATGTCCCCAGCAGCAGTTTTTAAAGGCACATTTACAATCCAGCATTGCGTGCCTGCACCGACTCCTTGGTTCATGTATAAATATTTAACCAGACCGCGCGCTTCTGTTATTGTCATGAGTATGAATAAATTAGCTGCTACAGCTGTGAGAACATGTACTAGAGTTTTGTACTTTTACATTTAGCAATGCTAGAGATTTAGTGGCCTGCATGGTTGTTGGACTCGGATGAGCTGCTTACATTACACCCAAATAGGAAAAGCTCTTGTGTTGTGTTGGCATACGGTCTCCATTAGATGGAAAAAACCTTTAGTTGAAAACTGTATTGTTATAACTAGTGATGAGCGAACATGCTCGCCACTACTCGTTACTCGCCCGAGTATCACGGAGTACTCGGCGAGCACCGAGCATTTCCTGGATTACTCTCCACCCAGCATTTTTGGCGGTCTTTAGAGACCCAATCATGATGCAGGGATTGTCTGCAAGGCAATGAAATGCTGCAGCCATCTTTGTTGTGGTCGTATAGTGATTGGCTGGCCGCACAGCATCATCAGGGGTACAAGAGACCGGGCGCCTCCCTGCTCAGCGCATTCAGCTCCGGATTTAGATAGTGTAGAGAGAGCTGCTGCCAAGATTGAGTCAGATTCAGGGATTTATTAATCAGTGTGGGGTCTAAAATCCTAAACAACGCAAATCCAGCTAAACCAACAGTCCTTCTAAGGACTAATTTCAGAGTATATAGGTTCCAGTGTTACGTAGGCAGGGTAGTGTACGTCGCTCTATACATATCAGTGCAAGGCTTGCAGACACTGTATGTGTGTATATAGATCATTCCATACACCAGGAGGGTCCATTCCATCACTGTCTGCTGCTGCTGCTACCTATAGCATATGTTCTGTCTCTGACATAATTCACAACCTTTGACTGTCTACTTGTTTATTTGATAACATACAATGATTTTCTGTATGTATAGAATGTAAAGGTTTCTATATAGTTTACTGTTTTCTGTATCTTTGGTTCCATCTACTGACCAAAGTCATAACTGCATGATTATTATGCATTGTACTTCCTGGATTTATTTCCCTCTCTTCACAATGCATTTTGGGAAAATACAGGCCACTTATTTTGCAGTGTGGTATCTCCGTGCCAGGCTTCATATCTGTGTGCTCTAAGTTTGGGCAGTATTCCATTTCTTTTCCTGTCTGTCACTTTAGTTATATACAGCACTATTTAGCATAAAAAAGAAAAAAAGGCCACATATTTTTCAGTGTAGTATATCTGTGACACGCCTCATACATCCGTGTGCTAAAAATTTGGGCATTTTAGGTCTAAATTCCATTTTTTTGCCATCTGTCACTCTAGTTATATACAGCACTATTTTGCATTAACAAAAATAGGCCACATATTTTGCACTTCGGTATCTCTGTGCCAGGCCTCATATATCTGCGTTGTCCAAGTTTGGCCATTTTAGTCCGGTATTCCAGTTTTTTCCTGTCTGTCACTCTAGTTATATACAGCACTATTTAGCATAAAAAAAGAAAAAAAAAACAGGCCACAGTTTTTCCAGTGTGGTATCTCCGTGCCAGGCCTCATATATCTGCGTGGTCCAAGTTTGGCCATTTTAGGCCGGTATTCAAGTTTTTTTCCTGTCTGTCACTCTAGTTATATACAGCACTATTTTGCATTCAAAAAAATTACAGGCCACAAATTTTGCAGTGTGGTATCTCCATGCCAGGCCTCATATAGCTGCGTGCTCTAAGTTTGGGCATTTTAGGCCGGTATTCCATTTTTTTTTTTTGGCTATCTATCACTCTAGTTATATACAGCACTATTTAGCATAAAAAAGAAAAAAAACAGGCCACATATTTTACAGTGTGGTATATCTGTGACACGCCTCATACATCCGTGTGCTAAAAATTTGGGCAATTTAGGCCTAATTTCCATTTTTTTTTGCTGTCTGTCACTCTAGATATATACAGCCCTATTTTGCATTAAAAGAACAGGCCACCTATTTTGCACCGTGGTATCTCCGTGCCAGGCCTCATATACAGTATCTGCATTGTCCAAGTTTGGCCATTTTAGGCCAGTATTCCAGTTTTTTCCTGTCTGTCACTCTAGTTATAAACAGCACTATTTAGCATAAAAAAGAAAAAAAAACAGGCCACATATTTTGCAGTGTGGTATCTCCCTGCCAGGCCTCATATTTCTGCGTGGTCCAAGTTTGGCCATTTTAGGCTAGTATACCATTTTTTTCCTGTGTGTCACTCTAGTTATAAACAGCACTAGTTAGCATAAAAAAGAAAAAAAACAGGCCACATATTTTACAGTGTGGTATATCTGTGACACGCCTCCTACATTCGTGTGCTAAAAATTGGGGCATTTTAGGCCTAAATTCCTTTTTTTTGCAGTCTGTCACTCTAGTTATATACAGCACTATTTTGCATTTTAAAAAAACAGGCCACATATTTTGCACTGTGGCATCTCCGTGCCAGGCCTCATATATCTGTGCAAAAATATTGGCCATTTTAGGCCTACATATTCTAGTGTTTTTGCAGTCTGTTACAGTACTTATTGACACCAATTTGATAACCAAAAAAACCTTTTTAACTACAGTCCAGATAGTTTAAAGTGTGATTTTACCACACACGTATCACATACAAGTTTGCTCCCAATTCTGCCATTTGTAGTGAACGTGTATAATATTCTAGTCAATTTACAATGGGCAAGTCGCATGGCAAGGGACAGGGAATTGTGCATGCCTTGGCTGTGGGCAAGTTGAAATTAGGCCACAAACAATACCCACATCTTCTCGCTGGACCTTAGTGTCCGAAGTCCTAGGGGACCGCAGCAAGACAGCACTATTGAAGCCCGAGCAGTGTGAAAAGATTGTTGGTTGGATAGCAGATAATACTTCCAGTTAATTAGCCACCACCACCAAGTTTTCCACATGGTCAAGTCTGAGTAGCCATGAGTGTGGACCACATATTACTCACCCTGATTCTCCTTCCTCCCATCATGCCGAGTGCCGTGAGACAACTGATACCAGACTCGGACACTCCGAAGAGCTGTTCAGTTTTCCATTTGGAGATTCATGCCTCTCGCCTGCTCCACTTGAAGCGGGGCAAGATGATATTCCATGTAGCGATGCACAAATCTTTGAGCAACCACGGTCACAAGAGATGGATGAGGATGAGACACAATTGTCAGAAAGTGAGGAGGAGGAGCAGGGTGCGGATGTGGAAGACGATGTGGTAAATGACATAGTGACTGACCCAACCTGGCAGGAGGACATGCAGAGTGAGGACAGCAGCACACATGGGGAAGGAGGCATATCACCCCAACAGGCAGGAAGAAGCAGTGTGGTGGCCGCAGACAGAATGCATGCATCCGTTCCCCGTAACACCAACAGGACGGAAGTTGCCTTTCCAACTGTTAGATCATCCCTAGTCTGGTTATTTTTTAAAGACTCTGCCAATAACCAAAAACAGGCCATTTGCAACACTTGCCATGCCCGCATCAGCAGGGGTAGCAAAACTACCAGCCTCACCGCCACCAGAAAGATTAGGTACATGGCAGCAATCCCCAGTTCACTGTGCCTGTGAAGATGCCTCAGGCCCTGCACCTGTTGTTGCCCACAGTCAACCAGCACCGTCATCAAGCCTGTCTACGTCCTTGTCCCAGCCCAGCCTTCAGTCATTGGAATGCAAGCGGAAATACCCAGTCAATGCCCCACAGGCCACAATACTTAATTCTCACATTTCTTGTCTGCTTGCGCTCGAAATGTTGCTTTTTAGTCTCATTGAGATGGAAGCTTTCCGCAACCTGATGCCGCCGGCCGTCCCAAGGTACTCGGTCCCCAGTCACCACTATTTCTCCCGTTGTGCCGTATCGGCATTACACCAGCATGTGTCCCACAACATTACCCGTGCCCTCAATAATGCTGTTACAGGGAAAGTCCACCTAACCACGGACACGTGGACATGCCTGTGGGCAGGGATGGTACATCTCACTGACGGCACACTTGGTTAACATAGTCGAAGCTGGGACCCAGTCGGACCTTGGGCTGGAACACATCCTCCTCATGCTGAGGATTGTGGGCCATACGTCAATCAGGGTTGCCCCCACAGTCTACAGCTCCTGCACCTCTTCCTCTTCAGCCTCCATCTCTGAAATGAACAAATCAGTCAGTTTTAGCATTTAGTTTACATAGCAAAAAAGCCAAACAAAAAACATGTGTGGGATTTCACTTTTTTTGCAATTTCTCCGCACTTAGAATTTTTTTCCCGTTTTCAAGTACATGACATGCTAAAAACAATGATTTAGTTCAAAAGTACAACTCGTCCTGAAAAAATCAAGCCCTCACATGGCCATATTGATGGAAAAATAAAAAAGTTATGGCTCTGGGAGGAAGGGGAGCGAAAAACGAAAACGCAAAACCGAAAAAAGCTGGGGTCATTAAGGGTTAATTGGACCTGTTAGAACTCATTACTTGTATAAAAGACATTGTTCATACACTCAATCAATCACACTCCAATCTCTCCACCATAGCCAAGACCAAAGAGCTGTCTAAGGACAACAGGGACAAAATTGTAGACCTGCACAAGGCTGGGATGGGCTACCATATAAGAGGCAAGCAGCTTGCTGAAAAGGCAACAAGTGTGGGCACAATTATTAGAAGATGGAAGAAATACAATCCTCAGTCTTGGGCTCCGTGCAGCACCTCACCTTGTGGAGTAAGGATGACTCTGAGAAGGTCAGGAATCAGCCCAGAACTACACAGGAGGACTTTGTTAATGACCTGAAGAAAGCTGTGACCACAGTCTAAAACATTGCAGTTAATAACACACTACGCCATCAAGGATTAAAATCCTACAGGGCACACAAGGTCCCCCTACTCATGCCAGCACATGTTAAGGCCCATTTGAAGTTCACCAATAACCATATGGATGATGTAGAGGAGGCATGAGAGAAGGTCATGTAGTCAGATGAGACTAAAATAGAACTTTTTGGAATCAACTCCACTAGCCATGTTTGGCAGAAGTAAAAAAGATGAGTACAACCCTATGAACACCATCCCAACAGTGAAACATGGTGGGGTAAATATACAGTGGGGGAAATAAGTATTTGATCCCTTGCAGATTTTGTAAGTTTGCCCAGTTACAAAGACATGAACAGTCTTTAATTTTAAGGGTATGTTATTGTTAAAATTGAGAGATAGAATATCAAAAATAAAATCCAGAAAATGACATTGTATAAACTATATAAATTTATTTGCATTTTGCAGTGAGAAATAAGTATTTGATCCCTCTGGCAAACAAGACTTAATACTTGGTGGCAAAAAACGTGTTGGCAAGCACAACAGTCAGACGTTTTTTGTAGTTTATGATGAGGTTTGTGCACAAGTCAGGAGGAATTTTGGTCCACTCTTCTTTGCAGATCATCTCCAAATCATTAAGATTTTGAGGCTGTTGCTTGGCAACTAAGAGATTCAACTCCCTCCACGAGTTTTCTATGGGATTAAGGTCTGGAGACTGGCTAGACCACTCCATCATCTTAATGTGCTTCTTTTTGAGCCACTCATTTGTTGCCTTGGCTGCATGTTTTGGGTCATGTTCTTTCTGGAAGTCCCAGCCACTACACATTTATAATGTCCTGGTGGAGGAAGGAGATTGTCACTCTGGATTTTACGATACATGGCTCCATCCATTCTCCCACTGATACAGTAAAGTAGTCCTGCGCCCTTAGTAGAGAAACACCCCAAAAACATAATGTTTCCACCTCCATGCTTGACAGTGGGGACGGTGTTCTTTGGGTCACAGGCAGCATTTATCTTCCTCAAAACACGGTGATTTTAGTTAATGCCAAAAAGCTCAATTTTTGTCTCATCTGACCACAGCACCTACTCCCAATCACTCACGGAATCATCCAGGTGTTCATTGGCAGACTTCAGATGGGCCTGCACATGTGCCTTCTTTAGCAGGGGGACCTTGCGGGCACTGCAGGATTTTAAACCTTTAAGGCGTAATGTGCTAACAATGGTTTTCTTGGTGACTGTGGTTCCAGCTGCCTTGAGATCATTAACAAGTTCCCTCAGAGCAGTTTTAGGCTGATCTCACACGTGTGATGGTCAACGTGTGACTGGACACACTGCCTCCAGCAGGGCAAATTTCTATCATGCACGTGACCCTGGATACACCGCCTCCAGAAGGGCGAATTTAAATAATATAACGTGCAGCTGGATACACCGCCTCCAGCAGGCGAATTTCAGAATTACATGTGAAACTGGATACACCGCCTCAAGCAGGGTGAATTTAACCCCTTCACCCCCAAGGGTGGTTTGCACGTTCATGACCGGGCCAATTTTTACAATTCTGACCACTGTCCCTTTATGAGGTAATAACTCTGAAACATTTCCATGGATCCCACTGATTGTGACAAAGTTTTCTCGTGACATATTGTACTTCATAATAGTGGCAAAATTTCATTCAAATAACTTGCGTTTATTTGTGAAAAAAACAGAAATTTGGCAAAAATTTTGAAAATTTCGCAATTTTCCAAAAGTGAATTTTTATGGCCTTAAATCACAGAGATATGGCACACAAAAAACATAATAAGTAACAATTCCCACATGTTTACTTTACATCAGCACAATTTTGGAACCAAAATTTTTTTTTGTTAGGAAGTTATAAGGGTTAAAAGGCGACCAGCGATTTCTCATTTTTGCAACACCATTTTATTTTTACAGACCGCATCACCTTTGAAGCCACTTTGAGGGGTCTATATGATAGAAAATACCCAAAAGAGGCACCATTCTAAAAACTGCACCCCTTAAGGTGCTCAAAACCACATTCAAGAAGTTTATTAACCTTTCAGGTGTGTCACAGGAATTTTTTGAATATTTTAAAAAGAATGAACATTTAACTTTTTTCACAAAAAAAATACTTCAGGTTCAATTTGTTTTATTTTTTTCCAAGCGTGACAGGAGAAATTGGACTGCAAAAGTTATTGTGCAATTTGTCCTGAGTACGCTGATACCTGATATGTGGGGGAAACCACTCTTTCGGCGCATGACAGAGCTCAGAAGGGAAGGAGCGCCGTTTGACTTTTTCAATGCAAAATTGGCTGGAATTCAGATCGGACGCCATGTCACGTTTGGAGAGCCCCTGATGTACCTAAACAGTGGAAAACCCCCACAAGTGACCCCATTTTGGAAACTAGAACCCACAAGGAACTTATCTAGTTATGTGGTGAGAACTTTGAACCCACAAGGGCTTCACAGAAGTTTATAACGTACAGCGGTACAATTAAAAAATAATATTTTTTCCAAAAAAAGGTTTTTTCACCCCTAATTTTTATTTTCCCAATGGTAACAGGACCCTAAAAGTTATTGTGCAATTTGTCCTGAGTACGCTGATACCCCATATGTGGGTGTAAACGACTATTTGGGCGCATGGCAGAGCTCAGAAGGGAAGCAGCGCCATTTGACTTTTTTGGCTGGATTTGAGATCAGACACCATGTCGCGATTGGAAAACCCCTGATGTACCAAAACAGTGAAAACCCCCCCACAAATGACACCATTTTGGAAACTAGACCCCCAAGGAACTTATCTAGATGTGTGGTGAGCCCTTTGAACCCCCAAGGGCTTCACAGAAGTTTATAACGACCGGGCGAGAAAATAAAAAAATCGTATTTTTTCAACAAACATGATCTTTTAGTCCCCATTTTTTTATTTTCCCAAGGGTAACAGGAGAAATTGGACCCCAAAAGTTGTTGTCCATTTTGTCCTGAGTACACTGATACCCCATATGTGGGAGAAAACTACTGTATGGGCACATGTCGGGGCTCGGAAGGGAAGTAGTGACGTTTTGGAATGCAGACTTTGATGGAATGCTCAGCGGGTGTCATGTTGCCTTTGGAGAGCCTCTAATGTACCTAAACAGTGGAATCCCCCCACAAATGACACCATTTTGGATACTAGACCCCCTAAGGAACTTATCTAGATGTGTGGTGAGCACTTTGAACCCCCAAGGGCTTCACAGAAGTTTTTGATGCCCGGGCATGAAAATAAAGAAATCGTATTTTTTCCACAAACATGATCATTTAGTCCCCAATTTTTTTATTTTCCCAAGGGTATCAGGAGAAACCAAAAGTTGTTGTCCAATTTGTTCTGAGTACGCTGATACCTCATATGTGGGAGAAAACTATTGTATGGGCACACGTCGGGGCTCGGAAGGGAAGTAGTGACGTTTTGGAATGCAGACTTTGATGGAATGGTCTGCGGGTATCATGTGCGTTTGGAGAGCCCCTGATGTACCTAAACTATTGAAACTCCCCACAAGTGACCCCATTTTGGAAATTAGACCCCCCAAGGAACTTATCTAGATGTGTGGTGAGCACTTTGAACCCCCAAGTGCTTCACAGAAGTTTATAACGCCCGGGCATGAAAATAAAAAAATCATTTTTTTCCACAAAAATGATAATTTTTGCCCCCAATTTTTTATTTTCCTAAGGGTAACAGGAGAAATTGGACCTCAAAAGTTGTTTTGCAATTTGTCCTGAGTAGGCTGATACCCTATATGTGGGGGTAAAACACTGTTTGGGCGCATGGCAGAGCTTGAAAGGGAAGGAGCACCATTTGACTTTTTCAACTCAGAATTGGCTGGAATTGAGATCAGACGCCATGTTGGATTTGGAGAGCACCTGATGTGCCCAAACAGTGGAAACCCCCCAATTATAACTCCAACCCTAACCCCAACACATCCCTAACCCTAATCTTAGCCCTAACTCTAGCCCTAGCCCTAACACTAGCCCTAACCCTAATGGGAAAATGGAAATAAATACATTTTCTTTTAATTTTATTATTTTTCCCTAACTAAGGGGGTGATAACGGGGGGTTTGATTTACTATTTATGGAGGTTTTTATGTTTGGCAGCTGTCGCACGCTAAAAGACGCTTTTTATTGTAAAAATAGTTTTGCATCACCACATATTGAGAGCTCACTACAGCGACGTACCCCTTCACCTTGGGGAACACCAGGCAGCACCATGGGGACACCGACTCCACCCACCTGTCTTGGTACGTCCGCCTGTATAAGCAAGTCCAGCTACCCAGCAGTAATAAAGTAGATATGACAGGCTCAAACCCCAACTTAGGTGCTCTGGGGAAAAAAACAAAGCTAAAGTATAGGAGTAGCCCCGGCACACTAATAACATGAAAGTAGAGTCTTTGCAACGACAGTCTTTTTCGTTGTGATTTTATTTTATGTGAAAAAAGATGGTGTTACAATCCAACGTTTCAGCTCTACATCTCGAGCTTTCATCAGGGATATGACTACAGAATATACAATAAAAGAACAAAAATCAGTGTATAAACTTTATAAAACAAAAACCTAGTGATAAGTGATTTATATTGTGGGGACAGTGTCATGCATCCTTTGTGAAGGTATGTATGGACCTATAGTGATGTGAGGCCAGTGAGTGTGTATTGTGGTGTCATACGGTGTACGTGTGAGAGGTTGGGCAGAGGAATTGGGTGAAGGTGTAAATGGGACAGTGTAGGAGATGAACGGCATGAGTGTGTGGGTTGTGTTGAGAAGGGGCATTTGGGGACAGTGAAGTGGAGTGGGAGTGAGGGTGAGGTCATCTAAAGAGGCTGTGTGTAAGGGGTGCTCTTGGAAATATTAAGGCATAAGGTGTAAATACCTTGATCCTTGATTTCGAGGTGTGTGTATAGGTGGTATAGGTTTGCCTTTGTAGTCCAGCTGCTGTAGCGGTACCTATAGTGACCACTGAGAAAAGGTATAGGTTAAGGAATAGCAAGGTATGTTGAAAGAAAGAATATAAAATAAAGTTTTAGGGGTCACATACCGATGTATAGGGTCAGCACGTGACTCCCGCTCTACCCAAATCCTAACATGACAGGATTGACTGCATAGTCTCAACACCTGAAATCAGGAAAACGAGACATGACTAGATGACTGAAAAGTTTCAAACAAGAGGATACCCCAAAATTAACGCTGAGCAACAAACCAGAATTACCCAATGTGACCGCGATGTAGAGAATAGGGTTAAGTTCATCAACACCTATCACCCGTTCTCTTCTTTAATCAAAAAAGCAGTCCTTGAACACTGGCCCCTACTAGAAAAGGCCTACCCGGGGGTTGAAAACTTCAAAAATCCTCCTCTCATCTGCCACAAGCGGGCTCAGAACCTAAAAAACACTTTGGTTAGAGCCGACGTGGGCTCCAACTTCAAGACACTCAGGCAGAAGACATTTAGCACAGTACGCAACGGAACTTTCCCTTGTTTGGGTTGTGCATAATGCACGAATGTCAGTAAAGGTGACTCATTCACCCATCCGAGGTCCGGCAAACGGTACAAGATCAATGGCTATTTTACCTGCGACTCAAACTTTGTCGTTTACCTAATCAAATGCCCATGCGGCCTAGGATACGTTGGGGAAACTACCCAGCATGTCAAAGACCGCATCTCCAAACATAAATCAACTATCCGGTGTGAGAACACACTATTACCAATTCCTGCCCATTTTGTTGAAAACAGACACTCTGTAAGTCAACTGAAATTTCAGGTCATCGAACAAATCCCTGTACCCAGACGAGGGGGTAATAGAATCCAAACGCTCAAAGAGCGTGAAGCGTATTGGATATATCACCTAAATACCCTCCACCCACACGGTCTCAACAGAGAATCTGAAGTGTTTTATTAATCCTTTCTAAATTCCACTAGATAGTGAATTGGTATTGTTTTTCATCAGGAGTGTAAAAATCACTACCAAAAAGTTCTTTTCCCACACAACGTATTTTGGTTAATAGGAGATATTTCTGACATAAGCGTGTTAAAGTAATCGCCATTTTACTCTATGTATGTAAACCCTGCTCTAATTGCCTTATCTTTGTTTTTAGGCAGGAAAAGGAAGTTTCTTGGAAACCTGATGGGCACAACCAGAACTGAAATCACCACTGTGCATGAATTCAGCACAGTTCCACCGTTAAAATGGCCGCCTGCATGCATGTGACACTTTTTTACACCCCTCCTTAGTCAACTTCACTTCCTTGATGGTCAAAACATGCTCAATTCCTATTCCCATCTCGCACATGCTCAGTACAATCATTTTGACATCTTTTGACCTCACCAAGATGGCGACTGCCAACATCACTTCCTGGAAGGTCAAAACATGCTCATTTCCTATCCCCGCCCCGCACAAGCTCAGTACATTAATTCTGACATCTTTGACCTTACCAAGATGGGGACGGCCCTTCCTTCATCCCCACCCTTCCCCACCCATCCAGGAAGTGCAAGACAGTATATAACACCACTGCACTAAGCCACATGCACTTCCGGCCTCCTCTACACCTGACTAGACTTAGGACATAAGGTAATGGTGCCCTACAGTCTTTACAGACTGGGTTTCTTTTCTCCATCTCAGCTTATTGACCTGCTTATTTGTCCTTAGGACGGGAGTCACGTGCTGACCCTACACATCGGTATGTGACCCCTAAAACTTTATTTTATATTCTTTCTTTCAACATACCTTGCTATTCCTTAACCTATACCTTTTCTCAGTGGTCACTATAGGTACCGCTCCAGCAGCTGGACTACAAAGGCAAACCTATACCACCTATACACACACCTCGAAATCAAGGATCAAGGTATTTACACCTTATGCCTTAATATTTCCAAGAGCACCCCTTACACACAGCCTCTTTAGATGACCTCACCCTCACTCCCACTCCACTTCACTGTCACCCAATGCCCCTTCTCAACACAACCCACACACTCATGCCGTTCATCTCCTACACTGTCCCATTTACACCTTCACCCAATTCCTCTGCCCAACCTCTCACACGTACACCGTATGACACCACAATACACACTCACTGGCCTCACATCACTATAGGTCCATACATACCTTCACAAAGGATGCATGACACTGTCCCCACAATATAAATCACTTATCACTAGGTTTTTGTTTTATAAAGTTTATACACTGATTTTTGTTCTTTTATTGTATATTCTGTAGTCATATCCCTGATGAAAGCTCGAGATGTAGAGCTGAAACGTTGGATTGTAACACCATCTTTTTTTACATAAAATAAAATCACAACGAAAAAGACTGTCGTTGCAAAGACTCTACTTTCATGTTATTAGTGTGCCGGGGCTACTCCTATACTTCGGCTCCCCAGCAGTGACTCCATGGCACATCCTCGCCAAAGCCGTATATGGACCCTCGAGTTGAGGCAGAGGATTAGCCTCAGACCCATAATTCCGCTGCAGGTGCTGCTGAAACACATCATGCAGCTCCTCATTCATCTCAGTGAGGGCCAGCAGCAACTGCTCACTGGTCTGAACTTGGCCCATGGCTCACCAGAGAAAAATGTATGGTTGGTGATAATGTGACGTGGACCCGTCCTGTGTGACACAACCTGCAGGTCGGTAACTAAAACAACAAGACACGGGGGAAGGGGAAACAGTTACAACGGTTGGCCCTGCGATAGGGATCGGGGATATGGAGACCTCCTGCACTCCCCTGAGTCAGTGTCCCTCACACTCCTAATGTTCCCTATACAGGCTCCTCACCTTTCGCCGATCCGGATACCTGTCAACCTAGCACACCCTACACCTATCCCTTGCTAGGGAACTGGGTGGTGCAGGCACTGGCCCCACCACTCTACTAATACACCCCAGGGAAAAATACAAACAGGGAAACACCACTTAGCTTTGCTCTGTTGCTCTTGCTCCCAGCAAAAGAGTCCACCACCAGAATGCAGCTTTCCTCCTGAATAGCTGCCACCAAGCTCTGTCAGAGCTGCAAGGAAATCCCCTCTGTGACTCCTTCCACACCAGGACTCTGACTGTGCTGTAAGGAACTCTCTCTAGCTACTTCCTCCACCAAGGATGGTTGGAAATGACCACTATCACCAACACCTGCTCATAGACCATGTGACCCTATATAGGAAAAGGGAATGGTCAAATGTTCAGGGGCCAAAAGCTGCTATAATCCCAGTGACCACCGGGGACAAAAGGCAAAAGGCAAAGCAAAGAAAACATCAAGTGCAATTACCCTAACGGACACCGGGGGCAAAACTAGAACTGAAACCACCAGCTTAAGGAAAAAAAAGGTTACTAGTGCTTTTATCTGTCATAATCCAGCATGGATCATGACAACACGTTTCTCATGATCAAGGATATCCCACGAGGTGAGATTTTGCATGGTGCCCTAGATTGATGTCAATTGACAGTCATTTTGTATTTCATCCATTTTCTTACTATTGCTCCAACAGTTGTCTCCTTCTCACCCAGCATCTTACATATGGTTTTGTAGCCCATTTCAGCTTTGTGAAGGTCTATGATCTGGTCCCTGACATCCTTATAAAGCTCTTTGGTCTTGCCCATGTTGTAGAGGTTAGAGTCTGACTGATTAGTTGAGTCTCTGGACAGGAGTCTAACTGGTCTGTAGGAGCCAGAACTCTTAATGGTTGGTAGGGGATCAAATACTTATTTCTCACGGCAAAATGTAAATAAATTTATGGAATTTATACCATCTGATTTTCTAGATTTAGTTTTTGTTATTCTATCTCTCAATGTTAAAATTAACCTACCCTTAAAATTATAGACTGTTCATGCCTTTGTCAATGGGCAAGCTTACAAAATCAGCAAGGGATGAAATACTGATTTCCCCCACTGTATTTTGTGGGTATTTTTACGCAAAAGGGGCCTGACCTATTGAAAGAAGGATGGATGGGGTCATGTATTGTGAGATTTTGGCTAACAATCTCCTTCCCTCAGAAAGAGCATTGAAGATGGTTTGTGGCTGGGTCTTCCAGCATGACAATGACCTGAAACACACCACCAGGGCAACTAAAGAGTGGCTCCATAAGAAACATTTCAAGGTCCTGGAGTGGCCTAGCCAGTCTCCACACCTGAACCCAAAGGAAAATCTTTGGAGGAAGCTGAACCTGAAGACAGTCTCAAAACCAGAAAGATCTGGCCAAGATCTGTATGGAGGAGTGAGACAAAATCCCTTCTGCAGTGTGTGCAAACTTGTTCAAAAACTACAGGAAATATCTGACATATATAATTGCAAACAAAGCTTTATGTATCAAATAGTAAGTTCTGTTTTTCTATTGTATCAAATATTTATTTCATGCAGTAAATTACAAATTCATTATGTTGAAATCATACAATGTGATTTTATAGATTTTTTTTAAGATTCTGTTTCTCACAGGTGAAGTGTACCTACACTAAAAATTACAGACCTCTCCATTCTTTGTAGGTGGGAAAACTTGCAAAATAGGAAGTGTAGCAAACACTTATTTTTTCCCACTGTATATATACATATACATGTTGAAAATAGAGTAAGAGTAAATGAACAGAATGATGGACAGTGTTGAAGAAAGATTCTCCGTAAAATATGCATTTTATTGATTGAAATCCTTGATGTTTGCATGCATATTAGTTCAGTGGTTGGTTGTGCTTAGTGACTGACAGTCTTCCCTATTACTGAGAATACAGACATAACTGTCAGTTACTGATAAGACCGCCCACTGAACTCATATGCATATGAACACCAGTGATTTTAATGAAAAAACTGTAAGTTATGTTCCAGCTTTACCAACCCAACAAACCAGGAGGTTTCTGTGCAAGCATTTCATGATGTCACGATGTGCGCCATGGCCGTGTGCGCACGCTTGGGGATTTCAGCATGGGTGATGAGAATAAGAAGGACCGGACAGGTGACTGAGAGGAGTGGAGCAGTTAGAAAAGTGAGAGGTAATGTGAGTATAAGGTTTTTTTACCTTTTGTTGGACCTTTATGTTTAAGAAAAATGGCAACCAAATTACGAAAATGCGAATTTTTGCAAAATCGAGTACCATTCAATTCTAGTCAAATTTATGTTCTTATCTCTAGTGATAATTCTATGTAATTTTATTTTACCCTTTCCCCAATGTAAAAACTAAACCACAAAATCGAATGAATAACTAGGATCTGTGACGTTCCAGAGCAGACAGCGTCTAAGAGTGGACCCTCTGGGTCGCGGATCTGGAGCCCCTAGGCTGAGCACGCCAGGTGATGACCGACCCCTATACAGGAATCGTTAGGGGCAGGACCGCAGAGGTCAGAACCGCGACAGCCGGTACCAAGAGGGGTGGCTCACAGGAAACAAAGATGAGTGTATCGGAACTGGGCACCAGGAACACCAAGAGTGTAGACGGAAGTGCGCAAACTACAGATAGTGCGAGACAGGTAGCCGTGAGCACATATGTCGTATAGCGAGTAGTACGTCCAGAGGTATACAAAGCAGGACGCGTGCCAGGAGCACGACAAAGTACTGGATGGAGCAGCAGTCGTGCCAGGAGATGTTACAGAGCACAGAGACAGAGAGTACCAGGAGGTACGACAGAGCAAGGGACAGAGGACAGGATACTAGAGTGTGCCAACAGGCACTACTGAGCATGAAGTAACGTGAAAGTTCAGAGTAGGTGCTAGGAGCACAATAGAATGCCAGACAATGCAGAGGACCTGAGAACAGCGCACGGCCCGGCTGGGACAAAGCAGACCCAGCCAGGAAGCACACCAATAATCAGGCACCTCCCATAGGGGAAGGTAGCCTGATATAGCACATGACCATGACAGGTTCTGGGTCAGATCCTAACCAGAAAGCACATGACCACTACAGCTTCTGGGTCTGGTCGTCCATTACCATAGAGGAGATTGACCCGGAAACAGCAATGACAGGAGTGCGCAAGCGCAAACGTGACATGGAGGAGGAGCCCCGGGGACGAGAGATGCACATGCGCACCCGACGGAGGCCCCGGAGGGACCGCCGTACAGGAGGGAGTGACGTCGGGACCGAAGCCCCGCCTCCTGGTGAGCGCGGCATGACAGGATCAATATAATCAATTGGATCAGTATACATCAAATAAGATAAAATGTTCAAGATGAATAATTTGCTTTATATCATAAGCTCTAGAGGAGAGATTCTTTTTTCATGGTCAGTAATTAAAAATATGCATTTTTCTCAAACAAGTTAACATAACATAATATTATCATAATTTATTCATCCATATTTTCAGGTAAATTTGTTACAATTAAAATGACAATATTTGCAGCTATCTTACTAGTAAATTAGAGCTTTAAAATACAACCGTAGTTTAATTCAGGAACCTGTAACTCACTTTTTCTATATCATTTAGATTGGGAGGTTTCAATCTAAACTTTAGCCATAATTTATCATTGAGCATATTGGAGGCAGTAGGTTAAGTACAGTTTAAAATGTGGTGTTTTGGAAAGCCACAAATAAGTAAAACCAATCCAATTTTTCATATCTTGTTGAGTCTCCTCACACTGTGCAATGCTCTCAGTATCATGATTTATAGATGTTGAAATATATAATATTAGCTATCAGAACAAGCCACCCTCTCCACTGCCAAAAGGTAAATGGAAAGGTTATATTTAGTGTAATTGAATGTATTCTCGGCAGAACTGCAAATCTCTTGAAGTCTTAAGAAGACAAGCAAGTCTGTTTCTCTACTGACAGGCAACTGAGCATAGAAATAGTAATAGAAATACTGCAGTGCGCAGGCGCCGGACCTCTTCCGGCACCTGCACACTGCAGGACTCTGCTCTGCCCTCAACAGAGCAGAGCAGTGCGGCTGCGCAGGAGCCGCGATGGGAAGGAAAGAAGAGGACGTCCTCGTTAGAAGAAGGGAGGCGCCGGACCAGACTGTGACACCCATCAGACCAAAACCGGACCCGGAACGCCCCTGGGTGAGTATAATCTAACTCATTTTTCTTATCTTTCAGGTTACATTGGGGGCTTATCTATAGCATTACAGAATGCTGTAGATAAGCCCCTGATGTCGGTGGCGGCAGCTGATAGGCGAAAAATAGGGTGACAGAATCCCTTTAAATGCATTACTATATTAAATGTACCTTTATATTGCTGTTTGCATTTCTACACCACAGTTTTTGTCAAGGAAAACATTCCATCCTAGATAGCACACGGCCATACAGGGGCGTAGCGACCGAGGCCACGACCAGGCTCATGCAGGGGAGGGCCCGTGCGGGTGAGCGGTCCACCAACGCAGCAGTCAGGGTCCATGCGCAGCAACTCACACTGTCAGTGAATCAAAGGCCAGCAGCTGAAATCAGTGTGCACATGACTGAGGGAGCAAGGCAGTGACATCATGTGTTCCCGTCGCTTGGATCCTGGTCAGCTGCAGGCTTCAGAAGAGGATACCCCGCAGCAGGTGTGCGGAAGGTGAGTTTAATGGGGGGAGGGTTTCTACTCATTAAAGAACAGTGGCAGAATGGGGACATTTCCAGGATGGGGGATATATATATACCAGGATGGTGCCCAGCATAAGTGACATATTACCAGGATGGTGCCTAGGATAAGGGACATATGCCAGAATAAGGCACATATTACCATGATGGGACTAGGATAAGTGACATATTACCAGGATGGGGCCAAAGATAAAGGACATGTACTAGGATAAAGTAAATATTATCAGGAGGGAGCCCAAGATTTTTGACATATTACCAGGATGGGGCCCAGGATAAGGGACATATACCAGGATAGGCAGTATAGAGATGAACATGGCGCTACTGTATAATGGTGCACAAGTAGTATCCAATCCCTTTCAATCATACGTAAGAAAACTTGGTACTCAGAGTAGATTAAATTAAATAAATGATTTTATATGCAAACCAACAATAAAGGTTCACATACATATCGGGAAAAGGGAACAAATCCGGCACCAACATCAAATACTGCTATATAAGTTCCTGTGCAGTCAGATGCGTCCGTACCTATATGTACAACAGACAGGGGTGCTCACTGAGAAAAACACATGATAATAGTTCATGAAAAAGGAGGTGGCACTCACCGTTCATGTTAAAAGACTTTTATTTAATCTGTTATAAG
This sequence comes from Dendrobates tinctorius, assembly GCF_039654945.1. Classification (NCBI taxonomy): domain Eukaryota; kingdom Metazoa; phylum Chordata; class Amphibia; order Anura; family Dendrobatidae; genus Dendrobates; species Dendrobates tinctorius. The sequence continues at coordinate 48,752,826 of NW_027361697.1, forward strand.
AACATAGAGATGGAGAGAAGTGTGAACGGACAATGACCGATTTGCGCTGATTGCGCTTGAACGGATCCATTCCTGAGTACTGAGTTCCATGATTTTTAACAGATGAAATAAAAGTCTTATAGCAGGAACGGTGAGTGCCACCTTCTTTTTTTCATTTTCATAAAACACAAACGTTTTGGTCTACATTAGACCTTCCACAGTGCATGGACACCATAGACTAGCTGATCCAGAGGGTAAAACACAATCGGATATGTTTTCATTTGGACAATAGACACACTGAGGAAGGTCTAATGTAGACTGAAGCGTTTGTGAACCTTTATTGTTGGATTGCATATTAGATAATTAATTTAATTTCATCTACTTTGACTGTCAAGTTTTCTTATCCTGGGACCCAGGATAAGGGCCACATGCCAGGATAACGGACATATTACCAGGATGCGACCGAGGATAAGAGACATATATCAGGATAAGGGACAAAACACAATCATTTTTGATAAACTGGATGGGCGGGTGTGGCCATCCCTCTCCAGCTCTTCCCTAGCTCTGTCCCTTTCGGTGGAGTTTATTCAAACTATCTCGAAAAAACAACAAAAGTTGCAATTTTGTTGCACAACTTCACGTTCTGCATAAATTTTGCAACTATTCAAAGCTTTTCAAAGTCCCTTTCAAAGCTAAAACGCATTTCTTCCGACTGGTCTACCACCTCAGCACATTTATCTAACTATCCCTGTGCTGCCCAGTCAAAAATTTTATTCATAACCAGGTTCCTCGTATCACGTTCTCACACGCTTTACGCATGTAATATCCCTCTGTGTCTGCACATTTACACATTCTGGTTGGTTAACGTTTCATGCAGCATTACATGAACACCTAATTTCCTACATTATGGCGGGTCAGAACAATGAAAGCAATTGTTACCTTCCACCTTTCGTGTCTCCCCTATTTACTCATAGACTGTAAACTTGAGAGCAGGGCCCTCTTTCCTCTTGGTATCTGTTGTTTATGGGATTATTGTTATTCTGTAATATCTTTTATTGTCTGTACAAGTCCCCTCTAAAATGTAAAGTGCTGCGGAATATGTTGGCGCTATAGAAATTAAATTATTAATATTATTATTAATTAAAGCTACTTTTCTGATATATAAGCTTTGAATAATCAGATCCGAAATGTTGGACTCTAATTAAGCTCTTTTCCAGTAGTGTCTGTATTTTTGTATCTGTATACAATAGTAAGCTTGTTTTATATTGTTTATGACATGATTCCACCACTCACGGTGTCCTTGTGATGCTGTGACTGACAGCTCTGCAATCCTATGGCTGGCTGAGCTATCAGGATTGTAAGTGACAGCTCTACCGCCCAATCTGAGGCAGAGATATTAATATTGTGACTGACAGCTCAGCTGTCCTATCTGGCTGGGTCTGTGGGATTTTATGAACGTGTCATCCAGTCTCAGTAATTACAGGGCTATTTAGAACTTTGTCAATTGTCAGACCTTGCAACAATTAATCCCATATATAATGCATATGGGACAAGGAAGAGATCCCACAAATGTATTGAAGCCAATATTTTTATTAATCACAATTGAAAGGAAATACATAAAAAAGCAAAATGCTGTTACAGGGGACACTGGGCACAATAACAGGGAAATGGTAAGAATAGTGCAGTAAAAATATACCGAGGAAATTACTGCAGAGCTGATCTATAATATTTAAGATACAAAATATATCAGTAAAATGTAAAATCAGTGCTGCTGTATTCAATTATGCTGAGTACAGACTCACGGTACCAGTAAACACATATCAGTATAAAGAACAACTGCTACCAAATAAATCCCTCAGAACCAAGTTGCAACTCCATTATGCACCAAATATGCGTTCAAATTGAAATAAATAAACTGTAATACTTAGTGCTTTAGATCTGTGACTGGGGCCTTTCTAGATCTTATCAGGTGGAAGGTGCTATAGCATTTTGCCACATCTTGGTCTAGTGCCTTTGATCATCTAACCATCCCCTGGTGTGCTGGCCCCAGCTGCCAAATTATACCCAACCATCTCCCACAATCCCTCTCTCCTGACCCTGTAGTGTGGCCTATATATGTAGTAGTTGCTAAGGGGAAGCACGCAGTGTGGGGTACAGCACGCAAGCATCCCATAAGCAAAGCATCACAGAAGATAAGCATCCAGCAAAACGGCAGTTATACATGGCAGTTAGTCAGGGCAGGAGTCAGGTAACCCACACCTTGCCTTCCCCTTTAACCATGTGCTTCATTTTTATCCTCCTGTGTTCCCTTGCCATCCACATTCATCACCCTATCCCCCCTCCATCACGACTCATACACATCAGCCCCTCTATACTTCCCTCTCCCATGTACAGCTCCCACACACTCCTCACCTTCCTGAGAAACCTCAGCCCATCTTGCCCAAACACATCGCAGAAAAAAACTACTTACAATTCCAACAACTATTGGCTCTTTATCTTCCTTCTCCTACTGATTTCAGGGGACATCTCCCCCAACCCTGGTCCAGCATCCCCCAACCTCGACCCCTACCCTACCTCATATCGAAACCACAATAATCTGATTAACATTACTTGCACTCCCTCATCTCAATCTTTTAATTGTGCCCTCTGGAATCCACGGTCTGCTTGTAACAAGCTTCCTTTCCTACACAACTACTTTCTGAACAACTCTCTTAATCTGTTGGCCCTCACTGAAACCTGGATTCAGGATTCTGACACTGTCTCTCCTGCTGCCATTTCCTACGGTGGCTTACAATTCTCTCACTCCCCGAGACCCACAAACAGACCTGGTGGTGGAGTTGGCATACTCCTGTCCCCACAATGCACTTTCCAGGTCATCCCCCCAGTCCCATCACTCTTATTCCCTTCTTTTGAGGTCCACACCATCAGGCTCTTCCGTCCCCTCTCCCTCAGGGTAGCGGTCATATATCGGCCCCCAGGCTCACCCACCCTCTTCCTTGACCACTTTTCAGCCTGGCTGCCACACTTCATGTCCTCAGAACTACCAACCCTCATCCTGGGAGACTTCAACATCCCCATTAACAGCCCTAATTCCACATCTGCATCCCAGCTTCTATCACTAACCACCTCTCTAGGCCTCTCACAGCTTTCAACCTCTGAGACACATAAGGACGGTGACACCCTTGATCTGGTCTTCTGCCGGCTCTGTTCAATCTCCCACCTAAACAACTCACCGCTTCCACTCTCTGACCACAACATTCTCTCCTTCACGCTCACAAATCCTCGCCCACCCCAGCTCATTCCTACCTACCACACAGTCAGAAATCTACAAGCTATTAACCCTCAGACACTTTCAGATTCCCTACACTCATCTCTGTCCCCAATCTCCTCTCTTTCCTGTCCTAATCTGGCTGTTCATCACTACAATGACACTCTTAGAAGCACCCTTGACCAAGTAGCTCCCCTCACCCTCAGAACCTCCAAACACAGAGTAAAAGAGCCCTGGCTCACATCGCAAACTCAACTTCTCCAGCGATGCTCCAGGAGTGCTGAACGCCTATGGAGAAAAACCCGCACACCAGAAGACTTCATCCACTTCAAATTTATGTTAAGAACCTATAACGCTGCCGTTCACCTTGCCAAACAGACCTACTTCACCACCCTGATCTCCTCACTAGCCAACAACCCCAAGAAACTTTTTGACACTTTTCACTCCCTCCTCAGGCCAAAAGCACAAGCCCCTATCACAGACATTTGTGCTGATGACCTGGCCTCCCACTTTACAGAAAAAATAGATAATATCCGTCAAGAAATCTGCTCCCAACCACCAAGTGCTGTGACTCCCATCCCTTCCTACATCTCCCCTGGCTCACTCTCCACATTTGATCCCATAACAGAAGAAGAAGTCTCCAGACTCCTCTCTTCTTCTCGTCCGACTACATGCACTACCGACCCCATTCCCTCACATCTCCTCCAGTCTCTCTCTCCAGTCGTCACAACCCACCTAACTACAATCTTTAATCTCTCCCTCTCCTCGGGCATTTTCCCATCCTCCTTCAAACACGCCATCGTTACTCCACTACTAAAGAAACCTGCTCTCGACCCATCCTGCACAAACAACTACAGACCAGTCTCCAATCTCCCCTTCATCTCTAAACTTTTGGAACGCCTAGTTTACTCCCGCCTTACCCGTTACCTCTCCATTCACTCCCTTCTAGACCCTTCACAGTCCGGCTTCCGCCCCCTACATTCGACTGAAACTGCACTCATCAAAGTGACCAATGACCTTCTGACAGCAAAACGTAACGGTGACCACTCTCTGCTCATTCTTCTTGACCTATCTGCAGCTTTCGATACTGTTGACCACCATCTCCTACTCTCTAGGCTCCAGTCACTAGGCATTAAGGACACTGCACTCTCCTGGTTCTCTTCCTATCTCTCTGACCGCTCCTTCAGTGTTTTGTTCTCTGGCTCCACGTCATCTCCTCTTCCTCTTGCTGTCGGGGTACCTCAGGGCTCAGTCCTTGGCCCCCTTCTTTTCTCTCTCTACACGGCCCCAATTGGACAGACCATCAGCAGATTTGGCTTTCAGTACCATCTTTATGCTGATGACACACAACTATATACGTCTTCCCCCGACCTTACCCCCGCTGTACTACAGAACGCCAGTGACTGTCTGTCCGCAGTCTCCAATATCATGTCCGCTCTCTATCTGAAACTCAACCTCTCCAAAACTGAACTTCTTCTGCTCCCGCCGTCTACTAACCTCCCTAAATCTGACATTTCCTTCTCCGTGGGTGGTACCACAATAACACCCCAGCAGCAGGTGCGCTGTCTGGGTGTTATGTTTGACACCAATCTCTCCTTTACATCCCATATACAATCCCTTGCCCGCTCTTGCCGCTTACACCTAAAGAACATCTCTAGAATCCGCCCTTTTCTCACTATGGAAACAACAAAAACCCTCACTGTTGCATTGATCCACTCTCGCCTGGATTACTGCAACACTCTATTAATTGGCCTCCCCGTCACTCGACTATCCCCTCTCCAGTCCATACTCAATGCAGCAGCCAGGATCGTCCATCTGGGTAATCGGTACTCGGACGCGTCCGCTCTTCGCCAGTCCTTACATTGGCTGCCCATTCATTATAGGATCCAATTCAAAGTACTTGTTCTCACCCACAAAGCTCTCCACAGTGCGGCACCCCCTTACATCTCTTCTCTCATTTCTGTCTATCGGCCTAGCCGATCGCTGCGCTCTGCAAACGACTTTCGACTAACCTCTGCACTAATCCGTACCTCCCACTCCCGACTCCAAGACTTCTCCCGTGCTGCTCCTATCCTCTGGAATGCTCTACCCCAAGAAATCAGGACTATCCACAATTTGCATAGTTTTAGGCGCTCCCTCAAAACACACCTGTTCAGAGCGGCCTATCACATTCACTAATCAAAGTCATTCTCTGTGTAAGTGTGCGTGCGTAGCCCATTCACTATCTCCATCCATCCTTCACTCCTGCAAGATGGCTGGACCTTCATTGTAAATACACCATTGTAAATACACACCTGTACTCTGTATCTCCCTCACCTCATTGTAGATTGTACGCTCTCACGAGCAGGGTCGTCTTATTTCGTCTTATTTTGCTTTAATTACACAGGTCAACGAAAAAAAATTTTTTTTCTGGTGTCCAAAATATTTTAATGAATTTGGGGTATTTTTGGGGTGCTGATTCTGAATATGTCATCAGTTTTGCCAGATTGGCTCAAGTTTTTGAGATTTTTGGTATCTTATTTATAGCACTTGTTGGTAAATGCGACGCATCATCTCATTAATTTCTTTGGATTAGTACTTGAACTGAGCAGTTCTCAATATAGTTTTGTGTTAATTAGTGTTCTAAAAGTTTGTTCATAGCTTGATTTTTGCACTAACTTTATGTTGTTGTCTGTTTTCCAGTGAAAAGCATGAACTCATCATGAAGAAGTTGTCTTAACGATCCAGACTCATTCTGTTACATTTGTGGTGAATACACACTGCCAAAACATAGAAGAAACATAACACACTTCGTAAAAAAAGTGTATTTTGCCTATTTTGGGGTTATGCTTGGGGACCAAGACAAGTTTTGGGCACCACACATAGTGTGCAAAGCATGTATCGAATTATTACGAAAATGGAGCAAAGGACAAAGAAAAAGCTTCAAATTTGGTGTTCCAATGGTGTGGAGAGAGCCAAAAAATCATCATGATGACTGTTATTTCTGTGCAGTGCAAGTGCAAGGATTCAATAAGCATAAGAAACGAAAATGGGAGTAACATGGAATCTGCAAGAAGGCCTGTCCCTCATTGTGAAGATGTGCCTGTACCTGTGTTTACCATAAATAACAGTCATCATGATGATTTTTTGGCTCTCTCCACACCATTGGAACACCAAATTTGAAGCTTTTTCTTTGTCCTTTGCTCCATTTTTGTAATAATTCGATACATGCTTTGCACACTATGTGTGGTGCCCAAAACTTGTCTTGGTCCCCAAGCATAACCCCAAAATAGGCAAAATACACTTTTTTTACGAAGTCTGTTATGTTTCTTCTATGTTTTGGCAGTGTGTATTCACCACAAATGTAACAGAATGAGTCTGGATCGTTAAGACAACTTCTTCTTGATGAGTTCATGCTTTTCACTGGAAAACAGACAACAACATAAAGTTAGTGCAAAAATCAAGCTATGAACAAACTTTTAGAACACTAATTAACACAAAACTATATTGAGAACTGCTCAGTTCAAGTACTAATCCAAAGAAATTAATGAGATGATGCGTCGCATTTACCAACAAGTGCTATAAATAAGATACCAAAAATCTCAAAAACTTGAGCCAATCTGGCAAAACTGATGACATATTCAGAATCAGCACCCCAAAAATACCCTAAATTCGATGAAATATCTTTGGCACCAAAAATGCTGTTGACCAGTGTTATTGTATTGTTAGCGTTGTTACTTATGACTTGTGTTTTGAAACTGTTAAACTGTAAAGCGCTGCGGAATATGTTGGCGCTATATAAATAAAGATTATTATTATTATTATTATTATTATTATTATTAAATAAAAAAAATCAAAAGATGATGATAATAGTAATATGCCCCTAAATGTGGTGAAATAGGAGCAGACAAGATAGGCAGGAAAGGGCTGAATCAAGGCCTCTATACAATACCCAGTAAGGATAGCCTATCTATGTGTAAAAATAGTTATTTTTCATAGAGAAGGCAATTACCTATAAGAAGTAGTACTCATAACGTCCCCTAACCCCCAATGCGTGTTTCACCGCCAGCTTCTTCCAGGGGCATGTCAGGGTGAGGGGCGGCCATGTTTTTTATGAGTGCCAGCCTATCGGTGCTGTAAATGAAAGGAGAGGGGTCATCCGGTATCCACGGCGTATCGCGCGTTCTCCCGCCTCCTATGACATACTTCCTCCCAGCGCTCAATGATACGCAAGCTTAAGCTTGGTTGTCAGTGTCAGAGCGTCATTGGATGTGATGGAGGCCAGGACAATCACATATGCGCACATACCGGGAGGCTTCCCCGGGCTGCTGAACAAGGGGCGAATGTGTACAATGATTAAACCAGGACAATAGGTGACCGGAAGGATAAGGAATTCTGAACAACGAAGCTGTGTGAATTCCATTATAATATTTAAAGTGCCCTTGAGTGTTAGCATAAATAAATGATACAGTATGCAATTATAATAAGTGATACCAAATACAATTTATTGCACACCATTTAAGTGATAAATTTATTTTTAAAGTGACAGTGCCCAGGTAATAAAATATGACACAGTGAAAACAATGTTATTACAGTCAGAAAGGTATGACATATAAAATTACCATACAATCTGATATAATAAGTGAATTACTTATAATATAAAATAATGTGCAAATCAGAAATGAAAGTGATAAGGTGCCTAGTAGTTTGTGTGAAAAAAGGGGGACTATGCACATTCCATTAAAATATAAATATGCCTATGTGCCCCCTTGTATGCAACCCTATTCTTGGGTGCCTGGGAGAGAGATATATTCTTGGGGGATGGAGTTGTAGAAAAGGGAAGGGTCCATAACTGGATGAGATATATAGACGACATTCTGTTTGTCTGGGAGGGTACTGAACATGATTTGGGAAATTTGGTCAAGAAACTAAATGACAATAATATTATTGTGAAACTTACATTCAAATCCGGCAGGAGTCTTTAGTTTCTGGATATATGGATCAAAGTTTGTAATGATGGAGTCATGCACACGGATGCATATAGGAAGCCAACAGCCACAAATTCGTATCTTCAAGCTTATTCAGCTCACCCTGCTACTACCATCCGCGGTATCCCTATAGGTCAGTTCCTGCAAGCTAAAAAAAAATTTCTAGGCTCAGACAGCTTTTGATAAACAGTGTTTGGAACTGATCGGGAGGATAGAGGATATACTGCAGGATGATTAGGAGGGATAAAAGAGAGCTGCAACTACATCGAGGAATGAATTGTTATATGGTACCAAAAAGATAACAAACAGTGGAGATAATATGCAGATACAATTCATTTCCACATTTAATGGCCAGTGGCATAATTTGAAGAGAACCATCAAGACATTGGAACGTCCTACTCACGGACCAAATTTTGAGACGAGCCTTACCTTTTTCCCCTCAATGCGTGGCCCAACGTTGGGCTAATTTTAAAGATCTTTTGGTCCATAGCCATTATGAATCCACCAAAAAGAGTCCAATTAGTGCATCATTAACCCTGGGATTTTTTACATGTGGCCTGTGTAAGGCTTGTTTGAATCTTGATAAAACCAAAAGATTAAAAAATTCTGATGTATCACATTTGCATGATATTTGAAAACATCTCACATGTACCTCTAAGGGGGTTGTGTACTTTGTGGAATGCCCCTGCAGGAAAATATATGTTGGCCTAACTATGAGAGAACTTAAATTTAGAGTGAGGGAACATGTATTGGATATAGAAAAGGCGTTAACAGTTGAAAATGACGCCTTATTGAAAACATTGCCTGCCATTTTAAAAAATATCATAAGTGCAACCCCCGTGGCTTGAGCATTAAGGCGATTGATCAATTGGATTTGGGTTCTAGAGGTGGTGACATCAGTAAAGCTCTTGCACAACTTGAATGTCGTTAGATTTATCGTTTGGATACTCTCAGCCCTGTTGGCCTCAACAAAAGCATGGATTTATCTGCTTTTCTTTAATAGGCATCTTTTTTATAGGTGGGTTTTTCCGTTGTTTACCTCATTTCCTTATAGGTTGTTTTAGGCCTCTTTCACACATCAGGTTTTCGCCGTCAGGCGCGATCCGGCGCTTTTGACAGAAACCGGATCCGGCGAAATGCAATGCCAGATCTGGTTTCCCCCCCATTGACTTGCATTAGAGCCGGATCGAGCCGGATGGCCATGCGTGTCATCCGATTTTTGCCGGATCCGGCAATGTGACGCGATCCGGCGTCTGGAAAAAACGGCTACTGTAACGTTTTTTGACTCCGGCGAAAAAGCCGGACACGCCGGATCCGGCGTGTCCGGCTTTTTCATACAATGAAAGCCTATGAGCGCCGCAATGCGCCTGATCCGGCGACAGCCGGATCCGGTGGCCGGATCTGGTTTTTTTGGTCTGAGCATGCTCAGTAGCTCTGCCCACAAGACATATATAAAAGCAAGACAGTGGGACCCACAGCCACACCCAACATGCCACCCAAGAAAGCAACCAAGCGCAGGAGAAGGCAGGAGACCACTGCAGCACCATCAGCACCACCACCACCCCAAATGGAGCAGCAAATGGAACATGCTGAGGAGGGGAGGCCAGCAGCAGATGAGAGATGGTAATTATCAAATCCCCCATTCCTCCAAACTAGGGCCATGGAATATCAAGATATTGATTGGCCCTTTGTTTCTCTTTATTCAACAGCCGCCCAAGAGATGCAGCAGCAGCAGAAATGGCAGCACTGGCAGCAGCAACAGCAGCAGCAATACCCACAGCCATGGAGTCTGGCCATGAACAGGACAGCACATCTTCTTCTGGGAGCCCTCCCTCGTAAGTTTTTATTTCCAAAATCCATCATCTCTGTAATATATGTCTATTCATTGCCTTTTATTTCAAAACAGGAATCACAAGATGAAGAGGAGCTCCCAGAAGAAGAAGGAAGGGGTGGACAGACACCTGGAGTGGGCTCACAATTGGTAAGTTTTTGGCATCAAACGCAGAAACACAACATCACACTACACACAACACATAGAAATCAATGTTCTGCAGACCACACACAGCAAACAAATGCCAACATCCAAAGACCTAACATTTTTTGTTTTCTTCTCTAGTCTTCCCAATCTGGTGCTCGGCCAAGAGGTCCTCGCAGTGCCTCCCAGGGTCGTCGGCTACAGCAACGCGGCGGTCACCAGCGTGTAAGTATAAATATTTTTGCTTTGTTTTTTTGGCTTTTTTATTTCATTTCTTTTGTGGAGGCTAATTATGTTATTTTTGTCTTTTTCTTTAACAGCCTTCACAGCGTGCTCCCGACTCTGACGGTGAGGATGGAGGACTCGATGTGGACCACCTCATCGATCTCGTCAGAGAAAGGGAGCCGCTCTGGAATATGGCTGACCGCCGCCACTCTGACCTGATCGTTACCCGACGACTCTGGGAGGAAATCTGTTCGCTCCTTGTGGACCGCTGGGAGGACCTCGATGCTCGGGCCCAGATTAAAGAGCGTAAGTATATACAGTACCGGTTTCTTGATGTAAACCAGTGTTTCCCGAACTCCAGTCCTCGTGGTCCCCACGGATCATGTGTTCAGGATTTCTATTTACTATGGAAATCCTGAAAACATGACCCCTGGGGACCATGAGGACTGGAGTTTGGGAAACACTGATGTTGTATACTAACCACTCCTTTCTCGTTTCAGGGAACAGAATTGTGAAGCGGTGCCGGTCTGTGAGGGATCGTTTCAAGAAGGAGTTCAATAAAGAGATGCGGGCCCCGAGTGGATCTGGAGGACGCAGGAGCAAGTACAAGTACGCCCAAGCCCTGTCGTTCCTCCGGGATACAATGGTCACCAGAAGGTAAATATTACTCACCACATGTGACAAAAAAATGTTTAGATGTAAATTTTTTTTTTCAGCCAGGGCCATACCATGTCACTATTTTAATTGTTTTTTTTTCTCTTTATTCCACAGCACGGTGAGCAGCACTCGGGAGCCTGCACGATTGAAACCTCCTGAGGCGATCCCTGAGGACACCAGCACCGAGGGACACTTCAACCGCCCCGGTACATCTGCACCTTTCCAGCCTTCCCACACATTCGACCCATCTGTCCCATCCACCAGCACAGGAGCATCGTGGCCACCTACATTACATGAAGCTGCTGGTGAGGAGATCGCTTTCCCTTTACCCCACCCTTCTGCCCCTGCCACCTCTAGTACACCTGCGGGTACTGGGCGGCAGCGGCAGAGGGGTCAGGAAAAGACTTATGCGCCAGAGTTCTTGCATCTGAATGCATCTTTCCAGAACTGTCTAAAAGTCTTGTCAGAGCAAATCTCCGCAGGCTATCAGCAGATCAACTCCAGCATTCTGGAGGTGAAGACACTTCTGCAAACCATGCATTCAGAAGCAAGATCTTCGCCAAACCACACCTTTTTCAGGTCTGTTGTGGAGCGCATGGAAACGCTCTCTCCTGCCCAGCAGATGCATGTAATGGATTCATGCCACGCTGCTCTCCAGCAAGTTACCTCCCAACCTCCTCCTCCCACCACAGTAGTTCCTCCACCTGCACCCCCTCCAGCCACTTTCCATCCTCCCCCTCCTATTACATCTACACCCCCTCCAGCCACTTTCCATCCTCCCCCTCCTATTACATACCATCCACCTCCCCAGCACCAGCAACCTCCCCAGCACCAGCAACCTCCCCAGTACCAGCAACCTCCCCAGTACCAGCAACCTCCCCAGTACCAGCAACCTCCCCAGTACCAGCAACCTCCCCAGTACCTGCAAACTCCCCAGTACCAGCAACCTCCCCAGTACCAGACATCTCCCCACTTCCAGCAACCTGCCCCATACCAAACTCCTTCCCCATACAACTTGCCATCAACATCATCTGCTCCTACAGTCCCTGCCCAACCCTCCACTCCACCACCCACCACCTCTTCTGCTTCCCACATGTCCACCCATTCTGTAGTTTTTTCCACACCTTCACCTCTAACTGTTCCTTCCCCACCACGATCCCAGTCCTCTCTCCACACTCCCAGTGTCGAAGTGTCCCGCAGCCCCTCCAGCAGTATTTCCACCCCACACTACACAGATTTATAATGTGTGTATTTAAATAAAAATGACCAGTTTTATGGTTTCAAAGCTTTATTAAAAAAGTTTATTAAAATTTAAAAAAAGTTTACTAAAAAAAACATTTTTCAATAAAAGTTAAATTATTTTACACTGGTTGTCTGTCATTTCTTTCTGCGGCGAAAAAGGTTAAATACAGGGTATTTAAAAGGTAAAATGGTATTCAAAACTAGGTATATAACTGTGGGTAAATTTTAGCTTTTTGCCACAGTTGTGTTCCTGGTTGTGTTTGAAGCAAAGTATTTCACCTAAAAAGTTGTGTTTATTGTTGGTGATTTCCTAACAATGTACACAACTTTTGTTAAAAGGTGAAATACTTTGCATAAAACACAACCAGGTACACACCTGTGCCCTAAAGCTAAAAATAGTAAGACCATGACAAGATAGCCAACTTTGGTTGGCAAAGGTATATACTGTTGGTACACAATTTTGGTTAAGGGCACAAATCTTTCACACTCTGTCATCCTGCCAGTGTACTCTGCCTTGAGGTGACATAAAGTATATTGCAAAATTGTCCCTCATTACTGAAACCGTCACAGAACTTCTAGTGGTAATGTCATGGTAATCTTGCAAGGTGGTTTCTTCAGAGGTGTCCTCAATGGAAATGGGTTCCTTGCAGATAACAAAATTGTGCAGGACCACGCAAGCTTTGACCACCTCGTCCACAGTTTCTGTCTTGAGGTTGATCGCAGTCAATAGGACCCGCCATTTGGCTGTCAGAATACCAAAGGTACATTCAACCATTCTTCTTGCTCTTGTGAGGCGGTAATTAAAAATGCGTTTTGTTCTTGACAATCCTCTGCTACCGTACGGTTTCAAAAGGTGTTCTGACAGCTGGAAGGCTTCATCCTCTACACAGACAAATGGCATAGGTGGACCAGATGTTTGCGGCAGCAGTCTAGGGGGTGGGAACTGGAAGGTGTTTCCATACAGTTTACGCCCCATGGCAGACAGTTTGAAAACTTGAGAGTCATTGGAGCGGCCATAGGCCCCAATATCCACAGCAATAAATTTGTATTCCGCGTCTGCGATGGCCATGAGGACAATTGAAAAATATTTCTTGTAATTGAAATATTCCGATCCCGATCCGGCTGGCTTTACAATGCGGATATGTTTCCCGTCCACAGCGCCCAAGCAGTTGGGAAACTGACATATTTGTTGAAACTTTTCAGAAATTTCAATCCACCTCTCTGTTGTGGGCTCTGGTAAAAACTCTTCAGCTAAGGAGTCCCACAGTGCACGGCATGTGTACTTCACTATTCCAGATATGGTGGAAATCCCGAGTCTGTACTGGAAATGCAGTGACGAAAGGGATTCTCCAGTTGCAAGAAATCTGTGGGGAATTAAAAAACAATCAATTAGTTTAAAATCACAGCATTACATACCAAAACTGAGCTATAACACTTGGAGATACAAACTACCACCAACAAGATTGCAGTGAAAGTGTGCTCTGATGCGATCACATCCAATAAATGTGGCTTACCTTAAAGTCACCATCAGACGCTCTGCGGGTGAAACAGAGAAGCGGCAATAGGTGTCCGCTTTTCTTATGAGGTGTGCAATGCGCTCCACCAAGTAATCAAAATTCTCCATTTTCATCCTAACATATCCAAAAAAATTTCTCCGGGTTTCGTCGAAGGTCCATGCAGAGTGTAGAATAGACCCCACGCGTCATTCTCTTGGTTGTGATGGGGTGGATCCACAAACGTCGTCTACGATGCCTGTTGCGCTGCTGTCTCGCTCTCTCCTTCTCCAGAACAATCACCCTCAAACGATTCGCCTCCGCTGTAAAATCCGCCAAATTCTTCAAAATATTTCCAATCACAACATCCATCTTCGCCAGTAACTTGCTCTTCTCTCCAACCTGCACTTTCTCCTCTACAACCTGTCAAAGAAGGGCTGTAGGAACATGCTATATATATAGTTTTCCAGTAGCCAATCCCGTTCGGAAGGCCACAAGGGTCAATTTTAAAAACCGGATCCGGCGTAATCCGTCGAAAAACGGATAGAAAAACGGATGAACCAGATGAGACGGATCCGGTTTTGTTTGTCAAGAACAAGACGGATCCGGCAGAAAACCGGATCCGGCACATCAGGTTTTACAAAACATTTGCCGGATCCGGCATTCCGGCACGACGCCGGATCGCGCCTGACGCCGAAAACCTGATGTGTGAAAGTAGCCTTAATGTGTTTTTATTGCTCGTATCATGATTTTAACACTTTCTTTATTTCAGTATATGCGTTGTCATTCCTTCTTGGCTTTTAGAATGAGCGTGAATATCTATGTGGTTTTGGACTATTGGTGCAGGAGATACGCCCTCACCAGTTTTATTTGTACCAGGAACATTGGTCTACTGGCGAATAATTGGTTCATCTGTTTTTCTCTACCTCAAGCCTCAGCAGCTTTTCCCTCCCCTCCTCCCCTCCTTTTCCGTCTTCATTTTCCCCTTTGGTCTACCTCCCTCTTGTTGTTTGTGTATATTATATTGCCTTATTATTACAGGTTTATATTTGTATTATATTCTCTGTTTTGTAACAGTTCGTAAGGGGTAGCATGAATGGTTATCCTAGTTACCTATATAAATAGTATGTTTATGTATCAGTAATACTAGCATAACTTCTGGGCTGGAATTTTGTATTGTTGGGTCAACATTATACATATATATATATGTTCACCTGTCATGTTTGCATGACATGTTGTTCATTAGCAGGTGTAGGCACTTTATCACTTTATATATTTTCCTTCACACATATCATTTTATGAAATATATGAAATATTATTTTTGCACTATACAAATGTATTTATTAATCATACTGTAATATGTGTTGTTCATTAGTAAGCGCATGCACTTTATCACTTTACATCCTTTTTCTTGCACATATTTTATACATATTTATATTTTAATGTAATGTGCATAGTCTCCCTTTTTTGACAAAACTATTAGGCAACTTATCACTTTCATTGCTGATTTGTACATTATTTTATATTATAAGTAATTCACTTATTATATCAGATTGCATGGTATTTTTATAAGTCTTATACCTTTCTGATTGTAACGACACTGTTTTCACTGTATCATATTTTATTACCTGGGCACTGTCACTTTAAAAATAAATTTATCACTTAAATCGTGTGCAATAAATTGTATGCGGTATCACTTATTATAATTGTATACTGTATCACTTATTTTTGCTAACACTCAAGGGCACTTTAAATATTATAATGGCATTCACACAGATTCAGAATTCCTTATCCTTCTGGTCACCTATCATACTGGTTTACTCATTTTATACGTTCTCCCCTTGTTAAACAGCCTGGGGAAGCCTCCCGGTATGTGCGCATGCGTGATTGTCCTGGCCTCTGTCACTTCTGATGACGCAATGACACGCAAGCTTTGGCTTGCCTGTCATTGAGCGCTGGAAGGAAGTATTTCATAGGAGGCGGGAGAGCGCATGATGTGCCGTGGACACCGGCAGGCCCCTCTCCTCTTATTTACAGCACCGATAGGCTGGCACTAATACAAAAAACACGGCTGCCCCTCACCCTGACATACAAGCTGGCGGCGAAATGCACGTCGGGGTGAGGTGACACCATCAGCACTACTTCTAATAGGTAATTATCTTCTCCATGATAAATAACTCTATTCACACATATTCTGCCGGAAGAAGAAATACGTTGAAACGAGTGTTGGGGTAGGAAGCAGGTCCTATTTGTCTCCCCACCTTGGTAAGGATTGTTACCACGGCTGGTCGGGTGCAGAAAATCTCCAGGAGTGGACCCTCTGGATCGTGGCACCGAGGGGCCCTGGGCGAGCTGCCAGGTGGCGCCGACCCCTATACAGGGATTGTTAGGAGCAGGCCCAGGGGTTCGGGAACCACGAAAGCTGGTACCGAGAGGGGTGGCTCAGAATGGACTGGAGTAGGAGCACGAGACTGTAGGAGATAGGACCAGAGTGGGGTTTCAGGACTGGAGCATAGATAGCTGGATGGAGCAGGAACACGGGAGGCAGGACTGGAGTAGGACAGCAGGGCTGGAGCATAGGATAGCAGGACGGAGCAGGAACATGGGAGGCAGGACTGGAGTAGGACGGCAGGGCTGGAACATAGATAGCAGGATGGAGCAGGAACCACGGAGTACAGTACCATAAGACTGCGACAGAAACCACGGAGTACAGGACTGAGAGACTGCAGCAGGAACACGAGGAAGCAGGACCTAGTGTGCAAGCAAACACAACGATCAGGCACCTCCCTCAAAGCAGGACGGACTGATATGCCCCTGTCTGGACTGCCATTGGTCCGGTGGTGCTTCCGGGTCAGGGTATTGCCGGAGCATAAGTGACAGGAGGGAGGCGCGGCCGCGGCCTATGGCGCATGCGCAATGCATGCAGAGACGCCGTCGGCCGCGGACCTGTCAGAAGGGACCGCTGTGGATGTCGGACGGCGGGGGGCTGCGGTGCGGGAGCGGAGGCCAGGTGAGTATGCAGTGGCGGCGTGACAGTACCCCCTCCACTAAGCCGCCCTTCCCTGAGGTTAGCAAAAAATCTCTTGAGGATACGGGGAGCATTGATATTCTCCCGAGGCTCCCAGGATCTCTCCTCAGGACCAAAGCCCTTCCAATCATTAAGAAAAAGGGTCCTACCTTTTTCATGGCGATGATGTCCCCCTCCTCAAAGATATTATTGGCACCATCCGGCTGAGAAACAGGATCAGACACGGAGTGGAAGCGGTTCAGTACCACAGGTTTCAGGAGAGAGACGTGGAAGGTGTTCGGGACCCGGAGCAAAGCAGGCAACCTCAATTTGTAGGCGACTTCATTAACACGTCCAAGAATTTCAAACGGACCGATGTAGCATGGCCCAACTTGTAAGAGGGCAGTTTTAAGCGAATAAATTTGGACGAGAGCCAGACTTTGTCCCCGATGTGATACGGTGGGGAATCTAATCTCTTTTTGTCAGCATAATTTTTCATCCGGTCAGCGGCCCTCTTGAGTGACATGTTGGTCTCAGCCCAGATCTTGGAAAATTCAGAGGACAAGACGTTGGCCGTGGGTACCTCGGAGACGGGTTACCGGAAGGGGAACACCAGGATGTCTACCAAACAAAATGAAAAATGGAGACTTGGCCGAGGACTCGCCAGTGTGTTTGTTATAGGCGAATTCTGCCCAGGGAAGTAGGTCAACCCAGTCATTCTGGTAGGTACCCAGTCAACATCTGGTTGGTACGCTCCATCTGTCCGTTGGACTGTGGATGGTAGGCGGAGGAGAAGTCGAGGGAAACGTTCTTAAGCTTACAAAGTGCCCGCCAGAACTTGGAGGTGAACTGAACCCCCCGGTCAGACATAATACGTTGCGGTAGTCCATGGAGTCTGAAGATCTGGTGGATAAAAACTTTGGCCAACTCAGGAGCCGAGGGGAGACCGGACAGAGGGATGAAATGGGCCATCTTGGAGAAACGGTCCACCACTACCAGGATGACTGTACAGCCAGAAGAACGGGGTAGGTTGGTGATGAAATCCATGGCTATGTGTTCCCAAGTAACCATAGGGACAGGCAACAGGAGCAAATAGTCCGGATGGAAGTCGTCGCGGCACTTTGTTCTTAGCACAGGAGGGGCAAGAGGCCACGAAATCAAGCACATCTTGGCGAAGCATAGGCCACCAGTAGTGACGTGTGATAAGGGCAAGCATCTTCTTGGTTCCGGCATGACTGGCCAATCTGGAAGAGTGGCCCCATAGAAGGACCATTCGCTTGAGATTTTCAGGCACAAGGGTCTTGCCGGGGGGTGGAGAAAGCCAGTTCACTGGAGCCACTGTGATGATTTTAGTGGGCTCAATAATGTGCGAAGGTTCCTCCACTGTTTCGATTGGCTGGAAGACCCTGGATAGGGTGTCGGCTTTGGTGTTCTTGTTGCCGGGGCGAAAGCGGAGCTCGAAGTCAAATCGGGCAAAAAATAAAGACCATCTGGCCTGACGAGAATTGAGTCTCTGGGCAGACTGGAGATAGGCTAAGTTCTTGTGGTTAGAGAAGACTATAAAAGGATGGACTGCCCCCTCCAGGAGATGACGCCATTCTTCCAGGGCCAATTTTTTGGCCAACAGCTCACGGTCGCCAATTGAGTAGTTGCACTCAGATGGAGAGAAGGCCTTCGAAAAGAAGCCACAGGGATGCAGATGACCAGAGGCGGATATCTGGGACAGTACTGCCCCGGCACCTGTTGAAGAAGCATCCACCTCGAGTACAAAGGGTTGGTTGCTTTCATGATGGTGCAACACCGGAGCCGTGGAGAAAGCCTGTTTTAGGGTCTGAAAGGCCTCCGCCTCAGTAATCCAAGAATTGGGAGCTGTCCCCTTATGAGTGAGGGCAGAAATTGGTTTGGTTAAAGCAGAAAAGTGAGAAATGAATTGCCTGTAATAATTGGCTAATCCAAGAAACCGTTGTATCGCCCTTACTCCAACGGGGTGAGGTCATTTGAGAATGGCAGTCAGTTTCTCGAGATCCATCCTTAATCCAGTGTCTGAGATTATGTATCCCAGAAACGGCAGAGAGGTTTGCTCAAACAACCATTTCTCAATCTTGGCGTACAGGCGATTCTCCCGAAGACGCTGTAACACCAGGTGAACACGCTTTCTGTGGGATGCGAGATCCGGAGAGAAGACGAGAATGTCATCTAAGTAAACGACCACACAGGAGTACAAGAGGTCCCAGAAGATCTCTTTGATGAACTCTTGAAACACCGCAGGAGCATTGCAGAGACCAAAGGGCATGACCAGGTAGTCGTAATGGCCGTCTCGAGTGTTGAAAGCCATCTTCCACTCGTCACTTGTGCGGATACGGACCAGATTATAAGCTCCCCTTAGGTCTAACTTGGAGAAGACCCGAGCCCCTCTGAGACGGTCAAACAGCTCCGGAATGAGTGGAAGAGGATACCTGTTCTTGATGGTGATCTCATTCAAGCCCCTATAGTCAATGCACAGCCGTAGAGATCCGTCCTTTTTCTTGACGAAGAAAAACCCGGCTCCTGCGGGCGAAGAGGACTTCCGTATAAAACCTTTGGCGAGGTTCTCCCGGACGTACTCGGACACGTCTAAGGTCTCTGCGGGAGATAGAGGGTAGATTCTGCCCCTAGGAGGGGTCGAACCAGGGATTAGTTCAATTGGGCAGTCAAAAGACAGGTGTGGAGGAAGAATCTCCGCTTCCTTCTTATCAAAGACATCGACATAGGAACTGTAGGCTGAGGGAAGGCCCGCAAGGTCAGGAGGTGGCCGAGGAGTGGCCACAAGGCGGACTGGAGTCAGGCAGCGAGCTTGGCACGGGTGGCCACAGCGGAGTACCTCCCCTGAAGAAAAGTCTAGGACAGGCTGATGAGTCCTTAACCAAGGGAGACTGAGTAGAATCGCATGGGAGAGCTTGGGCAAAACGTAAAAGGCTATCTTCTCTCGATGTAAGGCTCCAACTTGTAACTCCACTTCCTCAGTGACCAAGGTGACAGTCTCCTGTAGCGGTTTGCCATCCACTGCGGCAATCAGGCGAGGATTACATAGGGTAACCATGGGAATTTGGTACTTGCCCACCTCTTCACGCCGGATGAAGTTACCTGCCAAGCCCGAATCCACGTAGGCCACCTTGGACCCACGTCTCTGCCCTGAAACCACACGAACAGAAATGGTAAGAGGTTGAGAGGAATCATTAGCACCTAGGGAGGCCTCTCTTACCTGACCTAGGCAGAGGAGTTTCCCCATCTCTCAGGACAGGAGCGGACAAAATGGGACGAACCCCCGCAATAGAGGCATAAGCCTTGAGCCCGTCTCTCCCTCCGACGCAACTCGGCCAACTTGAGGCAATCCACCTGCATGGGTTCAACCGAGGAGAGAGAAGGGGACCTAGCAGGATGGGGACTAGCGGACCGGTTGGAAATGGAAGGCGGTCTAGTAGACCTCCTATCTCTAGCTGATTCCCGGGCGCACTCCTCGAAGCACAGATCGATGCGGGTGGCCAGTGAGATAAGGTCCTCTAGGGTGGTCGGGGTATCCCGACCCGCGAGTTCATCCTTTTTTCTGCTCGAAAGACCACGCCAAAATGCCCCCACCAATACCGCGTTATTCCAACCCAGTTCAGAGGAGAGAGTGCAAAAGCGGATCGCATACTGCCCAACCGTGAGGGAACCCTGATGAAGGTTAAAAAGAGATTCGGTAAGGGAGGCTAACTGTCCCGGCTCATCAAAAACCCTGTGGAAAGTATCCAAAAAGACCGGAAGACTTGAGACAATGGGGTCGTCCCGTTCCCAGAGAGGGTTCATCCAGGACAGGGCCTCTCCCTCCAGGTGGGACATAATGAAGGCCACTTTGGCCCGGTCAGAGGGATATTGCTGAGGCAACCATTCAAAATAGAGGCTACACTGATTTAAGAACCCCCTGCAGAGCTTAGGATCGCCACTAAACCGAGGTGGATTGGCGAGGTGGGGCGTCGGGAGAGCTGTAGACACGGAAGGCGGAGTTGGGGTCGTGGCAGCAGACTGATGGACCGACAAACGGCTATCAACGGAGGCTATATAACTCAAAATATGGGCTTGAGTATCCCGTTGCTGGCCCAGCTCCTGTTGAAGATTGGCTAGTTGAGTGGCATTTCCAGGATCAGCAACCTGCAGGGCCAACACACGGGTGTCCATAGACTTCATGACAGACATGATGCGTCCCTGATTCTGCCATAAAAAGAGCAACTCCTTTTGGGTAGCAGCAGAAGTACTGGCGAAGTCCATGGCCTGATCGTACTGTTACCACGGCTGGTCAGGTGCGGAAAATCTCCAGGAGTGGACCCTCTGGATTGTGGCACCAAGGGGCCCCGGGCGAGCTACCAGGTGGAGCCGACCCCTATACAGGGATCATTAGGAGCAGGCCCAAGGGTTCGGGAACCACGATAGCCGGTACCGAGAGGGGCGGCTCAGAGTGGACTGGAGTAGGAGCACGAGACTGTAGGAGTTAGGACCAGAGAGGGGTTGCGGGACTGGAGCATAGATAGCTGGATGGAGCAGGAACACAGGAGGCAGGATTGGAGTAGGACGGCAGGGCTGGAGCATAGATAGCAGGATGGAGCAGGAACCACGGAGTACAGGACTGTGAGACTGCGGTAGTAACCACGGAGTACAGGACTGAGAGACTGCGGCAGGAACACGAGGAAGCAGGACCTAGTGTGCAAGCAAACACAACGATCAGGCACCTCCCTCAAAGGGGGACAGCCTGATATGCCCCAGTCTGGACTGCCATTGGTCCAGTGGTGCTTCCGGGTCAGGGTATTGCCGGAGCATAAGTGACAGGAGGGAGGCGCGGCCGCGGGCTATGGCGCATGCACATTGCATGCAGAGATGCTGTCGGCTGCGGACCTGTCAGAAGGGACCGCCGTGGATGTTGGACAGCGGGGGGCTGCGGCGCGGGAGCGGAAGCCGGGTGAGTATGCAGTGGCGGCGTGACAGTGACTATCTTTAGCACCCTTTTATCCTATTGCCCTTTGAGGCTGGTGTGTTTACATGCACTCTGGCACTTTGTAGTGTTATATCTAGGGGTTATTTCATTGTCTATAATTGTTTATGAATTTTTTGCACAGGAGTACTTTAGAAATGTAATATTGTTATGGCAATTGAATTTTTTACCCACAGAATTAAAAGAGTAGCATTATCTTAGGGTCTTGCAGTTGCTGTTTCTATTGGTACCATGTGTGGGTTTTTTAAGTAGACCTGTTTGTTTGACAGGAGGCATCATTATTAATTTATGAAATTACTGTTTGAATTTTTGTATTATAAATAAAGTATCTACGGTATTTCTTTATACATTCCTTTGCCTGTCCGGCATATTTGGTGCATCATGGAGTTGCAACTTTGTTCTGAGGGATTTATTTGGTAGCAGTTTTTCTTAATACCGATATGTCTTTAATGGTTCCTTGAGTATGTACTCAGCATAATTGAATACTGCAGCACTAGTTTTACATTTTACTGATATATTTTGTATTTTACATATTATAAGTCAGCCCTGCAGTAATTTCCTTGGTATATTTTTATTGCACTATTCTTACCGTATCTTATTTACCTGGCATTTTGCTCAGTGTCCCCTATTTTGCTTTTTTATGTATTTCCTTTTAATTGTGATTAATACAAATATTGGTTTTAATACATTTGTGGGATCTCTTCCATGTCCCATATGCATTATATATGGGATTAGTTGTTGCATTGTTTGTGAAGTGCCCCAGTTATATCTGGACATATATTGATCTGAATTGTCAGACCTTGCTAATTGTAGCTTTGCTCAAGTGGTGTGTACATGCTTACTCTGTACTCTGAGCTGTTTTCTGATCTCAGTTGCCAACCAGGGATTTACCTTTTTGACCATTGGTCATACTTGCCCTTTTGTCATGATCCGCTACCGTCCTGATTCTCTGACCTTGGACTGTTACCTGACTACACTTTGTCTCACGCCTCTATTTATTACGAGCACTGTTGATACTGACCCCGGACCTCTTGACTAATCTGCCCCGAGGAAACTCCATGAGTAGTGACTGACATCACATTGAGTAGTGACTAACGCCACAGCTTAGGTCAGTAGTAGTATGTAGGTTTGTTTATTCTGTAGTGCTTATGGAGAGTGAATGCAGACTCCAGTAAAAGCTGCTTAATGCACTTGATTTTCTGTTACTTCACTGTTTCTAATCTAAACATCTACACACACAGACAAAGGGTTTGTGCCGAAGCAAGGTTGATGACACGCCATCAAGAGAACAGTACATAGATTTGAATACAGTGTCAGACTAGAGTGGTTGGGACTCACCAGAGAAATTGATTTTGGGCCCACCCAAAAGCTAAGCTATTGCTCTTTCATTTTTAGGTCTGATGCAAATACAGTGAGCAAATCTGCATTTCGTTGTGCACTGTATCAAAACGAGTTATGGTTCCCCTTAAACTATTACCATTAATGTATTTAAATGGCTGCAATTAGGGATGGGCTTACACGTGGATATTGGGGTCTGTCGGGTTCGACTGAACTTTATAAAAAAGTTTGGTTTGGGTACTTGATGCTGAACCCAAACCCCATTCAAGTGAAATGGGGGCCCGGACAGCCGGCGGTTCCTTTACTGTCCTCTGTTTTCACAGTGTGGGAAACAGTGGCTCTGACCGGCGGTAATCTTGATGAAGTCAATACCGGTGACAGCCTCTGGGTATCACGGTTCCCATGTTGTTACACAAAGGACAGCATGGTAGCCAGCGGCTGTGACCAGCGGTGACAATGATTACTTCTGTCATCAGCATCGTCTGCTCTCACTTATAGCAGTGAGAACAGCAGACACTGATTAGAGTATTCATCAGCCGGTGCCTATGCATAGCGGTAGCTTTACTTCTATCCACAGGTGCCAGAAGAAGATGGACCTGGATTACTTCTTGGGATTATTTCATTAATAAATTGGGGAGTGTGGGGGAGTCTTTATTGAAATATTTTTTTTGTGTGTGTGTTTATTTGTTTTTACTACTGGGTTAGTGATAGGGGTGAATGACTGACACCTCTCCATGCCTAACCCCAAAAACAATTACCCCGATTGCCACCGCACCAGGGCAATTGGGGAGAGCTGAGGCTAAGCACCAAAATTAGCTCATCAAGTGTGATGCTCCTCTTCTGGGGCAGCTGCAGGCTGATATTTGTAGGTTGGAAAAGGCCCAATAGCCCATGAGTGCCGGACTAATGAGCGACCGCGACTTCATCACTCAGCACTCCAGGACTCACTAGTCTGTCACTTGTGTTACCCTCGTAAGACCTGGCCATTGTGAACTGAGGTGGCGCCAGTAATGTTACATCAGTTTATAGCGGCGCTGGTTTAGTAATAGGTGTGTCTGATTTTTTTTCATTTATTTATTTTTAATTTGTTTATTAGTAATAAATAAATTTAAAAAAAGCCTGCGGCTCCCTCATATTTTTGATAGCGAGCCAAGGTAAAGCAGACAGCTGGGGGCTGGTATTTTCAGGCTGGGAAGGTCCATGGATATTTGGCCCTCCCCTGCCTAAAAATAGCAGCCATTATATGTGCTAATTCTGGCACTTGACCTGGAGTTTTCTGCTTGCCCTGGTGCGTTGGCAAGCGGCGTAATATTTTGAGGTTGATGTCAGCTGTGTAATGTCCACTGACATCAAGCCCAGAGGTTAGTAATGAGGCAGCTAGGCACCTAACTAGGTAAGTGAATTGTTTAAAAACACAGACACACAGGAAAAAATTACTTTATTTGAAAAAATGACTTCCCACACTCCCATCATTTACCCATTTATTAATTTAAAAAAAAATCCAGAAGTTTTGATGATAATCCAATAGTGAAATGTCCCACAACGCCCATCGAATCTTATGGAATAGCGTTCTGAGTTAGTTCTCAGAATCAGACTCCATAGTTCATTCCTGTTCAGTGGCAGACACAGAAATTTTCTCACTCCTGCCTACCACGATTAACCCTTTGGAGTCTCATTCTCAGATCGTTCTGAGAACAAGACTACATATGGGTTACTCATTGTCAGCAACAGTCGCGAGCGTGAGAAACTCAGTGCCTGCCTCTGACGTTAAGGAGCCCGAACTTTACCATTTGGGTTTGCCCATCACTAGCTGAAATGTATCCCAACTAGAGATTTTGAAATTCACAAGCCCCTGCAAATTTAAATGCTGTGCTATTTAATTGATGAAGATGTGAAAAAAATGCCTGGCACCATATCACACACTACCTTACACTCAGAAAGTAGTCTAGTATTGTCAGGCGCTTCAAGGTGGATTAATACATAATGCCCTGCAGCTATCACATGGTCTAGAGCAGCCAATCGGGGAATCTTTCACAGGCAGGATAAAAGATGGGGGCCGGGCAAAGAGCTATTTTATGCTTGCACAACATAGGGATAGGAGGTCAGAGCGCATCGCTCATTCCACATTGGGATGCAAAAAGGTCTAATCTGATTGTGGTCACTACTTTCAGTGCACAAGAAGATTAAAAATAGCAGTGATATTCTCAGATCTGAATATTAATCCGAAGATGGTTTGGACTGATATATAGGTAGGGGCTATACAGTGGAATGTAAAAGTTTTATTGTAAACAGTTAAGCAAGTTGAAGATTACATGATCTCTAAATGGCCTAAAGTTAAAGATGACACATTTTTCCTTTGTATTTTAGGCCAAAAAATAATATTATAATTTTTTATATTTTAAAAACTGCAAAAAAGGAAAATGTGCCAAAGCAAACATTTGGGCACCCTTGAAGATTTGTGTTCTCAGATAGCGTTGACCAAGGCTTCAAACCCTATTAACAGTAGTCTATTAAGGTCATGGTTTGTTCACTATCATTGTTAGGAAAGGCCAGGTGATGCAAATTTTCAAGCTTTATAAAAACCCAGTCTCCTCTTTGTGCCAGGAATCAGCAGTCATGGCTTATACTAAGCAGATGTCTAGCACTATGAAAATAAAAATGGTGGAGGCCCAAAAAGCATGAGAAGGCTGTAAAAAGATAGAAAAGCATTTTTATGGCTTCAGGAAGATGCGTAAATTGAGATCTCAGCCAGGCAGAGATCCCAGTCTGCACAGGCACCGCCTATGGCGGCCCATGGCTTCAGCAAAATATGGCTACCAGATAAACAACGGACCCTGCTCTGCCTCATTGCTGACACCTGCTCTTCTTCACCGCTGACACCGGGCCGGCAGTATCTGCTCTGCCTCACCGCCAACACTGGCCCACAGCATCGCATCTCTGGAGCACCCATATCTTCCACCCAGTCCCCACAGCATTGCCCCACTTCCACAGCCTTCGGCTACCTGGTGAAGGGACCATGCTTCCTTTGACCCCACTCCAATGCCGCCGTCCCCAGGTAAGATACCTTAAATTCGGACTATAAGACGGACCCCCATCTTATAAAAAAATCTTTTTTTCCTATTTTCTTCCCCAAATTTTGGAGGGCGTCTTATGGTCCGGTGGGTCTTATAGTTCAAAAAGTCCGGTAAATATTTTGCCTAAAATAGAAAGGAAATGTATCATATTTAACTTTAGGCCTTTTAGAGATTATTTCATCTTCATCTTGCTTACCTCTTCACAATAACAGTAATTTTGACCAGGGTTGTCCAAACTTTTACATGCCACTGTATTTGGTCCACATCGGGCTAGTTCTGTCTATTAACTATATCCTATCCTATAAGCTAAACCTATTATCCATATCTATGTCCTTGCTATTCAACTCACTATATAACCAGTACTTATCCTAACCCTGTGCTAACACTGTACTATGCACTACTCACAAGATACATTAACACTTTACATTCTTAGACGCTTTACACTACCGTCACACAATATAGAAGACACATCACATAGAGAAATAGAGAAACTGTATAACACTTTAGCCGGGATCACACATGCGAGAAACTCGGACGGGTCTCGCTATTAATACCTGGCACTGCCGCCGGCACTCAGGAGTGGAGTGTGCGGCTGTATGTATTGCTATGTGCCCGCATGCTCCGATCCAAATGCTGGCAGCAGTGTCAAGCATTAAGAAGCGAGACTCGTCTGAGTTTCTCGCATGTGTGATCCCGGCCTTAGTGCGATTGGTGTCTTCAGGGGTAGGAATGCAGTAGAACAGTCCATCACTATTAAAATCATACTCTATTTCCTTGGTAGCCATTCCAAAAAAACCATCAACCAATGCATAGTATAGGTAAATCTTGTCCATCAAAATGAGCAGTTCTGGCGTATCTTGCTGAATGTTAACATTGGCAATCTAATATATAAAGCTCAAGTGTATGTATGTATGTATGTATGTATGTGTGTGTGTATGTATGTGTGTGTGTGTGTGTGTGTGCATGTCCGGGATTGGCATCCGCACCGTCGCAGCTACAGCCACAAAATTTGGCACAGTCACACGTCTGGACCCCGAGAGCGTCCTAGGTTATGTTGTGAGGCGAAATTTTAACCCCGCATGTTCCAATTCACCAAACAATTTTGCCACTGTCTACATACTGGGGAAAAAGTGTGTGCGTGTCAAGCCCCGCCCCTCATTATGATGTCATAATGCCCCTATCTACATATTGGGGAAACAGTGTGTGCGCGTCAAGCCTCACCGCTCATTATGATGTCATAATGGTTGACTATGGAATGGAGGATGTGTGATGGGTATATGGGCACTTGACTATGGGATGGCGAATATGTATGATGGGTATAAGGGCACTGGACTATGGGATGGAGGATATGTATGACGGGTATATGGGCACGGGACTATGGGATGGCGGATATGTATGATGGGTATATGGGCATGGGACTATGGGATGGAGGATATGTGATGGGTATATCGGCACTGGACTATGGGATGGAGGATGTATGATGGGTATATGGGCACAGGACTATGGGATGGCGGATATGTATGATGGGTATATGGGCATGGGACTATGGGATGGAGGATGTGTGATGGGTATATCGGCACTGGACTATGGGATGGAGGATATGTATGACGGGTATATGGGCACGGGACTGTGGGATGGCGGATATGTATGATGGGTATATGGGCATGGGACTATGGGATGGATGATATGTGATGGGTATATCGGCACTGGACTATGGGATGGAGGATGTATGATGGGTATATGGGCACAGGACTATGGGATGGCGGATATGTATGATGGGTATATGGGCATGGGACTATGGGATGGAGGATGTGTGATGGGTATATGGGCACTGGACTATGGGATGGAGGATATGTATGACAGGTATATGGGCACAGGACTATGGGATGGCGGATATGTATGATGGGTATATGGGCACGGGACTCTGGGATGGAGGATATGTATGATGGGTATATGGGCACGGGCCTATGGGATGGAGGATGTGTGATGGGTATATGGGCATGGGACTATGGGATGGAGGATATGTATGATGGGTATATGGGCACGGGACTATGGGATGGAGGATGTGTATGATGGGTATATGGGCACGGGACTATGGGATGGAGGATGTATGACGGGTATATGGGCACGGGACTATGGGATGGCAGATATGTATGATGGGTATATGGGCACGGGACTATGGGATGGAGGATGTGTGATGGGTATATGGGCATGGGACTATGGGATGGAGGATGTGTGATGGGTATATGGGCATGGGACTATGGGATGGAGGATATGTGTGATGGGTATATGGGCACTCGACCATGGAATGGCAAATATGTATGATGGGTATATGGGCACAGGACTATGGGATGGAGGATAATTATAATTTGTTATAACTAACCACAGTTAGTTACTATGCCCGGGCAGCGCCGGGCTCTTCAGCTAGTAGTTATATAAAGTCCATAGGTTTTGCAAACAGAAGTTTCTATTTTCTTAAGTAAATACACAGTTTGCAGATAACCCACCTTCTCCGGGAATTGTAGCCCTGAATGGTTGTTATGAAACCTTGACTGTTATGTAACTTTGTTAGATGTTTCACTTAAAACAGATCCAAGG
This sequence comes from Dendrobates tinctorius, assembly GCF_039654945.1. Lineage (NCBI taxonomy): Eukaryota > Metazoa > Chordata > Amphibia > Anura > Dendrobatidae > Dendrobates > Dendrobates tinctorius. Next base: position 48,781,651 of record NW_027361697.1, read on the forward strand.
ACAAACCGTACAGCGCAATCTGCTCCGTTTCACATTGTAGACTTTATGAAATACGACCTAGCCATTGCAAGCAAGAACCACAATATTCATAAATAATAGAAACAGGTCTGATCTCCACTGTATAAGTTATTAATGGTTTATATCAAAATATTTTTTTCAATGGTTTTAAAAAATATTTGCCACATTCTGCTTTTGGTGGTTTACTGTATACCAACATTAAATTACCTAACAATGATCTTTTTCTGACATTGGTACTCATAGCACAATGACTAGATTACAAAAATGATTCTTTTTTTCTAGAAGATTGACCTGCTCTTGTGATTGTGTCTGCTTTGCAATTAATCCCCAACCAAGTTAACTAAAAAATATAATCTATACCAAACAAATCCCATGAACAACATGGGAACAGTTTTTCGCAAAAATAAAAATTGATGTTTTTTTGTTCAATAACGAAGGTAAATACAAATTATCAACTGGATTTTAGATGTCAGATTATTGGTACAGTTAGTCCAAAGAGATTTGCGCGTCCCATTCCAGTGGCCATGACAGTGTTCTGTGGTCGCTGAACAGGAGAAGCTGTTACGCCTGTTACATGCCAGCATCTGAAGCTCTTCTTTTCATTGGCCGTTCTAGCTTGACGTCATTTCTTGCTGCATAACGCACATGTGATATTGCTATGGCTTATTGAAAGAAAAGCCACAGAAGCGATCAGATAATAAGAGGTACTCCTCCCATCCGGCAGCAAGAGACCACTCTCATGGCCGATAGAATGGGACATGCAAAGAAATATGCACCAACTCTATTGGTCAAAGGGGATCTCCTGTAAAGTTAAAGGTGTTGCACCCTTTCAGAAAATCTCGGTTGGAGCAGCATACAGTCACTGAGCGCCTAGTCTCTGCACGTTTAGACGGAAAACCCTTCTTAGGCTGTGTGCCCATGTTGCGTTTTTTAAGCGTTTCTGCAGCGCTTTTAGACAAGCGTTTCTGCTGCGGAAACGCTTAAGAAAAGCATCTAATGTAATAGAATGGAACACACATGTTGTGCTAATGGTGCGTTTTTTTCCGCTGCGGAAACGTTTAGCGGAAAAAAACGCAGCATGTTCATTAACTGTGCGGAATCGCATGTGATTCCGCATACATACATTGTAATTGCAAAAACGCATAGGAAAACGCATGTCAAACGCTTGATAATCGCGTCAAAAACACGTGTCAAAAAGCGCATGCGTTTTCCCTGGCAAGGGCATGCGTTTCTGCTCATGAAAAAAACACTTGAAAAACGCTACGTGGGCACATAGCCTTAAAGCTACTAGGTTCACTGGCCAATATCAAATCAGTGTAACCAGCAGTGGAGACCCATTGCTGGACCTCATGAGGGTGAGTAAATTGTGGTTTGTGTCTTATAAAAGAAAAATGTAAAGGACGACTGTTATTTTTTTAAAGGTGAAAATACCTTCAAATTAGCAAATTAGTTCTTTATTGCATTCCTTATTATGCTCTTAGGTTTTCACAAATAAAAATAGTATAAAAAAGCAACAAAAAAACCCTCACATCATGGCTTATTTGTCCGGCCACTTCAGCTCAATGTCTGGTGCTCGATGCATGCTCTTGAAGCTGCTTCTCAATATCTACTATTGGTCTCCAAAGTCATGATACCATAACATCATTACACACATTGTCTATGGCCTAGTATAGCATCTCGGATTATGTGCATCGTGACATCATGAATAGACTTCGGGCAATGTACGTAATGACATCATGACGAGTATCGTGACTTCCCAGGCCTACTCGGCACCAGAAGCCTGGTGCCGAGTTGAGATTGAGAAAGATGACCCAAAAGGAGGCAAAGAGCAGTGGATGGTGAGCTGTGGTGGCAGGATAGATAAACCGTGTGGTATTTATTTTTTTCTATTTTCTTCATTTAAATGAGCAAAATCCTGGAGAGTGAAGACTAGTCTGTCTAGTCAAATCCCAAAGAAAGACTACTGTACATCAAATAATATGATAATGCACCCTAGCACATTGCAAACATAGTTTGGGAGCTGCTTGAGGAACACTAAAAAGAGTTCAGGTGGTGATCTTTGTCTCAAATGTCCCCAAATCTCAATACAATCAGACATGTGTGAGAAATATTGTAAAAAACATATTTAATCCATGAAGAACTTCTTGCTGACAGATACGACATGACACTTTTAGATATTTTATAGGGTTCGTGACTCAGCCGGTCAACACTATTTTTTTGACATGAGAGGATCTGCACATTACACAGGCAGCTTTAATGTCACAAGCTTCCATAGCTAAGAACTGTAGGAGAGATCAGTGCAAATAGGGTCTTATCCAAAAAATAAAGTAAGCTTTTATGCTCAGATTAAACTCGCTTGTTTAATCCATTGAAAATAAATATATGAAGATGTCAGCTGCAGCGGATCGACGGGTCAGCAAGTGACCATCAGACCTCAAAGTGTAAAAGAGTTGATGTACAGACTCCATGCTACTGACAAAATTGAGATGTATATCCCAGTGAAGCAAAATAAGGAGGTGGTTTATTTTGATGCGTTTCTAAGTATGCAATTACTTCTTCAGGATAACCCACATGTATGACAAGCCAGCAAGTGTATCATTTAAATAGGTTAGGGCTTTGAATGGGGGCGCCAGTATTTTGGTGGCCACATTCAAAACCCTATTTTATTTAAATTATATTTCCTTTATTAGTTTTCACAATTCTTAAACCATTATCTCAAAAATGCTCACACCTAGTCATGGCCTTTATTTTGTGATAGTCAATATTCCTTTAATTATATTGAAAATATAAAAAGGATTAGCAACAAAAGATACTGTGAAAAAAAACGTTCTACTCCACATGCACCTAGTCAATGTCTTGTAATGTTTCTCCAGACTATGGAGGTCACTTCACAACATATAGTTTAGAAGGTTTAAGTTTTTCTTTAATTGAGAAGTTACAATTTGGCTTCGACATGAATGGCTGCGAAAGGATCTTCATCATTATTGCTGATCTGGAAGCGACCATTGCCATTGCCGTCTACACTGATCTGTCTGCCAGTGCAGTGACCATTCTCCTTTTGTCCAGAAATCACATCACAATAGGTTCCAGCTGGAAGACCTGTGTAAAGTGTGACGTCCATATACCTAAAAGACAAAAAAAAAATAGGTTTAAGTGTGAAATACGTAATAACCATTCATTTTATTTCATGCATTTCTCAGGTATTTAGGTTAACTTGAACATGTTAGTCAAATGCGTAGTGAAGATATCAAATATATTTATTAAAACGAAATAAAAAAAATTCAACTAGACATAAATTTGTGTGTTTTTTATTATTAAAGGGTGATGATATTTTCACCTACAGAATTGTTTTACACTGTAATTCCTCTGAAATAAATGTGATTATTACTATCATTTAAAACATAGTATTATATTAATGTAATATTACATTTCATATAAAGGCAAATAATTTTCCTACCAATCATCATTATTAAAGATAATGAATCCTCTGTTTCCACGTCCAAATGCAACTTGATTGCTTCCATTGTCCCACCAGTTGGAGAAGGGCTGTCCATCTACCACATTACGGAAAATAGCCATGTTTCTGTACAGAAACAAACCAGAATCTTTACATTGTGCACAATATTGAGACATTAACCATATCCTGCTGTAAGAAGGCCTGCTTACATTATAATGAACATTACCACTGGCTTCCAAAATTTTCATTGATGAAATTAAAAGCAATGACTGTTTCGATGGCTACTCCACATGCACGAAATTTCTAGAAGGTACTTTTTTTTGTAATAATTTACAAAGAAAAAGCAGAAGAAGTGAACATAGTATACCAAACACATTTTGATTGTTGTGAGATATACATTTTGGAGTTATTTTTATTACTTACTTAATCTGGCGCCATCTGTGTTCACAGACCCAGTCATTGCCGCATGTTGTGTCAGCATTGATAGTAACAGGCTTTGTGGAGCCATCAGAGTAGCTTGGTGGTCCAATCCAGTCATTTTCATCCTATAACATATAAAGTAAGAGCTATCACATTTGATTTGAGCTTGGACCTCCATGTTCTGCAAGTAATCTTACCTTGCCATTGACCCAGTTTCTTGTCCACCTAAAACTGGACATGATACGTGTGAATCCATATGGATGAGCCAACATGAAGCCAACTCCCATCTTGTACAATCTGAAGAGCAAGAAAGAAATCATAGGTGTTAAGCAAAAATTACTTGATAATAATTTTCAAATATTACAAATATTACAAATACAGTCATTTTTATTTTTATTTCAATTAATTTTAAGCTATTTACAACCTATGATGTATCTGTAAGTCATAGGTTGCCTCTCTCCATTTGATGCAGGCTCTGGCGATGAGTTGCATCTTTTCAGCTACATGAAAGCTGATCTGATCATCTGTCATGGGTCCCTAACAGCAATGGGTGGAATTGCAATCCATCACTGCTGTTAACTGGTTAAAAGCCGTTGTCAATCTCTGACAGCGGCATTTAAATTGCGCACACCAGAAGCGCATCACAAACCACATTCATCGGTGCCCTTGTCACATGATCACAGGGCACCGACGAATTGGCATGACAATCGGGGGGTCTGCTTGAGCCCCCTGCTTGTCATTGCAGATCTGCTATGAGCGCTACCCCATTTCCGGCATTCATAGTAGATGATCATTTCTGCTACACACAGCAGGGCGCAAGCCCTGCTATGTGTAGCACAAGCGATCAGAAGACTATTGTAGCAAATGAAAAGTAAAAAGTTTTAAAAATTAAAAAAAATATATATTAATGTTGAAATCAGCCCCATTTTGCCCCATTCAAAATAAAACAATAAATAAAAATAACAAAAGTTTGGTATCCCTGTGTTCAGAAACGCCCGATCTATCAAAATGTAAAAGCAATTAATCAGATCGGTAAACAGCATAACATGAAAATATCAAAATGCCACAATTACGTTTTTTTTTGGACCCCCCCAACTTGCAATAAAATGCAATAACAGGCGATCAAAGCATCGTATGTTGGTCAAAATGATATTAATAAAAACATCAGCTCGTTGCACAAAAAATATGCCTTCACCCAACCCAAGATCCGAAAAATGCACAATTTTTATTCTCTTTTACAACATTTCAATTTTTTTTTCACTAGTAAAATAAAAAAGAACCTGTACATGTTTGGTATCTAGTGAAAATGTAAAAAAAAAACTACTATAGAATTGCACTTTTTTGCAATTCTTTTCCCTTTTTCAGTACATTACACAGTAAAATTAATGGTGTAGTTCAAAAGTACAACTCTTCAAGCAGAAAACAAGCCCTCACATGGCCATATTGATAGACAAATAAAAAAGTTCTGACTCTGGGAAGAGGAGGAATAAAAAAAGAAAATGCGAAACTGGGAAAATTCCAAGCTGGTGAAGGGGTTAAAGGAAGTAACTTTACCGAGCATCAAAGAAGGTAAGAATTGAGGCTCCTCCCGCACCGTGTCCTCTCTGGTTATCGTGGTTGTCTACAAATACCAGCGCTCTGTCGGATGGCATGAAACCCCATCCTTCTCCCCAGTTCCTAGAGAAAGTGGAAATAATAATACATTAAATTATAACTTTTCTGCATTTGATATTAAATGCATAAAATTATGCCTCAACAGTTTGCTTTAGAGGAAAATACATTTATTTTTTATGTATATTTGTTGCTGCTTTGCATTCTTTTTTATTTTTAAATAGAACCTGTCCCCTCTTCTGACATGTCTGTTTCTATAAATACTTGTGTTTCCATACAATTACAATGCTGGTGCGCCTATGACAAAATTCTGCATTGTACCATCACTAGAACCTACAAAAAAAATGGAGTGACATGCGCCAAAAAAGAGTAACACTGAATTAACAGTCATGGTAGAAATGATAAAAATCTGAACTTTATCAATGTATAAAAATTGATGGTAAACAGTAAAACTATAATACAAAAAATGTATAGTGGATTGATGGCGAGGACACAATTAGAATGTCACCGTGGCTAATGATAGGGATAGCAAACAAGCTTATAAGGACAATGAACAATCATCATATATCAAAGTAAGAGCTCTTAGAATGAATAACAACGATAAGTCCTGATCTTGAGCGAAAATGTATACAGATGGACAGTAATGTGATGCGGCCACAAGATGGCACCCAAGTACCTAAACGAACTGGAAAACTTGATAAATTGTCCTCAAGCATAATAAAGTGTAATGCAGTGTTAACCCATGTGGGAAATGACCCAGGTGTACGTCCATCGCCCCAACGCACGCTTTACATTAGACTTCCTCGGGGGGCTGTGACACAGCTCTGTGTACTCTAGGGAGTTGCCCTTTCCTCATAGTGATTATGGTTCTTATGCATACCCATTGTGTCGGTTTCGTTCACTGTATCCTTACTGTAAATTTATTAATAAATTGAAAACTAGGTGTTGCCATTGCGTTTATTGGAGAAGTGTCTCTAGACAGTCTTACGCTGTCATCACTAAGATTGCAAAAGGACACACCACCAACTGGTAGTGCCCAGTTGTCAATTTATTCTTTCTTGGAGGATTAAATAGCTAGTCACATCATAGCATTAAAAGAAAAAGCTGTTCCATATTTGTATTTCATGTAGAATATGACTTTTTTTAAGCAAACATGTCACAAGATCTGAATGATACTCTTGAGCGGATTATTAAATTATTACTTACAGTGAAAAGCTGCGGATCAATGTTACAACTTACCTCAAATAAGCCATCTTCTCACCATCCCACTTGCGGATAACTTTTCCAAGTTTCGCACCATACTTAAATTCTGTTACTCTTCCAATTCCAAAGTATTCATTGGAGGAAATGGCCTCACCTCCAAGATCAATGACCTATGCCATAAAGATAGAATTTTAAATATTCTTACTGCAAAGAGAATCTTAAATGTCAGAAGCCTGTCATGCAGCCAAATCACCTCTCATGCTTTGCACTGATGAGGGGCACCACACTGAAACAATGTGTCTGCAAATTGAGATTTTGGTGTGGATTTTATTCTAAGTCATATGGCAAGGCTCGTTAAAGGGCTAATATTGACTTGTAGTATTACGACTTCCAATAGGTGGCACTAAGTTTTCTTTCTCTCTGAAGAAACAATTTGCATATTTAATTTTGCAGAGGAGCATAGCATGGCCTATAAGCCTCCTCACACTGGCATGCCAGGTCTGGTATGTCACTCTCCAAAAAGAGAAATGTTACCCCTTAGATAATATCTGTACACAGTGCCATCACATGACATAATTTAATCACAGATGCCCTGTGCAAGCCCCAACTACACTGGAAAACTGCATAGTAAAGGTGAAAATTACAGGGAATCTGTCACCAGATTTTTGCTACCCCATCTCAGAGCACCATCATGTGACAAAGATGTGCAGTACTGTCAGTGACCGGCTACTTCATCCTAAATGTGAGAGGGAGCGCTATCGAACGTCCTTCCTTCCTGCTGCAGTTAGGCTGTATAACCAGCACTGTCAAAAACGGAGAACGACCCAAACAGAGAACTGATAGATCCAAAGTTGTGACAGTCCGGTTACATTTTTTTTTTTTTTTTCGTATATGTACCTACCTACTGTCAATGTAATGCCTTTATGCATCTGTATCTGTACTTGTTCCTGCCTTGCTGCTGTAATGCTCTGAATTTCCCCATGGTGGGACGATTAAAGGATTATCTATCTTATCTTATGTAGAGGCAGAGAATCTGATTCCAGGGATGTATTACTTACTGTTCTTCTTGCTACAGCTTTGATAAAATTACTGTTTTGTCTGCTGCAGATCTAGCCGTTATCGGAATGCGGAGCTCAGTATAGCTCCGCCCACATCACTGATAGACAGAAAGCTGCCAATCAGTTGCAGAAGTCACATAAAAACTACAAAGAAAAAAACATACTTACACTGCCAAGTCGTCCTATAACTATATTGTACCCTAGTCATCATTCTATTTCATTTCAGCATGAATCTACTATATTAACCCCTTAACAACCAGAGACATTTGTGGTTTTGCATTTTCATTTTTTCCTCCCTTCTTCCCAGAGCCATAACTTTTTTTATTTTCTGGTCGAAATGGCCATGTGAGGGCTTTTTTTTTGCAGGACAAGTTGTACTTTTGAACGGCACCATTGGTCTTACCATGTTGTGTACTCGAAAGCAGAAAAAAAATTCCAAATGCGGTGAAATTGCCAAAAAAGTGCAATCACACACTTGTTTTTTGTTTAGCTTTTTTACTAGGTTCACTAAATGCTAAACCTGACCTACCATTATGATTCCCCAGATCATTACAAGTTCATAGACACCAAACATGTCTAGGCTCTTTTTTATCTAAGTGGTGAAAAAAAATTCCAACCTTTCTTAAAAAAAAATGCGCCATTTTCTGATACCTGTAGCATTTCCATTTTTCGCGATCTTGCATTTTAATGCAATGTAGCGGCGAACAAAAAAACCTAATTCTGGCGTTTTGACTTTTTTCTCACTACACCATTTAACGATCAGGTTAATCCTTTTTTATTGATAGATCAGGCGATTCTGAACACGGCAATGGCAAATATGTGTATGTTTGATTTTTTTTTAATTTGTTTTATTTTGAATGGGGTGAAAGGAGGGTGATTTGAACTTTCATTTTTTTTATTTTTTTTTATATATATATATATATTTGTTTTTACTTTTGGCATGCTTCAATAGTCTCCATGGGAGACTAGAAGCTGCCATAACGCGATCGGCTCTGCTACATACAGGCGATGATCAGATCACCTGTATGTAGCAGAATTGCTCACTTGCTATGAGCGCCGACCATCGAGTGGTGCCCATAGGCAAGATGGCAGTGACAACCTTGGAGGTCTCCAGGAGACCTCTGGTTGTCATGCTAACACATCAGTGACCCACGATCACATGACGGGGGTCACAGGTGGGAGAATTTCCGGCATGATTACTGGAAGTGCTCGTTAAATGCCGCTGTCAGTGTTTGACAGCGGCATTTAACGGGGTTAATAGCTGCCGGTGGAATGCGATTCCACCCACGGCATTTCCGGGCACATGTCAGCTGTTCAAAACAGCTGACATGTGCCGGGAAAGATGTGGGCTCACCACCGGAGCACACATCAAAGGGAGGGAGTCCAACATCGGTGTAAATTTACGCCCATTGTCAGAAAGGGTTTAAAAAATAAAGGAACTTCAAAAATAAAATTGATGTACTTTATGAACAATTAACCACCAAAAATGAAATTGTGGCATAAAAACTGTCCTCTATGGTACCAAAAATTACCCTTAAATAGTATTGGTATCTCAGTAAGCAAAAAAAGTAATCCAAAATTGTCTGTCAATGATGACCAAAGAAGCCTAGCTGTGCACCAGAAACAAAAAGCATCAATTCTGATTTAGTTTATCTTTAGATAGATTCTGTTTCTGTATTATGAATTTGATTCCATGGTTAAATTTCTGAGTACATCAAAATTGTTGTGCTGAAATGCTATGAACGGAATTGTTTTTATTTTTAAAAGGGAAAAATATAACATTGGGCGAAATTGGATGTGCAATGAAAACATTACCTCCTGGAAAATAAAGGGTTTTGTACCATCAGCAAACCACCGTGTGTTGAGATTGTTAAGTCTGTCAGTGATAGCCTTGAGGTCTCCTGGCCACATGTGTTTGGCAGCATCAAATCTAAAGCCGGCAACACCAATATTAATAAGATTGTTCAAAAATTCAGCAATCTTTCCACGGACGTAATCTTTTTCCAAGGCAAGATCCAAAAGACTAACAAGTCGACAGTCTCTGACCTATGAAGAAAAAATGTATGACTAGACTTAGGCCACATTCACAAGCTCATTATTTGATCAGTTTTTTACCCCAGTATTTGTAAGCCAAAATCAGGAGTGGGTGATAAATACAGAAGTGCTGACGTGTCTCTATTATACTCTTCCTCTGATTGTTCCTCTCCTGGTTTTGTGCTGCAATTAATGATGTAAAGTACTGACCCAATACTGAACGTGTGAACGTGGCCTCACAGATACTGTATGTAAGCGTCTGGTGTTAGGTAACAATATGTATGTATACCTGGTAGGCATCACTATAATTTTCAATTTCTCCACTGCCAGTTTTGCACTTGCCATCATTAAAGTCCCAGCCAGAATATGGTACAGAAGGGAAATCTCTTGAACCAGCATTGAAATAGGATCCACAGGATGAATGAGTCCCGGCACCACCCCCAGCGCCACACATGTGATTAATGATGGCGTCCACATAGATATGCACCTAAAATCCGGGGAGCAAAAAGACATTATTATTAAGGGATAGCAAAGACAAGAATTTATAAGTAGAGCCAACTGGATGTAGTAATCTTGCAATAGTTATCATACATTTTTCTATATATTGGGAATGTTTCAATTGTTGGACTAAACTTTTTTTTAAATCCAAGTAATAATAATAATAATACATTTTATTTCTATAGCGCCAACATATTCCGCAGCACTTTACATTTCAGAGGGGACTTGTACAGACAATAGACATTACAGCATAACAATAATCACATAGATTATAACAGATACCAAGAGGAATGAGGGCCCTGCTCGCAAGCTTACAGTCTATGAGGAAAGAGGTAGACACGAAAGGTGGGTGGTAACAGTTGCCCTGATTGTATGGACCAGCTATAATGTTAAGTGTGTAACAGTACAAACACAGAGGGCTAATGGATGCATAAAGCATGTGGGAACATGATGCGGGAAATTTGGTTATGGTAAAAGTTTTGGCTGTGCCACACAGGGATAGATTAGGTTAATGTGTTGAGGCGATAGGCCAGTCTGAATAAATGCGTTTTCAGGGCACGCTTAAAATTGTGGGGATTGGGGACTAATCGTATTGACCTGGGAAGTGCATTCCAAAGAATTGGCGTGGCAGGTGTAAAGTCTTGGAGACGGGAGTGGGAGGTTCTGACTATTGAGGATGCTAACCTCAGGTCATCAGCAGAACGGAGGGTGCCGGTAGGGTGGTATACTGAAACAAGGGAGGAGATGTAAGGTGGTGCTGAGCTATGGAGGGCTTTGTGGGTGAGGGTAATAAGTTTATACTGAATTCTGGAGTGGATGGGTAGCCAGTGTAATGACTGGCACAAGGTAGAGGCATCGGTGTAACGATTGGTGAGGAATATGATCCTGGCTGCAGCATTCAAGACAGATTGGAGAGTGGAGAGTTTGGTAAGAGGGAGATCGATTAGAAGAGAGTTACAATAGTCGAGACGAGAATGAATAAGAGAAACAGTAAGAGTTTTTGCAGAGTCAAAAGTAAGAAAAGGTCGAATTCTAGAAATGTTTTTGAGGTGCAGATGACAAGAGCGAGCCAGTGATTGAATGTGGGGGGGCAAAGGAAAGCTCAGAATCAAGTATGACCCCAAGGCAGCGGGCCTGTTGCTGGGGAGTAATAGTGGAACCACACACAGAAATGGCAATGTCGGGTATAGGTACATTAGTAGAGGGAGGAAACACCAGGAGTTCAGTCTTTGACAGGTTCAGTTTCAGATATAGTGAGGACATGATATTAGACACAGCGTTTAGACAATGGCCAGTGTTTTCTAGAAAGGCTGGTGTGATGTCAGGAGAAGAAGTATATAATTGGGTGTCATCAGCATAGAGATGGTACTGGAAACCAAATCTACTGATTGTTTGACCAATAGGGGCAGTGTACAAGGAGAAGAGGAGGGGGCCTAGAACCGATCCTTGAGGGGCCCCAACAGTAAGGGGAAGGTGAGAGGAGGAGGAACCGGCAAAAGATACAGTAAAGGAGCGGTCGGAGAGATAGGAGGAGAACCATGAGAGAACGGTGTCCTTGAGGCCAATGGAATGGAGCATAGTGAGGAGGAGCCGATGATCCACAGTGTCGAATGCTGCAGAGAGATCCAAGAGAATTAGCATGGAGTAATGACCATTTGATTTAGCTGATAGCAGATCATTAGAGACTTTAGTGAGGGCAGTTTCAGTGGAGTGTAAAGAGCCGAAACCGGATTGGAGAGGGTCGAGAACAAAGTTTTCTGAGAGATAGCGGATAAGACGGGAGTGGACCAGGCATCCCAGGAGTTTAGAGATGAAGGGAAGATTAGAGACAGGTCTATAGTTAGCGGCACAGTTTTGGTCGAGGGATGGTTTTTTAAGTAGTGGATGTGTGATGGCATGCTTAAATGAGGAGGGAAAAATACCAGAAGAGAGAGAGAGGTTAAATATTTTAGTTAAGTGAGGGGTCACAGCAGGGGAAAGGGACTGGAGGAGAGGTGATGGAAATGGGTCACTGGTACAAGTGGTTGGGCGAGAAGATGCAAGGAGCCTGCTTACTTCTTCTGTGACTGGTTCAAAATCAGAGAGTGAGCTAGATGCAGTGGGGGAGGGAGGACAGTGCATGGTATGAGGTGATTGGGAGATAATTTCGTGTCGAATCTGGTCAATTTTTTCTTTGAAGTAATTGGCCAGATCGTCAGCTCGGAGCTCCGTGGTTGGGGCCTGTACTCTTGGATTGAGTAGAGAATGAAAAGTGTCAAAGAGACGTTTCGGGTTATTGGACAGTGAGGTGATGAGGGTGTTGAAATAGGCTTGTTTGGAGAGGTGAAGGGCAGTGTTGTATGTTCTAAGTAGGATTTTGTCTATAAGATGCAGAGGCTCAGGCAATCGGCAGTGTTGTAATATAACGTACCCTTCATTTTATGTTCCGAGACTATTATATTATATTTCAACTTACCCCAACATTGTTACATCTGGTCACCATGTCTCTGAACTGCTGCTCATTACCAGAGCGAGAGCAGAGGTTGTAGCTGATCGGTTGGTACCTTTCATACCAAGGTCTCCATGGATTGGTAACAATGATATTCTCATTTGGTGGAGAAATCTACAAAATGCAGAAAAACATAAATAGTAATGGTACGGTATATGTCCAACAATGGAGTTATCATTTTTAACATTTTGAAGCTATATTTATAATGTAAGTTATAAAGTACAAAAGCTGGAAGAACAATAACGCAAATAGGTTCTTATCTGATTATAAATTGGAATGGGATTGGGGAAAACCGGCTCACCGTTTCAGGACTTGGTTTGGATTTGGTTGCCGCTGATCCACCAAAGGAAGGGTGATGATTGCAGATATAATGGGTTCAATTCTAAATAACAGATTACATTCTATGCTGATGGACCAAAGGACTAAATATGAATGAGACCCAGGATCCAGGAAATAAAATATGGGGTTTATTTGTCTAGCAACATTTCTTCTTCAGGACAAACCACAGATTACCCATAATGTAAAGTATTATATACATTACTAGCTGAAGAGCCTGGCGTTGCCCGGGCATAGTAACCAACTGTGGTTAGTTATAACAAATTATAATGATTATATTGCACATAAAAACCGTGCATCTAATCCTATCCTGTGTGATACTGTGTGCTGAACTGTGTATCTAATCCTATTCTGTGTGATACTGACTGCTGAGCCGTGTATCTATTCCTATCCTGTGTGATACTGACTGCTGAGCCGTGTATCTAATCCTATTCTGTGTGATACTGTCTGCTGAGCCGTGTATCTAATACTATTCTGTGTGATACAGTGTGCTGAGCTGCGTATCTAATCCTATCCTGTGTGATACTGACTGCTGAGCCGTGTATCCAATCCTATTCTGTGTGATACTGTCTGCTGAGCCATGTATCTAATCCTCTCCTGTGTGATACTGTCTGCTGGGCTGTGTATCTAATCCTGTCCTGTGTGATACTGACTGCTGAGCAGTGTATCTATTCCTATCCTGTGTGATACTGACTGCTGAGCTGTGTATCTAATCATATTGTGTGTGATACTGTCTGCTGAGCTGTGTATCTAATCCTCTCCTGTGTGATACTGTCTGCTGAGCTGTGTATCTAATCCTATCCTGTGTGATACTGACTGCTGAGCAGTGTATCTATTCCTATCCTGTGTGATACTGACTGCTGAGCTGTGTATCTAATCCTATTGTGTGTGATACTGTCTGCTGTGCCGTGTATGTAATCCTATCCTGTGTGATACTGACTGCTGAGCCGTGTATCTAATCCTATCCTGTGTGATATTGTCTGCTGAGCCGTGTATCTAATACTATTCTGTGTGATACTGTCTGCTGAGCTGCGTATCTAATCCTATCCTGTGTGATACTGTCTGCTGAGCCATGTATCTAATCCTCTCCTGTGTGATACTGTCTGCTGAGCTGTGTATCTAATCCTATCCTGTGTGATACTGACTGCTGAGCCGTGTATCTAATCCTATTCTGTGTGATACTGTCTGCTGAGTTGCGTATCTAATCCTATCCTGTGTGATACTGTCTGCTGAGCCGTGTATCTATTCCTATCCTGTGTGATACTGACTGCTGAGCCGTGTATCTAATCCTATCCTGTGTGATACTGACTGCTGAGCTGTGTATCTAATCCTATCCTGTGTGATACGGTCTGCTGAGCCGTGTATCTATTCCTATCCTGTGTGATACTGACTGCTGAGCTGTGTATCTAATCCTATCCTGTGTGATACTGACTGCTGAGCCATGTCTCTAATCCGCTCCTGTGTGATACTGACTGCTGAGCTGTGTATCTAATCCTATTCTGTGCGATACTGACTGCTGAGCTGTGTATCTAATCCTATCCTGTGTGATACTGTCTGCTGAGCAGTGTATCTAATCCGCTCCTGTGTGATACTGACTGCTGAGCCATGTCTCTAATCCGCTCCTGTGTGATACTGACTGCTGAGCTGTGTATCTAATCCTATTCTGTGTGATACTGTCTGCTGAGCAGTGTATCTAATCCTATCCTGTGTGATACTGACTGCTGAGCCATGTCTCTAATCCGCTCCTGATACTGACTGCTGAGCTGTGTATCTAATCCTATTCTGTGTGATACTGACTGCTGAGCTGTGTATCTAATCCTATCCTGTGTGATACTGTCTGGTGAGCAGTGTATGTAATCCGCTCCTGTGTGATACTGACTGCTGAGCTGTGTATCTAATCCTATCCTGTGTGATACTGACTGCTGAGCCATGTCTCTAATCCGCTCCTGTGTGATACTGACTGCTGAGCTGTGTATCTAATCCTATTCTGTGTGATACTGACTGCTGAACTGTGTATCTAATCCTATCCTGTGTGATACTGTCTGCTGAGCAGTGTATCTAATCCTCTTCTGTGTGATACTGACTGCTGAGCTGTGTTTCTAATCCTACCCTGTGTGATACTGACTGCTGAGCAGTGTATCTAATCCTATCCTGTGTGATACTGCCTGCTGAGCTATGTGTCTAATCCTCTCCTATGTGATACTGACTGCTGAGCTGTGTATCTAATCCTATCCTGTGTGATACTGACTGCTGAGCAGTGTATCTAATCCTCTCCTGTGTGATACTGACTTCTGAGCTGTGTGTCTAATCCTATCCTGTGTGATACTGACTGCTGAGCTGTGTATCTAATCCTATCCTGTGTGATACTGCCTGCTGAGCTATGTGTCTAATCCTATCCTGTGTGATACTGACTGCTAAGGCTACTTTCACACTTGCGTTTTTTTGCGCTGCGCACCGTGCACAGTGCAAACGCACATAAAAAACGCATCATGCGTTTGTGTGTGTTTTTTTGCGGTTTTGCGCATGTTTTTTTAAAAACATGCATGCGTTTTTTTGCACTGACGTGTGCATTACCATGCGCACGTCAGCGCACCCATAGACTATAATGGGTGTTTGGGTGAATTTTATGCGCATTGCGTGCGCATGCGTTTTTTGGGACAAGTCGGACGCACAAAAAATGCAACAGGATGCATTTTGTGTGCCCGAGCGCACACTACAAAAAAATGCATGCGCATACAAACGCGTACAAACGCATGTGTATGCGCACCCATGTAAAGTATAGGAAAAAACGCATGCATTTTTTTGCGCAAAAAAAGAGCTAAAAAAAACGCAAGTGTGAAACCAGCTGAGCTGTGTATCTAATCCTATCCTGTGTGATACTGGGCTCCTCCTGCAGTCTGTGTGAGAGGGTGGTCTATGTTGGCACGGTAATAAATTGTGTTGTTTCCAGCTTTACAGAAGGACGATAACACCATAGAAATGATAAGAATAATAGGCCTCAGTTACCACAACTGTCTACAAGGAAAACTGTTGCTGATAGCAACCAATCACAGCTCATTTTTCATCTTTTAAACAGCTCTGGGACAGCGTGGTGATTTTTGAGTGGCGACTTTTGTGTTTCGACTTTTATGTGGCGAGGTTGGTGTATGTGTGGTGAAATGTGTGCTGAGGGTGGTATATGTGTTGGAGCACGTGGTAGGGTGTGGCGCATTTTGTGTGTGCTCATATCCCCGTCTGTGGTGAGTATCCCATGTCAGGGCCCCACCTTAGCAACTGTTCGGTATATACTGTTTGGCATCATCGCTCTCATTCTTTTAGTCTCCCTTGTTCACATCTGGCAGCTACCAATTTACCTCCAACACTTTTCCTTTCACTTTTTCCCCATTATGTAGATAGGGGCAAAATTGTTTGGTGAATTGGAATGCGCGGGGTTAAAATTTCACCTCACAACATAGCCTATGACGCTCTCGGGGTCCAGTAGTGTGACTGTGCCAAATTTTGTGGCTGTAGCTGTGACGGTGCGGATGCCAATCCCGGACACACCCACATTGAGATTTATATATTAGATGAGCAATAACTTCAACTAATCTCTCATGCCCCTTGGTCCTTGGTGACAATTAAGATATGTTATTTTCTGGAACCCCTCAGCGTTCCATAGTCATTCATATATTACTGACATCATACAGCAGGTGTGTGATCCATGATGCCCGTGTATCAGTCAGCATGTTTCAGCTGTCAGGTTTACTTTAATCTTTACTTTAAAGTTAAAGCGACTCTAAACTTCTGTTAATGAACTTAATAGTGTACCTCCTTTTTGAAACCTGATTTGTTTGGCCTAATTCTACACCAATTTTTTTTGCATCAGCATTTTGGGAACATTGGCTCATTATAGTCACCTGGCCGAGCGCCAAACTTCGTTTCAGATTCTCTCAGAAATCGTAGACTTTTTTTCAAATCCGCTTTAAGAAACATCACTTAGTAAATTCATTAGCCTCGTTGCCATTTCCCTGTGTGTTAGTCCAGAACGGATTGCCATCTTAGCCCAGAGCACACCTCGGTTGTCATTATCCAAGGCCTTAAAAGCACAGGTCAGGTAGCTACATGCTGCTTGATTATTTGGGTAGCAAATTCAAGCTGCTCTCATATGATTTCCATACATTAGTCACACTTCCCACTTGAGTCTATTACAGCCAGTTATCTGATTAATCAGATGCTACTAAGTACTATTTGCACATCGAAATATGCTTTTGTCAGGTATCTCATTGCCTTTTAAGCTTTGCTATTCCTGTTTACTACTTGCACATTACCACAATAAGGTACCTGATTGTCTTTTCAGCTCTGCTGCTCCTGCATGCTATTCGCACATCCAGTTTGGCTAGAACAAGGTGCTTGACTGATTACATAGCTCTGCTTTTCCTAAGTGCTTCCTGATCATCCATCTCTGCTGCAATAAGGTAACTTGATTATCTGCTCATCTTTGCTGCTCCTGAGTGTTACCCACACCTCCATCGCTGCTACCATATGTGCTTTATTGTCTCCTGAGCTCTGTTTGCACATTAATATCTGCTACATCAAGGTACTGCCTACTTTTCTCTGTAGAGTCAAGGTGTTATCCATACTCTACTGCATCTGAGTGCCCAAATGCCTTCTCTTATCTACTGATACCTGGTGCTGTTCACACACTAGGCTCTGCTGCATCTAGCACTTCCATTTCTGCTGAACCACATGCCAAACTGCATTTCCAGCTCGACTCATCTTTGCTATTCCACATTCTTTTTAAGTAGCCCAACTTCACTGCATCACCGCTTCCAGTCTTTCCTAGTCACTCTGGTCTACTTTTCAGCAAAGCCAAACCTCTTCTGTTTTGGATACCAAATAATACTAGAGATTGTGCCAAAATGATCAAAATTTTGTTCCATTTTCTGCCAAAGGCTCATTAAAAGTACCCTGATTTTATTGGAAAATTTGACATCACATAACACATGCAAGATCAATTTGGTTGCATATTTTTCAGTAGAAGAGAATCGCAACTCTCTGTTAGACAACTCTGGTGGCAGCTTAGTGAGAACAATGGATGGAGCAAGTTAATATCTGATATGGTCAGTCTTTTCAATTCTTCCTTTGCCCACCATCAATCTGTCAAGGGAGACTATTGCAACCAATCACATTCTAACATCAGTTCTGAGGTCAGTGATTTTCTGCAGTGGTCAAATGCTATCAACCCGCCTGGAAAATAAAAAATCATATGCAGGAACTGCTTGAGTATCAGTGCTGGAGAAAAAAAAGGAATTAGTCAATGAGTAATGTTTGTTTTTATTATATTTTATTATCTTAATTTATTATGTCACATTTTTGGTATGTAAACATCCATAAAGCAATTTTCCCATAATATTCCCTATATCCATTTGGTCCCACTGCTAGGGCTCTAGGAATCCCAAGATCGAGGCTCTGGAAGCTTGACAATGGTGCTATGAAGTGCTGTCTAGAGAAGAGAGTAGGTACACATGCTCGACCTCTGTTACATTCATTGTCCAGGAGAGTCTCAGAGAAAGTCAAGTGCTGTCCTTGGCTTTCTCCAGCAGCCCCCAAAACAATGGATTGGAGACTAATCATGCGCGGTAAATGTAGTTTATAAAAGACAAATAGAAATAATTTAATACTGCCAATATGACCAATTTTTTCAATTCTGACCAAGGTATAAGGTAATTATTCTGGAACATTTCATTAGATCCCACTGATTTTGAGAATGTTTTGTCGAGATATATTATACTTCATGATAGTGGTAAATTTTCTTTGATATGACTATATGACCTATGTTTATTTGTGAAAAAATTGGATATTTGTCAAAAATGTTGCATTTTCTTAAGGGTAACAGTACTATATTTATTTACATTTGTCTTTTTGATCACATTTTATTGCACCTTTTGATGATGGTATGATGATAAAGCATAGTTTTCTACCTTTTTTTTTGCTGTGTTCTCTTACAGGGTTAACTAGTGGGATAGTTTTGTAGGTTGTGTCGTTACGGACGCGGCGATACCAAATATTTGCACTTTTATGCTTATAGTTTCTTTACACAAATAAATGTATTTATTTTATTAATATTTTTTCATTTTGTTGTGTTCTTCATTTTTGGATTTTTTTTATAGTTCTATACTTTTTAATAACTTTTTATTACTTTTTTACATTGTCCTAGGATGGTACATCAACTGTATAGCGACAGATCGCTGATCTGATATTCTGCAATACTTCTGCACTACAGGGCATCGGAGCACCATCTGAAAGGCGCTCACAGACCACCTTCCCTGCAGGACCCTGAAATACCTTGTGGCTCGGGGTCACAATGGAGACCATCAGCCCAATGTGATCGCATTGTGTTGTGCCAATGGAAGCTCGTTGCCTCTGCGATGCTCCTTGATGTCGCTGTCACCATTGACAGCAGCATCATAGGGGTTATACATCCGCTATCATGGGCATTGCTATAGGATGTCAGCTCCCACATAAAGTTCACACCTGCACCAATCAGCGTGAGCCCGCACGATCGCGGCACTGTACATGTATACATCGGTTTGTGGTAGCGCCGCTTCTGTGGCACCGTATATATACAGTGCATGTTGAGAAGGGGTCTATAGATGTGATTTTCACAGTAATATTATAAATCAATTATCATTATTTTTGTAGGAGAGAGGATCAGGGAGCTAGCCACGTAACAGACATTCGACCAAATGAGGCTGAGTCCTATCGGTAGCAGGTGGGTGCCAGTCCCACTGGTGAGCACAGCCATAACCGTGAAAAAAGGAAGGGGATCCAATCCAGCACACCAGACCCGAAGAATAAAATCGAAAACTTTATTCCGGCATATCAAGCCATGATTAAAAGCACGAGAACATCTGTGTTCGCATGCTTTTAAACATGGCTTGATATACTGGAATAAAGTTCTCGATTTTATCCTTCAGGTGTGGTGTGCTGGATTGGATCCCCTTCTTTTTTTCACTATCATGCTGTTATCTAAGTGTGTATATATTTTTTGTAGGCTTATTGATTTTTTTATGTGAATTGGCCATTTACTGTTTACTGGATATTTTTCATAGATTTTGCTAATCTCAAATTAATGTAATAAATAATTTATAATTTAAGACATTTAAAGAGCAGAGCATAATTACAGCAAAGGAGAAAACTATCTTTCTGTAGTCATGTTAAACAACATAATAAACCTAACAAATCAGTTAAGACAAAAAATGTAAAACCCATAACATGTAACATTCCTACTGATTTATATTGATCTACCCACCTGGATTCCTCCAAATCCATTGGGTCCCAAGTATCTTTCACATTCTGCTGCAATGTCATCCCACCTCCACTCAAATAAATGAACAATTGACGTTCGTCCATATTTAGTGTTGGGATTGTACTGAGCTGAGCATAGCCCAATAGCCACCAACAGTAGAAGGAGCTTCATCCTGCCCGCTAATGTGACAGCATACAGTTTTGATATACTCTTTTATACTATGAGTTACGCAATGAGTTGTGTTTCTAAGTGGCCACCTACAAATCTTTTTTGTGATATATAAAGCCAGGTGGTAATATTCTGGAAATTCCCACAAGTAGACAGGTTTTATCATATTTGTAGTATATTCATATCAAGGGAACATGATAAACAGAGCTCATATAAACAAGGACAACTTCAGGGTAACTTTCTGCAAGAAGGTTGAAAAAAACACTTGATCAACTTACTTCAACCTGTTTACTTTGAGGTCTACAGGAAAGTAAATTGTCCTCCAGGAGGCAGTTTAAAATTATCCTAATATTAGATAATCCTTACAAAATCTAAATATAGCATAAAAAAACTAAAAAAAAGTCCAAAATTATGTGTCAATCCTTCTCACAACATATACAAGTGCTTCTCACTAAGTTAGAATATCATCAAAAAGTTAATTTATTTCAGTTCTTCAATAAAAAAGTGAAACTCATATTACATAGAGTCATTACACACAGAGTGATCTATTTCAAGTGTTTATTTCTGTTAATGTTGATGAATATGGCTTACAGTCAATGAAAACCCAAAAGTCATAATCTCATTAAATTAGAATACTTTATTACACCAGCTTGAAAAATTATTTTAAAATCCAAAATGTTGGCCTACTGAAATGTATGTTCAGTAAATGCACTCAATACTTGATCGGGGCTACCTTTGCATCAATTACTGCAATGTGGTGTGGCATGGAGGTGATCAGCCTGCGACACTCCTGAGGTGTTATAGAAGCTCAGGTTGGTTTGATAGCAGCCTTCAGCTCTTCTGTATTGTTGGGTCTGGTGTCTCTCATGTTCCTCTTGACAATACTCCATAGATTCTCTGGTGTTAAGGTCAGGCGAGTTTGCTGGCCAATCAAACACAATGATACTGTTGTTTATAAACTAGGTATTGATACTTTTGCCAGTGTGGACAGGTGCCAAGTCCTGCTGGAGAATAAAATTTCCATCTCCCAAAAGCTTGTTGGTAGAGGGAAGCATGAAGTCCTCTAAAAATTCCTGGTAGACGGCTGCGCTGACTTTGGTCTTGATAAAACACAGTGGACCTACACCAGCAGATGACATGGCTCCCCAAACCATCACTGGTTATGGAAACTTCACAATAGATCTCAAGCAGCTTGGATTGTGGCCTCTCCACTCTTCCTCCAGACTCTGGGAACTTGATTTCCAAATTAAATGTAAAATTTACTTTCATCTTAAAACAACACCTTGGACCTCTGAGCAACAGTCCAGTCCTTTTTCTCCTTGACCCAGGTATGACGCTTCTGGCATTGTCTATTAGTCATGAGTGGCTTGACACAAGGAATGGGACACTTGTAGCTCATGTCCTGGAAACGTCTGTGTGTGGTGGCTCTTGAAGCAATGACTCCAGCGTCAGTCTACTCCTCGTGAATCTCACCCAAATTTTTGACTGGCTTGTTCTTAACAGTCCTTTTAAAGCTGTGGTTATTCTGGTTTCTTGTGCACCTTTTTCTGTCACACTTTTTCCTTCCATTCAACTTTCCGATAAAATGCTTGGATACAGGACTCCATGAACAACCTTATTCTTTAGCAATTACCTTTTGTGGCTTACCCTCCTTGTCGAGTGTGTTAATGACTGCATTCTGGACATATGTCAAGTCAGCAGTCTTCCCCAAGATTGTGGAGCCTAATTTAAACAGACTAAGGGACCTTTTTAAATGCTTAGGAAGCCATTGCTCGTGTTTTTTGTTAATTTTTCTAATTTACTGAGATAATGACTTTTGGGTTTTCATTGACTGTAAGCCATAATCATCAACATTAATAGAAATAAACTCTTGAAATAGATCACTCTATAATGCATCTATACAATAAATGAGTTTCACTTTTTGTATTGAAGAACTGAGATAAATTAACTTTTTGATGACATTCTAGTTTAGTGAGAAGCACTTGTATTTACCCCTTATCAGCCAAGGCCATTTTTTCATTCTTTCACTTTCTTTTTATTGTCCTGATACCTTTTTTTTCCGTCTGTTTTGATGAGGGCTCATTTGTTTCTTGGACATGTTGTTGTTTTAAATTTCACAATTCAATTTTCCACAATTAAGTGATGAAAAAACAATTACTGTATATACTTGTGTATAAGCCGACCTGTGTATAAGCTGACCCCCTTAAATTTGCTACAAAAAACTGGGAAAACTTATTGACTCGCATATAAGCCTAGGGTGGAAAATGCAGCAGCTACTGGTAAATTTCAAAAATAAAAATAGATACCAATAAAAGAAAAATTAATTGAGACATCAGTATGTTAAATGTTTTTGAATATCCATATTAAATCAGTATCCCCATATAATGCTCCATGCAGTCCATGATGGCCCCATAAGATGCTCCGTACAAAATACACCTCATATAATGCTCCATACAGTTTATGATGGCCTCATAAGATGCTCCATACAAAATACGCCACATATAATGCTGCACAAAGGTTAATAATGCCCCATATGCTGCCCCATAAAGCTTATGGCCCCATAAGATATTCCATAGATTATGCTCCATACATTATGCCCCCATAAAATGCTCCATAGATTATGCCCCATAAGATGCTCCATAGATTATGCCCCCATAAAATGCTCCATAGATTATATCCCCCTACAACATGCAGTAACCACCGATCCATCTAACCGCTGCACGACCAGCTCTACCCTCGCCTACTGTATCCTCACCCATCCCATTGTAGATTGTGAGCCCTTCATGGGCAGGGTCCTCTCTCATCCTGTACCAGTCATGACTTGTATTGTTTAAGACTACTGTACTTGTATGTATTATGTATACCCCTCCTCACATGTAAAGCGCCATGGAATAAATGGTGCTATAATAATAAATAATAATAATAATAATAATATTATGATGCTCCATAAATTATGCCCCATAAGATTCTCCATAGTTTATGCCCCCATATGATGCTCCACAGTTTATGCCCCAATAGATGAACCATAGATTATGCCCTCATATGCGGCTCCATAGTTTATGCCCCATATGCTGCTCCATAGTTTATGCCCCCATATGCTGCTCTATAGTTTATGCCCCCATATGCTGCTCTATAGTTTATGCCCCCATATGCTGCTCCATAGTTTAAGTCCCATATGCTGCTCCATAGTTTATGCCCCATATGCTGCTCCATAATTATGCCCCCATATGCTGCTCCATAATTATGCCCCCATATATTGCTGCTGCTGCCGCTGCAAATAAAAAGAAAAATTACATACTCACCTCTCATCGCTGGGGGCCTGGTGCCGGTGTCCTGAGCAGGCGGTGACAGGTTCTGATGTCACCGCTGGCTCAGGACCCCGGCACTGGCAATATTTACCGATCCCCTGTCCATTGCTGCGCATCACTTTGTCTGCCGGGTCCCTCTGTCAGTGACGTTCAGGCAGAGGGCGCAACGTGCACTAAGTACATCACCACGCCCTCTGACCTGAACATCACAGACAGAGGATGCGGAGTAGAGGACAGAGCGCACACAGTGATGAACTGGGGAGAGGTGAATATAGATTATACTTACCCCCTCCTGGTGCGGTCTCTGCAGCCCCCCTGCTTCTCCTGGTCTCAGGCTCCTTTCTTCAGCTGTCACGAGGTACCGCTCATTAAAGTCATAAATATGCGTATATTCATGACTTTAATGAGTGGTACCACGTGATCGCTGAAAGAAGGGGCCTGAGACCGGGAGAAGCAGGGGGGCTGCAGAGACTGCACTGGGGGGTAAGTATGACATGACACTCCCGCTCCCCCTCCCCCGCCGACCCCCTGGCATATGACATGTATAAGCCGAGAGGGGGACTTTCAGCCCAAAAAAATGGTCTGAAAATCTCGGCTTATACACGAGTATATACGGTATTTGTTTGATGGAAAGGTGAAAATAAATTGTGATAGTGCCTTTGTTACTTGGGTTTTATTTTACAGCAAGCATTCACTGTCTGCTAGAAATTGTCTACTTACTTTATTCTACAAGTCATTCTGAGATCCAGAGCTTTTTAATTTTTTTTTAAAGGAGCTAGATGACAATTTTTTTTGCAGTGAGCTGTAGCTATATTTCTATACATGAAATTTTTAAAGTGTTTATATTCCCTTTTTTGGCAGAAGGTGAAGAGTTTAATTGTATATTTTCAAAGACAGGACTTACAAGTGTGGCAATATCAAATAGGATTATTTTATTTTTCTTTATTTTTCTAATTTACAGAATGAGATCAGAAGGGTAACATTTGAAATTCTATATTTGTTTCTTTTTTTTTTTTCCTTAAATTTAAAATATTTTTGTTTTTATGTTTGAACCTGTGATTGCTTGGTTGCTGTATGTCGAAGTCTATTTGTATCCTTTGAATCTCTACCTGTGGCAGTTACAGACAGGTACCATTTGTTTTGCCATACATTGAGGACCCAACATGTGGTTATGTAGGGATGTGGACTGTCTTACCCTGTTTCTGCCCCTGAAGACAACAAACGCATCATGTTAATACTGTTGTGCGGTTTTATATGTAAAAGTGATGTGGGTCCTATGTAATGTATTATTGTAATAAACAGCAGGTTAAGTGTTAATGCATAGTGTGTGCTGCTAGTGGGAATCTCACCGAGGTCACCGCAGTTCAGCCCAGCTGGGAATGCAGCCTCAGTGACCGGAGGTAACCTAGATGATGTCACCGCCAGTCACTGAGGCTGCGCTCGCAGCAGTTCAGTCATAGTGGTTCTCAGCCTGGATAGTCGCATCTTGGCACCATCCAGGCTGAAACTGTTTATCCCCCAGACATGAATTACGGCGTGGGACAGAACAAGCGACAGGTGAGGGATATTGTTTTTTTTTATTTTAGTTTTATTTATGAAGATGAGGGATTCAGTGGAATTAAGCATTAGGTGAGTATAACTGTGTTTGTTATTTTTAAATAAAAAAGTAAAAGTGTGTTTTGTTTTATTTGTAAAAACGGAAATATGTCAAAAATGTTGAAAATTTTGCAATTTTTCAACTTTGAATTTCCATGTCCTTAGATCACAGAAATACAGTATGTCACACAAAATACTTAATAACTAACATTTCCCACATGTTTACTTTACATCAGCACAGCACAATTTCGGAACCAAAATTTTTTTTGTTAGGAAGTTATAAGGGTTAAAATTTAAACAGCGAATTCTCATTTTTACACCATTTTTTTGGGGGGGAACCACATGACATTTAAAGTCACTTTGAGAGGTCTATATGATAGAAAATACCCAAAAGTGACACCATTCTAAAAACTGCACCCCTGAAGGTGCTCAAAACCATATTTAAT
Source organism: Dendrobates tinctorius (assembly GCF_039654945.1). Taxonomy (NCBI): domain Eukaryota; kingdom Metazoa; phylum Chordata; class Amphibia; order Anura; family Dendrobatidae; genus Dendrobates; species Dendrobates tinctorius. The sequence continues at coordinate 48,807,580 of NW_027361697.1, forward strand.
TAGTTTATTAACCCTTCAGGTGCTTCACAGGAATTTTTGGAATGTTTAACTTTTTTCACAAAAAATTTACTTCAGATCCAATTTTTTTTAATTTAGGGTAACAGGAGAAATTGGATCCCAAACATTGTTGTATAATTTGACCCAGAGTACACTGTTACCCCATATTTGCAGGTAAACCATTGTTTGGGTGCATGGAAGAGTTCAGAAGGGAAGGAGCACCATTTGACTTTTCAATGCAAAATTGGCTGGAATTGAGATTGGATGCCATGTCACGTTTGGAGAGCCCCTGATGTGTCTAAACAGTGGAAACCCCCCACAAATGACACCATTTTGGAAACAAGACCCCCTAAGGAACTTATCTAGATGTGTTGTGAGCACTTTGAACCCCAAGTGCCTCACAGAAGTTTGTAACATACAGCCGTAAAAATAAACAATCATATTTTTTTGCAAAAATTATTTTTCACGTCAATTTTTTATTTTCCAAAGAGTAACAGGAAAAATTGGACAACAAAAGTTGTTGTGCAATTTGTCCTGAGTACGCCGATACCCCATATGTGGGGGTAAACCACTGTGTGGTCGCATGGCAGAGCTCGGAATGGAGCGCTGTTTTACTTTTTCAATGTAAAATTGGTTGGAATTGAGATTGGACACCACATCACGTTTGGAGAGCCCCTGATGTACCTAAACAGTGGAAACTCGCCACAAGTGACATGATTTTGGAAACTAGACCCCCCAAGGAACTTATCTAGATGTGTGGTGAGAACTTTGAACCCCCAGGTGTTTCACTAAAGTTTATAATGCCCGGGCATGAAAATAAAGAATCATATTTCTTCCACAAACATGATCTTTTAGTCCCCAATTTTTTATTTTCCCAAGGGTAACAAAAGAAATTGGACCCCAAAAATTGTTTTCCAATTTGTCCTGAGTATGGTGATACCCCAAATGTTGGGGGAACCACTGTTTGTGCACATCGCAGAGCTTGGAAGGGAAGGAGCACCATTTGACTTTTTTAAACCAAAATTGGCTGTAATTGAGATCGGATGCCATGTCACGTTTGGAGAGCCCCTGATGTGCCTAAATAGTAGAAACCCCCCACAAGTGACCCCATTTTTGAAACTAGACCCCCAAGGAACTTATCTTGATGTGTGGTGAGCACTTTAAGCCCTCAAGTGTTTCACAGAAGTTTATAACGTAGAGCCGTAAAAATCAAAAATCATATTTTTTCACAAAAACAATCTTTTCGCCCAAATTTTTATTTTCACAAGGGTAAAAAGAGAAATTGGACCCCAAAAGTTGTCGTGCAATTTGTCCTGAGTATGCAGATACTCCATATGTGGGGGTAAATCACTGTTTGGGCGCACAGCGGAGCCCGGAAGGGTAAGGCTACTTTCACACTTGCTTTTTTTTGCAGCTCGTTTTTTCCGCAAAAAAACGCATTGAAAAAATGCATACAAACGCATACAAATGCTGCATTTTTTTAAGCATTTTTATGAGCATGCATGAAAAAAACGCAGTGTTTTTATGCGTTTGTATGCATTTTTAGTGCGTTTTTACCGCGTTTGCGTTTTTTTCCAACATTAGGTGGCCCCTCACACTAACCCAAACCATGACTTTACTAACCCTAACCCTGACCCTAACCCTCACCCTAACCCTAACCCTTAACCAAACCATACCCTGATCCTAACCCTAACCCTAACCCTGACCCTAACCCTGACCCTAACCCTAACCCTGACCCTAACCCTGACCCTAACCCTAACCCTTAACCAAACCATACTAACCCTAACCCTAAACCTTAACCAAACCCTACTAACCCTAACCCAAACCCTAACCCTAAACCCTAGCTAACCCTAACCCTAACCCTAAACCCCCTTAACTAACCCTAACTCTAACCCAAACCCCTAAATTCCATTGTCTAACTAATGGTAAAAAAAAAAACGCATGCGCAAAAAAACGCATACATAAGCATGCCAATGCGCACATATGCGCACTAGGGTGACCGCAAAAAATCGATGTCGGAATTTTGTCCGTCTGGACCCCACAAAACGATTCCCCTTTCCAGATATTGAGAGAGCCAAAATTTGAGCTCGATCAAACGACGTTAACCCGTGCAGCTCGTCGCTCAAAGTTTGAAAAAATCCAAATTGAGGTATTTTAAGATTTAGGTATTTTGCATAGTCTGTTAGACTATAAAGAATGTGACAACAACATTGCAGAAATAGCCCTGACCAAATTTTCGAACCATTTGTGGTATTTGAATGCAGAGTTGGTGGGATTATCGTTTTTTGATCCCACCATTACAGACAATGAAAAGTTGTTAATGGCTAATAAATTGCTCAGTAGCACAGATGAACCATCAGAGCACGCTAGGGTTGTAAATCCAAAAGTTAGGAAAGAAAAATTAAAAGAGGTAGGAAGTAACCGACTTTAACGACCTTCTGACAAAAGATGAAGAACAAAAGCAATATGTCCTGCAAGTTGTAAGCAAATGCCGAGCATTATATTCTGACATTTCAAAAACTACTTTAACAAAAGCTCTAGAATAGATTAGATAACTATGTAAAATTATCAACTCATGTAGGTTAGCGTGCTCTGATGGTTCATCTGTGCTACTGAGCAATTTATTAGCCATTAACAACTTTTCATTGTCTGTAATGGTGGGATCAAAAAACGATAATCCCACCAACTCTGCATTCAAATACCACAAATGGTTCGAAAATTTGGTCAGGGCTATTTCTGCAATGTTGTTGTCACATTCTTTATAGTCTAACAGACTATGCAAAATACCTAAATCTTAAAATACCTCAATTTGGATTTTTTCAAACTTTGAGCGACGAGCGGCACGGGTTAACGTCGTTTGATCGAGCTCAAATTTTGGCTCTCTCAATATCTGGAAAGGGGAATCGTTTTGTGGGGTCCAGACGAACAAGATTCTGACATTTTTCCCCCCCATATGAGATCCGGTCACCCTAATGCGCACCCATAGACTTATAATGGGTGTCTTGCTGTAAAAAAACGCATTATGCGCGCATGCGTTTTTTTGAGGCAAGTCGGACGCCCAAAAAATGCAACAGGATGCATTTTGTGCGCCCGAGCGCATACCGCAAAAAAACGCATGCGCGGAAAAAACGCATACAAACGCATGTGTATGCGCACATCAGCGCATCCCATGCAAAATATAGGGAAAAAAACGCATGCGTTTTTTAGCGCTAAAATCCAGTGCAAAAAAACGCAAGTGTGAAACCAGCCTTAGAGCACCGTTTTACTTTTTTAACGCAGAATTGGCTGGAATTGAGATCGGACACCATGTCGCATTTGGAGAGCCGCTGATGTGCCTAAACAGTGGGAACCCCCCAAATTCTAACTCCAACCTTAACCCTAACATACCCTAACCCTAATCCCAACCCAAACCATAACCCTAACCACAAACCTAACCCTAGCACACCCCTAACCCTAATCTCAACCCTAACCCTAATCTCAACCCTAACCCTAACTTTAGCCCCAACTCTAACTTTAGCCCTAACTTTAGCCCAACTCACTTTAGTCCAACGCTAACCCTAATGGGAAAATGGAAATAAATACTTTTTTTATTTTATTATTTTTCCCTAACTAAGGGGGTGATAAAGGGGGTTTGATTTACTATTTTTTTATTTTGATCACTGTGATAGGGTCTATCACAGTGATCAAAATGAACCAATAGAAAAAAAACCTATTGTTGCCGGGTGCCGGACATCAGATCTCGGCGGGCGCACTGCGCATGCGACCGGCATTTTCTCCTGGAAGAAGTCGGCGAAACGGGGGACTCCAGGAGGCCCTGTAGGGTTCAACGGAGGTACCAGAGGGTTGATCAGGGGATCAAGGGACCCTATTTCTCTCTCCTCTGATGTGCGCTCACATCAGAGGAGAGAGAAATTAAATGGAAATTTGTACTTTATTTTGCGATCGCCGTTATACCATTAACAGCGATCACGACATCGGGGTTGGTAAAAACCAACCCGAATCATTTTCTTGGGGTCTCGGCTACCCCAGGCAACCGAGATCCCGGATAAATTCCAACTCTGGAGGTGCTTTAACCTTAAACCTCAGCGCCTTTAAAAAGTGGCGCTGTGGTTTAAGTACCCTTAACTGCCGCCGTTAAAAGGCGTATTGCCGGTTGTTAACGGGTTAAATATAAATCTAATAATTCTCTCCTGCTCGCGTCGATCACCGGCAGAGCATGGGAGATTGATGAAATCCATGTACAGCACCCGGGAACAGCGCTTACTGAAACGCTTCTTCCCTGGTGCCCGTCCGTGTGTTTGTCACGATGACTCGTCCTGTGTGACACGGCCCGTAGGCCGGTAACTAAGACAACAAGACACGGGGAAAGGGGAAACAGTTACACCGGTGGGCCCTGCGATAGGGAAAGGGGACGTGGAGACCTCCTGCACTCCCCTGAGTCAGTGTCCCTAACGCTCCTAACGTTCCCTATGCTGGTTGCACACCGGGCACCGATCAGGAACCTGTCGCCCTAGCACACCCTACACCTATCCCTTGCTAGGGAGCTGGGTGGTGCAGGCACTGGCCCCACCGCTGTACTAATACACACTAAGGAAAAACACAAACAGGGAAACACCACTTAGCTTTACTCTGTTGCACTTGCTCCTTGCAACAGAGTCCACCAGCAGAATGCAGCTCTCCTCCTGAATCACTGCCACCAAGCTCTGTCAGAGCTACAAGGAAATCCCCTATGACTCCTTCCACACCAGGGCTAAGACAGTACTGCAAGGAACGTTCTCCAGCTCCTTCCTCCACCAAGGATGGTTGAAATGAACACTATCACCAACACTGATTGCAACACCTGTGACTCTTTTATAGCAGAGCCAAAGCAATCACACCTGCAATATAATCATGTGCACTTAACTAAAGAAACAGAGTGCAATGATGCTCACCACCACTGGGGGCAAACTTAGAACAAACGACACTACAGTGCAATAATCCTAATGGCCACCGGGGGCAAAAAACAAACTTAAGCACAGCTTAAGAAAAATAAAAGGTTACCTGTGCTTTTTGTCATTCCTGATCCAGCATGGATCATGACTAGTGTTGACCGATACCGTTCGATACCAAAAAATATCGTATCGGATGGTATCGCCCGATACGAAAAAAATATCGGGTATCGCCGATTCCGATACCGGAAGTCCCATTCAAGTCAATGGGACTTCCGGTATCGGAATTAAAAAAAAGCCCTTTATTTCCTTGTTGGTTAATTCTACATAATTGAAAACAAATAAGAATCATGTAGAATGTATTGTGGGAGGTGGAGGAGACATTAAAGGCATAGCGGTTTATTCAAATCACATGGCATAGCATTAATTCCAATTTTTTTTTTCAAGACGTTCGGAGTTAAAAAGATATTGACTATGTTAACCTTTTTTATATTTTGTCAGATATGTATGTTTCACAACTTCCATGCTCTTCACCTTCTTTTGTACTTCTCCCACACTTTCTCCTTCATGATCCGCAGCAGTAGCATTTTTTTTATCAACTTTTTCTTCACCTTGTTCATCTTCTTCTTCTTCACCTTCTTCCCATTATTTTTTTTTTCCATTCTTCATATTCTTCTTATTCAGCTATTATTAATTTTCATATGCTATTTCTTCATCTTCTTCCTATTCTTCTTTTTCTTCATTTTCTTATGGTGACAGGAATTCCTGTAGTACTTATCTATAAAAGTTATAAGATTACACCTTACGTTCTGCCTGTCACAAAAGGTTTACAACAGGATTTGTCCGCGTTCAGTTTGGCCTGCAGCAGCAGGCATTTTCCAGGGGCACCACGAGGAGGAACGGACTCACCCCCATTTACTGCTTAGTCTTCTTCTGCTTATAATTTTGATTTCTTCTATGCTGATTTTTAGTCTTATGCTTAATGTTCTTCTGCTTTCTGTTCTTCTGCTTTTGCTTCTTCTGCTTCTTGTTCTTCTGTCTTTTGTTCTGTATCTTGGTGGTTGTCTTCATGTTCTTTGTCCTCTTGGTCATATTATTTAGGGTCATATTTCTGGTCTTCTTTGGTGTGGTCTTCAGGGTCGTCGTCATCAGGGTCGTCGTCATGGAGATCAATAAGGATTACCAAAGACAATTTCAAAAAGCTTGATCTTGGAAATGTAGCAGAAGGTACAAGAAGGCTGAGAAACTGGCGAGAACCAGCTGACAGTACTGGAACCCGTAGTGGCAGCAGAAGGAACAAGAGCCAATGGCACTACCGAGGACCAACTGACGGTGCTGGACCACGGTTACTAAGCAGAAGGTACCTGTGCTAAAAAGCACTACCAAGGACCAGCTGACAGTGCTGGACCTCGGATACCGAGATGGAGGCACCTAGGCCAAAGGCTGTGGCGAGAACCAGCAGACAGTGCTGGCACCCAGATGGGTAGCAGAAGGAACAAGAGCCAATGGCACTACCGAGGACCAACTGACGGTGCTGGACCACGGTTACTAAGCAGAAGGTACCTGTGCTAAAAAGCACTACCAAGGACCAGCAGACGGTGCTGGACCTCGGATACCGAGATGGAGGCACCTAGGCCAAAGTCTCTGGCGAGAACCAGCAGACAGTGCTGGAACCCGGGTGGGTAGCAGAAGGTACCCATTCAAAGCAAAGTAGCCAGGCCGCAAGCCGGCCGCAGTTACCGAAAGCCACAGTCCTACAGGGGGTCCATGTCCCATTGGCACTACGGATCCAGCCTTCAGTGCCAGTTCCCGCAGCCCACATAGGAGTCACCTAAACTGCAGGCACCGTAGAGTCGGCTAACCCGGCCGCAAGACAACAGGACAACGGATTGGTGGCATAGTGACCTTGACACTACCCGGAAACAGCAGGCGTGCTGAAAACAGGCTGGGCAACAGGGAGTACCCGTGCCAAAGACACTGCCGAGAACCAGCTGACGGTGCTGGAACCCAGATGGGTAGCAAAAGCTACAAGAGCCAATGGCACTACCGAGGAACAGCTGATGGTGCTGGACCACGGTTACTAGGCAGGAGGTACCTGTGCTAGAAAGCACTACCAAGGACCAGCTGACGGTGCTGGACTTCGGATACCGAGATGGAGGCACCTAGGCCAAAGTCTCTGGCGAGAACCAGCAGACAGTGCTGGAACCCGGGTGGGTAGCAGAAGGTACCCATTCAAAGCAAAGTAGCCAGGCCGCAAGCCGGCCGCAGTTACCGAAAGCCACAGTCCTACAGGGGGTCCATGTCCCATTGGCACTACGGATCCAGCCTTCAGTGCCAGTTCCCGCAGCCCACATAGGAGTCACCTAAGCTGCAGGCACCGTAGAGTCGACTAACCCGGCCGCAAGACGACAGGACAACGGATTGGTGGCATAGTGACCTTGACACTACCCGGAAACAGCAGGCGTGCTGAAAACAGGCTGGGCAACAGGGAGTCCCCGTGCCAAAGACACTGCCGAGAACCAGCTGACGGTGCTGGAACCCAGATGGGTAGCAAAAGCTACAAGAGCCAATGGCACTACCGAGGAACAGCTGACGGTGCTGGACCACGGTTACTAGGCAGGAGGTACCTGTGCTAGAAAGCACTACCAAGGACCAGCTGACGGTGCTGGACTTTGGATACCGAGATGGAGGCACCTAGGCCAAAGTCTCTGGCAAGAACCAGCAGACAGTGCTGGAACCCGGGTGGGTAGCAGAAGGTACCCATTCAAAGCAAAGTAGCCAGGCCGCAAGCCGGCCGCAGTTACCAAAAGCAACAGTCCTACAGGGGGTCCATGTCCCATTGTCACTACGGATCCAGCCTTCAGTGCCAGTTCCCGCAGCCCACATAGGAGTCACCTAAACTGCAGGCACCGTAGAGTCGGCTAACCCAGCCGCAAGACAACAGGACAACAGATTGGTGGCATAGTGACCTTGACACTACCCGGAAACAGCAGGCGTGCTGGAACCAGGCTGGGCAACAGGGAGTACCCGTGCCAAAGACACTGCCGAGCACCAACTGGCGTTGTTGGAGCCCAGGGACAATCATGGTGTAGGCCGAGGCCTACTTGGTGGTAGTTTTAGATTGTTTGTAGGCTACAACAGACTGTCAACGTGCTCCAATTAGGCATCTGTCTCCACTCTGCTTCCAGGATTTCACGTGACCACCAACACCGCCAGTTTATGCGTACAGTAGCCGTCTGCCCAATCCACACGTGTTCCTGTGTTACTGGTGTTCTGTAATGTCAGCAGATCCCCTGATGTTTGTCTGCCAATGTCTCCTGCTCTGTCCACATTCCCACCACTTGCAGTGTGAAGGTGGACAGCGCAGGAGACAGTGCCGGACACACATTGGGGGATCAGCTCACGTTACAGAACACCAGGAACACAGGAACAAGTGTGGAATGCGTGGACGGCAACTGTGAGCAGGAACTGGCGGTGTTGGAGGTCAGGGGAAATACTAGAGACAGAGTGGAGACAGAGGCCAAATCAGAGAATGTTTAAATCTGAAGTAGTTACAATTTGGAGGCAGCAGCAGTTTGCCCTCCACACAGCAGGGGAGCAGCTGACGTTACCGAACCCCACTTTCACATGAACGAGTGTTTTTTTCTGTGTGGACAGCACTTCTGAGCACCAACTGGCGTTGTTGGAGCCCAGGGACAATCAGGGTGCAGGCCGAGGCCTACTAGGAGCCAGGTGTAAAGCTGAGGTATTTTGACTTTGGAGGGAGCAGAACACTTTGCCATACACACAGCAGGGGATCAGCTGACGTTACTGACCCCCACTTTCACATGAACAAGTGTGTTTTTCTGTGTGGACAGCACTTCCGAGCACCAACTAGCGTTGTTGGAACCCAGGGACAATCAGGGTGCAGGCCGAGGCCTACTAGGAGCCAGGTGTAAAGCTGAGGTATTTTGACTTTGGAGAGAGCAGGACACTTTGCCCTCCACACAGCAGGGGATCAGCCGACATTACCAACCCCCACTTTCACATGAACAACTGCTTTTTTCTGTGTGGACAGCACTTCCGAGCAACAACTGACGATGTTGGAGCCCAGGGATAGTCATTTTGTAGGCTGAGGCCAACTTGGAGGCAGTTTAAGATAAGACGTTGTTTGAATTTGGAGGCAGCAGCAGTTTGCTCTCCACACAGCAGGGGATCAGCTGACGTTACCGAACCCCACTTTCACATGAACGAGTGTGTTTTTCTGTGTGGACAGCACTTCCGAGCACCAACTAGCGTTGTTGGAGCCCAGGGAAAATCAGGTAGTAGGCCGAGGCCTACTTGGTGGCAGTTTGCGATTGTTTCTAGACTACTACTAACTGTCAACGTACTCCAATTAGGCCTCTGTCTTCACTCTGTTTCGAGTATTTCCTCTGGCTTCCAACCACGCCAGTTGCTGCTCTGAAATGCCGTCTGCACAACCCACACTTGTTCCTGTGTTACTGGGGTTCTGTAACAGCAGCTTCTCCCTAGAGGTGAGTCAGGCAATGTCTCCTGCTCTGTCCAAATTTCCACTACAAGTAGTGGGAATGTAGACAAAGCAGGAGACATTGCCGTGCTCACCTCTGGAGATGAGCAGATGTTACAGGACCCAGGTAACACAGGAACAAGTGTGGATTGTGCAGACGGCACTTGAGAGCAGAAACAGGCGGTGTTGTAGGCCGGAGGAAATACTCAAAACAGAGTGGAGACAGAGGGCAAATCAGAGAACATATTAAATCAGAGGTAGTCAGAAGTTGTAGGCAGCAGGAGAGTTTGCCGTACACACAGCAGGGGATCAGCTGACGTTACCGAACCCCACTTACACATGAGCGAGTGTTTTGACTGTGTGGACAGCACTTCTGAGCAACAGCGGGCGTTGCTGAAGCCCAGGAAATAAAGTTCAGGTCATAGAAACATGAACACAACAGGAGACCTGGATCCTGTTGCCAGCCAATTATTTATTCTGGAAGAGGACTGGCAAATTCAGGTGAGATCCAGGCCTTGTTCATTTTCAGAAAAGTAAGCCGGTCAACATTATCGGCGGATAGTCGCGTGCGACGGTCTGTTACCACACCACCTGCAGCACTAAAGACACGTTCCGATAATACACTGGCAGCAGGGCAAGCCAGCACCTCCAATGCATACTGGCTAAGCTCTGGCCATGTATCCAGCTTAGAGACCCAATACTTGAACGGGGAAGAGCCGTCTGGGAGAACACTAACAGGGCACGACAAGTAGTCTGTCACCATCTGACGGAAACGTTGCCTCCTGCTGACTGGAGCCATCTGTGATGGTGTAGCCGCTTGTGGCGGTCCCACAAAACTTTTCCACATTTGGGCCATACTGGCCTTGCCTTGTCCTGCGGCACTGCCTCTGCTACCTCTTTGTGCAGAGCTTCCTCCACTGCCTCTACCCACATGGCTGCTTTGAAAAGCACTACCAGCAACACTTGCGGGGGGAATGGAGAACATGATGGCCTGCACAAGTGTTTCTTGGTACTCCCGCATTTTTCGCTCCCGGTTCAACTGTGGTATGAGGCTTTGTAAGTTGTCCCGGTAGCGAGGATCTAGGAGGGTGTACACCCAATAATCAGCCGTGTGGAGAATGTTGGCGATGCGGCGGTCATTTAACAAGCACTGCAGCATGAAATCAACTATGTGCTGCAGACTGCCAACTGGACCGGAAACGCTGTCCCCAGCTTGAGGCAGCATCTCTGCCTGCTCAGCATCACCCCACCCTCGCTGTACACACTGACAACTAGAGCCTTGTGTACCTCCCTCCTCTGGAGAGATGTGTTCCTCCTCCTCCATTGACTCCTCGTCATCCTCCTCACTAAGTGTCCCCTGCCTGGGCCTTTGTGTGGAAGCACATTGCGCAGACTTGCCAGAAGCAGATGGTATTTCTGACTGCTCATCCTCGACCTCTTCAAAAACCTCCTCACTTAGTGCTTGTAAGGTTTTTTGAAGCAGACAGATGAGGGGGACAGTCATGCTGATTAGTGCATCATCTGCACTGGCCATCCGCGTGGAGTCATCGAAGGCACGCAAAACTTGGCAGATGTCCCTCATAGTGGCCCACTCAGTGGTGGTGAAGTGTGTCCGGCGCACAGTGCGACTTGTTTGCGCCTGATGCAGCTGGTACTCCATTACTGCTGCCTGCTGCTCACACAACCGCTCCAACATATGTAACGTTGAATTCCACCTGGTGGGGAGGTCACATATGATGTGATGTTCTGGCAGGCGGAATCGGCGTTGCAGAGATGCAATGCGCGATCTTGCCATGCTGGAACGCTGCAAGTGAGCACACTCTAGGCGAACCTTGTGCAGCAGTGCATCAAGATCCGGATAGTCCCTCAGAAAGCTCTGCACGACCAAATTGAGCACATGTGCCAGACATGGTATGTGAGTGAGGTTGCCTAGGCCCAGAGCTGCCACTAGATTTCGGCCATTGTCACTCACTACCAAACCTGGCTGGAGATTCGCTGGCACAAACCACACATCGCTCTCCTGCTTGATGGCATTCCAGAGCTCCTGTGCTGTGTGGCTCCGATTCCCCAAAGAAATTAATTTAAGGATGGCCTGTTGACGTTTGGCCACACCTGTGCTCATATCTGGCCTAACAGGCTCACGCAGTGCTGATTCCGAGGAACTAGAGTAGGAGGAGGACTCAATATGTACAGACTGCATTCCTGCAATCCTTGGAGTTGGCAGAATACGTACAGAGCCACTCTCCAGATCTGTACCTGGCTCCACAACATTGACCCAATGGGCAGTGAGGGAAAGGTATCGTCCCTGTCCATGGCTACTGGTCCACGCATCGGTGGTCAGGTGGACCTTGCTACTGACGGCATTTAGTAGCGCATTTTTAATTTTTCCCTCCACATGCTTTTGCAGGGCAGGGACGGCTTGCCTGCTGAAATAAAAGCGGCTGGGCACATTATATTGTGGAACTGCCAATGACATAAAGTTCCGGAAGGTGTCAGTCTCCACCAGCCTGAATGACAGCATCTCAAGGGCCAGTAGTTTGGCAATGCCGGCATTCAGAGCCAGTGCTCGGGGATGGTTTGCCGAGTATGGCCGCTTTTTCTCCCATGCCTGGGCTACCGATTGCTGGTGAGTGGCCTGGGAGTGTGCTGATGACTGCGAACGTGGTTCAGTGGGTGGAATTTCACTGGGTCTCTGGACAACAGTGGCAGTGGTTCTTCCGTGGCGTTCCAGTGAGGAAGCCGAACCAGCTGTGTGTGAGCTGGAGGAAGAGGCCCCAACACGTGCTGAAGAGGTGGTAGGTGCTGCTGAAGGTTGGCCTACATCTTCAGTGTGTCTGTGTAACTCCACCTCGTGCTTGGTACACACATGTTTCCACATATTTGTGGTATTGAGGTTGCTCACATTTTTCCCTCGTTTCACTTTCTGATGACACAGCTTGCATTTGACAAAGCAAATGTCATCTGCAACTGTGTCAAAAAAAGACCACGCACTGCAAGTCCTGGGAGCGCCCGTTTTGTGTTTTGGAAGAGGATTGCTCCTCACGGGTGCCAAAGTGGAGGCTACAGGCAACCAAGTCTGCCCCCGCCCTCTCCCTCCTCTTTTGGCCGTTTGGGGAATCTCTTCCTCAGAGCTGCTCCCACCACCTTCCTGCGGCTGACGCCATGATGGGTCAAGGACCTCATCATCTCCACTCCCCTCTTCAAGCACCGGCTGGTCCTGGGTTGTCTCGCCAGCACCGTACGCACCAGAAATTGGCAACTGAGTCTCATCATCATCAGATGAGCACTGAGGTGTGCTGACAATAGGCACTGGCCCACCCGCCTCTTCAGATTCAGAGGGACAAAGCAGTTGCGCATCACTGCATACTCCATCTTCTTCACGCTCTAGAATGCTGCTTGGCTGGCCACCTCTTTCTAAGCCAACAGATTCTGAGAACAGAAGTAAAGATTGAGATGGCTCCTGTCCAGGGCTCTCAGACTGTTTGGGCAATTTGGAAGGTGGTGAAGAGACAGATGGTTGCTCTTCAGTGCTCTGGCCTTGGGAGGATGCGGAAGTCATTGAAGTGGATGCGTTAGCTGCCATCCATCTGACAACGGCTTCAATTTGTTCGTCACGCAGCAGTGGGGTACGGCGAGGTCCTACAAAGCTGCGCATGAAGGACTGTTGCCTGGTAAAAGTGGGGGATGCCGGGTCACTGGTGGCCGCAGCAGACACCGAATCCCCACGTCCTCTCCCTGCTGAATCCCCCCGTCCTCTCCCTGCTGAAACTCCACAGCCACGACCACGTGCCTTACTCCCTGCCTTCTTCATCTTGGTAGACTGATAAAGATAGGCAGAAAAGTAAAAAAGGGGTGGCTTAGTGTTCTTATTCCTGAACACCTGCTAACCAGTATAAGAAACACTAATTTGGCTAAGAGTGTGTGTACTACACTTTAATATGATCTAATGTGGCCTAGACAACTGTAAAGTGGAGTGTTTGGTGAACTTTATTTCCTTTTTTTTGGGGGGGGGGAAGAAAAGGATGTGACCAAAGTTTGAAAGCTATAGTATCACAAACTTTTTGGAGCGATTACAGGAATGCAGGAAGCTAACCTGCAATGCAATTGATGAGGCTCCAAAAAATAGAGTGATACTAGTCTGGCTGGCCCTGAAGGGCACAAGCCAGCAAAAAGGCTCCTCTATCTAATCCTATATAGTGTTTGCAACCAACCAATGACAATGGATGCGGTTGGAAGCACACTAATATAGGAGCAAAAATCTGGCTAAATTAGCTGCAAAAAAAGGACTATGTATGAGGCAGTGACGCACACTGAGCGGACTACAGCTAGCGGTGGCTGTAGAACACACTGCAACGTGAGCTGCACTCACACACAGAGAGACCTATCAGACAGCCAAAAACAGTGCAGAGAAATGGGCTATAGCACTGAAAGGCTGCTGAAAGGCTCCGCTGTCCACTCCTTTAGTGTTTGCAACCAACGTATATGGATACGTATGGAAGCACACTATACAGGAGAAAAAAAAAGCAGCAATAAAAGAAAAATGTGTATGAGGCAGAGACACACGCTGGGCGGCCTACAAGCAGACGTGCCTGCAGGACACACTACACAGCGTGGGTCTGCACTCACACAGCCCTTGCAGACAGCTATTAAAACAGCGCTGCTGGGCTACAGAAATGCTACAGTGGTGGATTATGTAGCCTGGGTAGAGCAATAGATATTTTGGATGATCGCTATTTCTAACTGTCCCTCACAGTCTTCAACAGCAGCCTGTCCCTAACTGAATTCACAGCAGAGTGACCAGAAATGGCGGCTGCAGCGGTTTTTATAGTGCATCATGACATCATTTCAGCAGCCAATCACAGCCATGCCAGTAGTTAACATGCCTACATGCCTAACAGGATGTGCCCACACTTCTGAGGATCCCCATTGGCTGAATCAAATCGAGCAGGCTCCTAGCATTATGGGAACTTCCGATTCCGGTATTCGATATGAAAAAAGTATCGGAACTAAGTATCGGAATTCCGATACAGCTAATATCGGCCGATACCCGATACTTGCGGTATCGGAATGCTCAACACTAATCATGACAGTACCCTCCCCTTAATGAGGGGCCTCTTGACCCTCAAGACCGCTACCCACCAGGGAACCACCTACAGCGGGGACGCCCAGACCCAGAGTTCACCACAGCAACTACCTGCACATCAGGTTGATGACAAACGAGCCCGCTGGTATTGACAACTTATGTTCTGGAGGCAACACACATCTCCAAAGCGCTGACCTGGGTAACGGGTTGTGTATGTGTATGTTTGGTATGAGCTGGTAACACTCCACAACACACTTCCACTGGATGTTTTTTGGTGGCCACCCATACACGCTCGTTCACACACAGGTCCGGACCTGAACATTTATTGCCACTCGTTCGTTTGTCACCACTTGGAGAACTCTTTCTGGGATTGACAACAGATTCGTCCCCCTGTGTCACCACATTCCCACCCCTGCACTTCACCAAGGGGTACACCACCCTCCAACCCCTTCCACCACGAGGACTGCGCCTCCCAGGATTGGTCAATGGCGAGGGCTGAGACTTGCCCCTACTCTCCTGCAGCACATCTGGAGAGGAAGGGGTCCATTGAAGAGAAACGGCAGAGACAGTAGTTCCTAGGCAGCAGCCATCACACGAGTGCCCCCAGCTGACCACTTCCCTCGCCCACCAATCTATTACCGGGTTGTGTCTTTTCAGCCAAGGGTGGCCTAAAACAATAGGTACTGGCATTCCCTCCAAGACATAGCATGACAAGGACTCCTCATGATGTCCTATATGCAGATGGATATTCTCTACGACTTTGGTCAAGCTCCCCTAGCTCAGTGGAACAGAGTTTATGGCCTGGACGCTTATAGGTTGGGATAGCGTCCTACACCTCAGACCATGAGTCTGGACAAAGCGAGCATCCACCAGACTGACACCTGCTCCGCTGTCCACAAGCACCGGTATCACCTCCGGTACCCCACCAGCCAAGACCTCTGTTGACGTGGTACCTTGGGAGGGCAAAATGGAGGAAATGTATACTCCCTGGTCGCCTCCCTTCGAGCGACCAGGGGAATGCGGCTTCTCAGATGGCACAGATAATTGGGCACGCAATGGGCAAGCCTTCAGGACATGACCAGTCAGCCCACAGTACAAACATGCCGACACCACTCCCCGAACCGTAGGCAGCTCCGAATACAAACTAGCTCCTCCTACTTGTATGGGTTCGTCAGGAGACTTGGCATGAACTGGGCAGGCTCTCATAAAATGGCCAGGCTTCCCACAGGAAAAGCATACCCCCCACCATGACGAGCCGCAGACACCCCCTTTTTTGTATCAACAACACCGGGCTGTCTGGGTTCCTCCATCCGCACTGGTGGGTCCTACTCCCTAGCGAAGACATCAGGAGGCACTTTTTGTATATGTCTTTCTCTAAGGCATCTAGCCACCTGGATGGCAAGGGACATGGCGGCCTCCAGCGACCTGGGGGCGGCGTACTGCACCAGAGTATCCTGCAACTTTGGAGACAAACCCTGCACAATTTGACTCCTAAGTGCAGGGTCATTCCACTGAGTGTTAGTGGCCCATCTCCTAAACTCTGAGCAGTACTCCTCAGCAACCCGGGCTCCCTGTTAACACCTACGGAGTCGAGATTCCGCCAGGGCGACGCCATCAGGATCCCCATACACAAGCGCCAAAGCCGCAAAAGACTCGTCCACGGACACCAATGATGGAGAATCGTCCGGTAGGGAGAAGGCCCAGGATTGGGGATCCCCTTTAAGAAGGGACATAATGATTCCCACCCGTTGCTCCTTACTCTCTGATGAACGAGGGTGCAGCCTGAAATACAATTTACAGGCTTGTTGAAACACCAAGAATTGATCTCTCCCTCCAGAAAATCTGTCAGGGAGGGATATCTTGGGTTCTGGCTGAGCCTGTTCCTGAACCAAGCCCCCAGAGCCCACCAACAGCCGCAGCTGCCGCACCAACCCTCCTCTCAGCCCCCTAATCTCATTAGTAGGGGTCTGCAGCATTTGGGCAAAGGGCTGAACTGGGTCCATGGCTCAGCAGAAAAAAAAATTATGGATTGGTGATAATGTCACGATGACCCATCCTGTGTGACGCGACCCGCAGGCCGGTAACTATGAGCAACAAGACGCGGCACATGATACTGTCGTGTGTGACATGGCCCGCAGGCCGGTAACTAAGACAACAAGACATGGGGAAAGGGGAAACAGTTGCAATGGTGGGCCCTGCGATAGGGAAAGGGGACGTGGAGACCTCCTGCACTCCCCTGAGTCAGTGTCCCTAACGCTCCTAACATTCCCTATGCCGGTTCTGCACCGGGCACCGATCAGGATATCTAATAACCCTAGCACACCCTACACCTGTCCCTTGCTAGGGAGCTGGGTGGCGCAGGCACTGGCCCCACCGCTGTACTAATACACACTAAGGAAAAACACAAACAGGAAAACACCACTTAGCTTTACTCTGTTGCACTTGCTCCTGGCAACAGAGTCCACCAGCAGAATGCAGCTCTCCTCCTGAATCGCTGCCACCAAGCTCTGTCAGAGCTACAAGGAAATCCCCTATGACTCCTTCCACACCAGGGCTAAGACAGTGCTGCAAGGAACATTCTCCAGCTCCTTCCTCCACCAAGGATGGTTGAAATGAACACTATCACCAACACTGATTGCAACACCTGTGACTCTTTTATAGCAGAGCCAAAGCAATCACACCTGCATTATAATCATGTGCACTTAACTAAAGAAACAGAGTGCAATGATGCTCACCACCACCGGGGGCAAACTTAGAACAAACGACACCACAGTGCAATAATACTAATGGCCACCAGGGGCAAAAACCAAACTTAAGCATAGCTTAAGAAAAAAAAAGGTTACCTGTACTTTTTATCATTCCTGATCCAGCATGGATCCTGACAGTGGTACTGATGCGGCACACGCATGCCACATGTGTGTCCTAAATATTACACACACACGGACACTGACATCTCCGGTACCAGAAAAATCAGGACATGTGAATGAGGTCTTATAGCGAGTTTTTATGTTTGGCAGCTGTCACACGCTAAAAGACGCTTTTTTTTGCAAAAAATAGTTTTTACATCACCACATTTTGAGAGCTATAATTTTTCCATATTTTACCCACAGAGTCATGTGTGGTCTTGTTTTTTGTGGGACGAGCTGATGTTTTTATTGGCATCATTTTCTGGTACATGACATTTTTTGATCGCTTTCTATTCCGATTTTTGGGAGACAGAATGAGCAAAAACCAGCAATTCATGAATTTCTTTTGGGGGGAGCATTTACACTGTTCCGTGTGTGGTAAAATTGATAAAGCGGTTTTATTCTTCAGGTCAAGTCAGTATGGTTACAGCGATACCTCATTTATATGTTTTTTTAGGTTTTGGCGCTTTTATATAGTAAAAACAGTTTTATAGAAAAAATAATTGTTTTTGCATCACTTTATTCTGACAGCTATAACTTTTTTATTTTTTCGCTCGTTTTTTGCTGGACAAGATGACATTTTCAGTGGTACCACGTTTATTTATATCCGTCTTTTTGATCTCGTGTTCCTCCACTTTTTGGTCGGCAGTATGATGATACAGCATTGTTTGTTGCCTTGTTTTTTTTATGGTGTTCAGTTCACTAAATGGTTTAACTAGTGGGAAAATTTTATAGGTCGGGTCATTATGGACTCGGTAATATCAAAGATGCGTACTATTATTGTTTACATTTTTTTTTCTATTCAAATATTGATTGAATGATAGAATAAATATTGATTTTTTTGTTATTTTTTATTTAAAAAATATTTTTAGAATTATTTTAAAAAAGGTTTTTTACTTCATTCTAATTTTTACACTTTGTCCCACTATGGGACACTCATTTTTTGCATGCTGATCGCTTCTATAGCATGCAGATGAAGCAGCATCTGCATGCTACAGAAGCTGTCAGCGCTTCACTTTATGCACACTGACCTGAGCGACTTTCTGACATGCACTGCGCATGACAGGAAGTTTCTCAGCTCTGGTAACCCGGATGTCATCATGACGACATCGGGTTACCATGGAAGCGATTGGGACTCTGCGTCATGCCACGGGGTCTCCGATCCAAAGGCATAGGGGCTGTCAGCCCTCTGCCTGCTCCCGGAATGATGCGATCATGTTCAATCGTGGTTTTCCAAGGGTTAAAGTGCCAGGAATGGTCCATGACTGCTCCTGGCACTTAGTGCCAGGTGTCAGCTGTGAGAATCAGCTGACACCTTGCCGTGATCGGCCGCACAGCCCCCGTGTCCGTGGTCAAATTGGCCCAGGGCATATGGACGGGATAGTACGTCTAATGTCAGAGGGGGTTAACCACACTTGCCACCACTACAGGGCAAGTGGAAAGAGCCAGGCAAAGTGCTAGAATTGGCGCATCTAATAGATGTGCCTTTTCTGGGTGACTGTGGGCTGCTATTTTTAGGCTGGGGGGCAATATTTATGGCCCCTTACCAGCATGAGAATACCAGCTCCCAGCTGTCTCTTTAGCGAGGCTGGTTGTCAAAAATGGAGAGGAACCTAGTCTGTTTTTTAAAATTATTTATTCAAATAAAAAATATGGCATGGGGTCCTATCTATTCTTGATAACCAGCCTTACTGAAGCTGACAGCTGAGGGTTGCAGCCCCCAGCTGTGAGTGTTGCCTGGCTGGTTATCAAAAATACAGGGGAACCCACAACTTTTTTTATTATTTATCTACAGTGCAGGAGCCTGCTAATGAGTACTCCCATCAGCCACTCCTGCTCTGGCTGTTATTAGCGGCAGTAGGCGTTGGATGATGGGAGCTTTAGTCCCATCAGCTGACACCAGTGACCGGAGGTAAACTTTATACCTCCGATCACAGCTGAGCGCTCACACTGTCTTTTGACAGCGTGGGAACCATGGCTCTCTTACTGGTGGGGATTATTTCATCGCTGATCAGAAGCGGTGTTTGCCGCAATGTCATGCACATGCCAGAGTAACAAACACCCAGTGTTCTTGCAGCCGAATCCAAACAATAACACGAACTTCCTGGTGAAGTCCGTGTTCGGTGTCTGTTCCGGAACAGTAGGTGTTCGGTATGGGTGCCGAAATTTACTGTTCGGGTTCGCCCAACTCTACTTGCAGGTCTTTCTGGTGGCCTTCTGAAAGGTCTTAGACAATTCAAGCCTGAGTTTTCTGCAAAACCTTTGATTCCCAGCTTCTAGGAGCAGACCAGAAATGTGACACATGTGAGGATACCGTCACATCTGGCAGCGTCCTTCCATAGACCACCTGTTCCCCAACTTGTAGATGCAGCTACCCATATGTAATCCATGGAAGTCAACAGTGTTTGGCAGGCTAAGCAGCAGCCAGAACTCAGTCGCGAGAAGTAATTCTGGTATTGCCGCAATTGTGTGGAATATCCCGGTTATCTTTTTCCTGTGAAGTGTGAAAGCCTCCAAAGGCTTGGGCCAGTGGGAAAGGCCACCCTTGGTGAGAGTATTTCATCTCCATATAGAACTGTGACTGTAACCTCTGATTAGTTGACTTTCTTGATATAGAGGTATGCGGGCAACCATGGCTATATAAAAATACATATTTTTCAGGAAAAATTACATCAGCCAATAACTTACTACATGCAAACTCTGCACTTCTGATGTGATTAATTTACAAGACAACAAACAATATTTACAAGTTTGCTACATTTGCTCAGAAGACTCGAGGTTTGAAGAATAGGCAAAATCATTATAACAGATAGAGGCTACAGAAAACGATTTCTGAGAAAAGCATACACAAAATAAAAAAGAAGTTTATTAGCATCTTTACATAACTCAAATACATTATCCAGAAATATTGGCCAATTTTAATCCAAGATGCAAGCTTACAGGAATACATGGGTTCAAATCCATTATTTACATAGCGCAGATCCAAAAATGTAAATGTTGGTTCATGCTTACCACAGGTCTTTCTTTGAACCTTGCAGTCCCAGATGGGGTTGTTCTACCTTTGGTGGTTCTGTCACATGTCATTATGTGGTAACCACTATGGTTTTATGGGACTCTACACATGACAAGTCCTACAATATGAACCCATCACATCTCTGTGATGTTATCCATACTGCCTCGTATCCGTTCGATAAGCTTTATGGTGGTATGATGACTCGTCCATTCAAATGGTGTACATGTTAACATGTTTTGGATATTGAGGAGTCACAAGAACAAGATTCGAATAAGCCAAAAAATATTCCTCAACAATTTAAAATCTTGCACAGTTGTGACCCCCCCCATTTTCCATATTTGTAGTTATTATTCAGATAACCGCAGGTCCAAAGAATTATCGAGTTATGCTGTACTCTGCCATGTGATGAGCGATGATGTCAGGGCTCCACAACTTAACTTTTCTCTGCTTGGATGCACCATTTGTCCATGTGGGACCTCGACTTGGGGAAAACAAGAATTTTTTCTGGTCCCAACCATGCTTCTAGGGGGCATGTATGTACTTATGGTGCTGATCCAGCTATCGTCTCAACACCAACTCATTATCAATATGAGGACACAGCACAACTTTCACATTTCTTGGGCATTGTTTGGCAAATTTGTTGCACATCCACTACAGAACCCATAAAAAAACTAAATTCACATATATCACAGTGTGTAGCTAACTAAAAGCATGATAGCCATGTATAGCAATAGTTCATTGTTAGCAGATGGAACATGGCATATTTAGTTGCATAAACTTTGCATTGTTATAAGGCAACTTTGGACAGTTCTAGACATTTCAGAGCATTTCAGAGCTATAAGTTTAATATTTGTGAAAGGGCTGGGGACTCATTTTTAATGTACTTACATGTTTCCCACATACTAGACCCTTCATTTTCTACTATTTTTTTTTAGCCAGACAGCCCCTTTATGTATGTGAAAACCTATGGACTTACATAATTGTTTAATCAATGACAGTTAAATATGAATATTTTCCTTACGTTTATTTGTGTGTTATGTTATTGGGTTCTCCTTATATACTGCCTGCTCAAACTGTGTCTTCAGTTCCTGAGCTATTGTGATTCTTCTTGTTAAAGCTAATGACATTGCAGCAAAGAAAGCATGTACTAATAGGGAAAGCAAACATTACAGAATGTTCATTTTAGTTTATCCAAACTAAAGCTAAACATGTTATGCAAGCAGCGGCACATTTTATGTCTTAAATTAATCATTGACTGTATTGATATTGGTTCAGCTGTATAGGCTAAAGGTACAGCAATGACAGATTATGGATTCACTGGAAAAAGTTCATTTATGCCAGAAAAAGTCAAGAAAAAGACACATTTGTAACCAAAGGCTATATATTATATTGATGCTACCTGACAGCATGGACTGTGTTAGCGGTAGGCAGAATAAGCAGCTGCCTAGGGCCCCCTCTCTCCCAAGGTCCCCCAACCAGTGGCGTGCTGCTAATAGCTAATGGCTGCTATGGGGCCTGTGGTTCAGGGGGGCCTACTCGGCGCTAGCGCCCCCGCTGCATTCAACTGTCTCAGCATCATAGATGCCGATACAATTGAAAGCAATAATGACGCTCTCTCTACCCCTCTGCCTCTGACACAGCCAATGCGCGATGACATCACTTCATCACGTACCCGCTGTGTGCTGAGCAGTGCAGCTGCTGAGACCGGAGCAGATCCTGGAGTAGTGTGGGGAACAAGGAGAGGTGAGGATTGTGTGTTTTTCTTTAAATCAGTGAGTGAGTACTGGACTGTGGGGCTGGATTATATTCTATGGGGGGTGGGCTGTATCATATTCTATGAGGGGGGTTGCTTCATACTCTGAGGAGGCTATATTATACTCTATGAGGGTGCTACAATGTAGTCTATGGGGGCTGCATTATACTATATGAGGGGGGCTGCATTATATTCTATGAGTGGGCTGCATTATACTATATTCTATGGGGGTCTGCATTATATTCTATGGGGGGCTGTATTATACCCTATGAGGGTGCTACATTATATTATATGGTAGGGCTGCATTATACCCTATGAGGGGGCTACATTATATTCTATATGGGGTGGCTGCATTATACAATATGAGGGGGCTACATTATATTCTATGGGGGTTGGCTGTATTATACTCTATGAGGGGGGCTGCATCATACTCTGAGGAGGCTATAATATACTATATGAGGGGGCTACAATGTTGTCTATGGGAGCTGCATTATGCCATATGAGGGGGGCTGCATTATATTCTATGAGTGGGCTGTATTATATTATATTCTATGGGGGCTGCATTATACCCTATGAGGGTGCTACATTATATTATATGGTGGGGCTGCATTATACCCTATGAGGGGGCTATATTATATTCTATATGGGGTGGCTGCATTATACTATATGAGGGGGCTACATTATATTCTATGGGGGTGGGCTGCATCATACTTTTAGGAGGCTATATTATACTATATGAGGGGGCTACATTATAGTCTATGTGGGGCTGCATTATACTATATGAGGGGGACTACATTATATTCTATGGTGGGGCTGTATTATGTTCTATGGGGGTCCTGCACTCTGTGAGGGGGGTTACATTATATTCTATGGGGGCTGCATTATACAATATTGATAGATGCTGAATTATATTCTATGGGGGGATGCATTATACTCTGTGAGGGAGCTACATTATATTCCATGGGCAGTGGCTGCATTATACGCTGTGAGGGAGCTACATTATATTCTATGGGAATCTACATTATACCCTACGAGGGGGCTGAATTATATTCTGTGGGGTGGCTGCCTTATATTCTGTAGGATGGCTGCATTATACTCTATCGGACTATGAGCAGTGCATTATACTCTATGTACCACATGGGACCTGCATTATACTGTATTGAGGACTATGGAGAATACATTATACTATATGAAGAACTATGGGGTGCATTATACTACGGGATGTGACTTGTATTACATGGAGCACTATGGGGGATGCATTATACTACATATATGGAGGACTGTGAGGAGTGCATTATACTATATGGTGGACTATGAGGAGTGTATTATACTATATGGAGGACTATGGGGAGTGTATTATACTATATGGAGGACAATGGGGCACATTATATTATATGGCGGACTATGGGGCACATTGTATTATATGGAGGACTATGGGGTGTAAATTATACAATATGAAGGACTGGTGCACATTATAATATATGGGAGATTGTTGGTTGCAGTATACTATGTGGAGGACTATGTGGTGTATTATACTAAACAAACAAAATGCTGCCTATTTATCAAGAGATTGGCTTGTTTATGCCAGAACGAAAAAATCATTGTTTTCAGCAGCACATCACCCTGTGAAAACTGCAGCTGTCCCGCTGATAACATGAAATGTATGGGGACAGATTGATCTATTAGTGATTGTTCTGTCCCCATTATTCTTCCTCAGCCTACGGAAAGAGGTCGGGATACAAGCGTCGAACAACTTCAATAAAGATCACATTCATTTAGCGTCCTGAACCCGGCAAAAGTAACTACAACCAAAATGTTTCTGTGTGATGTGCAATATGTCAGCATTTGGGGTCCCATTTTAAACTTTTGCCCAGGGCCCCACTTTGCCTAAAACCAGCCTTACCTGACAGAATAGTCAGTATCAACTCATGATAGTGTAAAACTTTGTGTCTGTGCATATACAGACACAGGCTGGTGACAACTTGACTTCAAATACCTTTAAATATATATAGATGGCTGGACCATTTACTAAAATAACTTTTTACCTTATTTGTCGCCCCTCATGTTCAAATATTCAATTATGTGTTACTCGGTAATGTCTGATATTATTTATATATGTACCCTTCGAATTTTTAAAGTGAACCTGTCAGCAGGATTGTGCACAGTAACCTACAGACAGTGTCAGGTCAGCGCCATTATACTGATTAAAATGATACCTTGGTTGATGAAATCCGTCTTGTGGCTATGGTTTTTAATCTTTATTTTCAGTTTTGAGTTAATGACATGCTCGTGCTCCAGGGAGGCCTGTGGGGATCTTCATGTGGTGCTCTGATTAGGTATTCATAATGCAGACTGCTGACAGGACACTGATCCCTCACTGACCTGTCCCCTAGTTTACATAATGAACACGAAATCTATTAAAAAAACTTCTGCATGCAGACACCGGCGTCTGCACTGCAGCATGATCGCATCCATATCGTGCATTTAATTATTCTTTTTGATGGTATCCATACTGATATCCAATTCCTCAAAAAAATATCAGTTTGAAAATGGCGCCGGCCACGACTTCGCAGTAGCAGCTTTCAGCAATCTGATCAAAAAATGACTCTTACATGATGGCCCTGCTGGCTTGCGCAGTAGCATCTATCGGATTGCCGATAGATGTTACTGCACAGATGCCGGCAGTGCCATCTTGGAGAAGGGTTTTTTTCTCTAGCAAGATGGCACCACCAGTACCTGCACAGTAGCAGCTATCGGCTCGCCGATAGCTGCTACCGTGCAGGCACCATTTTCAAACCGAAGACTCTAACAAGCAGTTCTTTCCCTTGATATATTTATTGGTTGCGAGTGATCAAATCTATCTCACAAGACTGGAGACCTCATCCCATACTCACAACAAATCCATTTTAGGAATTCTTTGGAATGCTGCAGCAACAAATACATGTGCATGTTCTCTACTCCCCTTTTATCTCTTCTTCCCACAAACACATACAAGCTTTCTTCCATGCATCCCCCTCCTTTGGAACTCTCTACCCCAACATATCAGACTTTCGCCTATCGTGGAAATCTTCAAAAGGAACCTGAAGACCTACCTCTTCCATCAAGCCTACAACCTGCAGTAACCACAGATCCACCAAACCGCTGCACGACCAGCTCTACCCTACCCTACTGTATCCTCACCCATCCCTTGTAGATTGTGAGCACTCGCGGGCAGGGTCCTCTCTCCTTCTGTACCAGTATCACTTGTGGTGATTAAGATTATTGTACTTGTTTTTTTGTATTATGTATACCTCTTTTCAAATGTAAAGCGCCATGGAATAAATGGCGCTACAATAATGTTACACACGCACACACTGCATGTTACACACACTATATTTTACATACACAGACTGAAAGTTTCATACACTTCATGTAACGTACACAAATACATTATATGTTCCACACACACTGCACATTATGCACAAACACTGTTATACACACACACTGCATGCTAATCACGTAACATATTACATACACACACACACTATATGTTGCACACACCATGCCACACACACACAATGTATGTTACACATATACAGTGTAGAGAGCGTACCAGTCTCTTTCCACTTTTTTTGATTCCCATGTCGTAAAAGATCTTTGATCACATGACCACCAAAAGTCCTTCTACACCTCTAACCTCAGTAACTGCACTTAAATACAGGGTTCTGTTCTCATTAAAAGCACAGTTTCTGACTTCTAAAGGCTGGGGGCCACCTAGGGATAGGTGGTCTGGGAAATTGCCCAGTTTGTCTTGTCTCACGCTCTTTACCTCCAAAGTCAGCCCTGAATATGATAAAGTATTTTGCCTCACTGATTGATCCAGGTAATGAGAAAATGGAGAATGCTTGGCTGAATGCTCTGACCTAAAATGTTTAATAGTAATTCTCAGCCATGGTAGGTTTATTGCTAACTTTTGATCTGAAGAATCATAATTATTTTTTTTGTGAAAAAAAGTAATGGAAGTTACAGAAGTAATTTGGTGACATAGCTACTGTTGTATAATATACCAAGAAGGTTTCACTCAATCATGTTAAAGCATGTCTATATGAAATATATGAAATGTGACTAGCAAAATGGCTAGTGAATATTAGAAAAAATAATTGAGACACTTTGCACAAAATTTGGCCAAATAAAGTGGGCCCATCAACTAACATCAAGGTGGCCTCAAAGAATGATGGGTCCCTGACCAGTGTGAACACCTCTCTTAGGCTGATGTCTGAATGTCTGTCGTATCTGGGTTTCATGAGAGACTGTAATTATGCACTGCAATAATAAATTTTGAGATATTGATCGCAGATTCAAGTCCCCGATCTATCAAAATATAAAATTATTTATCCTGTATAGAAAATGCCCTATGGAAAGAAAAAAATGAAATGACAAAATATGTGGATCACACCACCCAGCAAAAACATGCAATATTAAGCGATTAATTTGTAGTATGTATCTCAAAATGGTACCGATGGGATCTACCACTTGCACAAAAACATTCTCTCATATAGCCCCATTGACTGAAAAGTAAAAAAATAAATAGTTACAAGTCTTGAAAAATGTTGAGACAAACGAAATTGTTTTTTATTTTACAAAATTCAAAATTATTCTTTTAAGGTGCAACAATAGCAAAATTATGCACACTTGGTATCACTGAAATTATACTCATATGGAAAAACATGTCAGGTAGAGTTGAGCGAAACAGGTCGGTCAAATTCATAAGTCGCCGACTTTCGCTGAAGTCGGGTTTCATGAAACGAAACCCGACCATAGTGTGAGGTCGGCCACGAGGTCGGCGACCAGAGCGCCAAAGTTGCGTTTCAAATGATGCTTCCAGCGCCATTTTTAAGCCAATGATGGAGGACGCACACTGTGGGCAACGCGATGACATGGGCATCGGTCATCACCATCTTTGAGAAGGGCATGGAAGTGATTGGCTTGCTTTGTGTGGCGTCACAGGGGCTATAAAAGGGCGTACACGCCGACCGCCATCTTACTTCTGCCGATCTTAGCATTAGGGAGAGCTGCTGCTGATTCTGTAGGGAGAGCGTTAGGCAGGGAAGAAGATGCAAAAAACTGCTTCTGCTGTTAGCGATTTCCACTGTACAACACAACAGTTTGTGTGCAGTGACAGGGGAGGCTCTATTTTTTGTGCATCAGCTCTGTTGGATATTAGGCAGCCTTATAAGGCTCCCTGATAGCTGCATTGCTGTTTGCACACTGCTGTGCAAACTGCTTTTTAAAAGCAAAAATACTTTTCTTCCTCTTTTCTGCACAGTTACCAAGCGTTCATTTTTCCACCCTTTTGTGTGCAGCAGTCCTGCTTATTAGGCTGCCTGCTGCCATACTTGGACTGAGAGCATCATTGTCAGCCTCCTAAAATCTCTAGGGAGCTTCCAATTCTCCCCAATCCTATAGACACCCTCCACCTTGTCATACACCATCCAATTTCAGCCTGTTAAATTGAGGTGTAATCTATAGTGGGCATGAGATAATAGTTCAGCCTCCTAAAATCTCTAGGGAGCTTCCAATTTTCTTTAAAACCTCAAAAAGAGGGAAAAAAAATCCTCCAAAAAATTCAGTTACAAACCAGACAGGCCCAAATGCATCTGCACTTATCCAGGGTGCAGCGGACCCAAGTAAAATGGCAGCTGCACAGGTGCATAAATACCAAATGAAACAGCCAGCCTACAATCAGGGATTGGCCGTGTGGTACACCAGTGCAGAAGAAATAATCCGCATGTGGCAGTGTTCACACAGGGATTGCAGGGCTTCTGGTTCACAACCTCTTAGTAACACCATATAGGGGGCTGCCCAGTGCCAACTAGAATGCATCCCGTGTGAACAGAGGCCACAAGTTTGCAGAACCATTTGGGCCCAACTGCACCCTGGAAAAAATGTAAAAAGTGCACAAAAAACATATCAATATATATAAGGTATTGGTTGATATTAAGGCCATGTTTTTTGTGCACTTTTTATATTTTTTCCAGGGTGCAGTTGGGCCCAAACGGTTCTGCAAACTTGTGGCCCCTGTTCATACGGGATGCATTCTAGTTGGCACTGGGCAGTCCCCCTATATGCTGTTACTAAGAGGTTGTGAGCCAGAAGCCCTGCATTCCCTGTGTGAACACTGCCACATGTGGATTATTTCTTCTGCACTGGTGTACCACACGGCCAATCCCTGATTGTAGGCTGGCTGTTTCATTTGGTATTTATGCACCTGTGCAGCTGCCATTTTACTTGGGTCCGCTGCACCCTGGATTAGTGCAGATGCATTTGGGCCTGTCTGGTAAGCTTCCAATTTTCCCCAATACTATATATACACCTTGTACTTTGTCATACACCAGCCAATTTCAACCTGTTAAATTGAGTTGTTATCTATAGTGGGCCTGAGATAATAGTTCAGATTCCTAAAATCTCTAGGGAGCTTCCAATTCTCCCCAATATTATATACACAGGAGGAATGACCAATATTCTGATGTCCATAGCTGATACCAAGAAATATCAGTCATTCCTCCTGATGAACCGCTGTAGGCGGAGAAACGCGTCGGGGCTCATCCGCATATGATAAGTGACCACTTTTATTATACTAGATCTAATCTATACCCCTAAAGGGGGACTGATCTTCAATATTTACCGTTTAGCATAATAGTTGGTCATAAGATATCATGATGTGGATGTATCATAGTTTTTAATATGTGTGTAATATTTGTCTGGGGTCCTGCACTAGCTTAGGGCATTTTGATCATTCATCTCTGCACTATCTGGCTATTGTTTTCCCTTCTGTCATATTAGGGACTGGTAGGGGAGTGAGGGACAGTCCTCGTTTAGTGGGGGCGCCAAATTCGTACTTTTAGGGTGCCAACCTCCACGGCTACGAAGGTATCAGAAAGCCTTAATATAGGGCTGTGCAGCATCCCAGAACAGATCTTTTTTCATTTGTGGCATTTGCCAATGATTCACTGGGAAAGGTGTGCTTTTTTAATACATTTTGAATAAACCTGGTTTTAAGGGGATTTGTATGTTCACTCTACTTTCTGATTCCCATGAGATATTAGTTTTTTGTTCGAACTGTAATCTATAGTGGGTCTGAGATAATAGTTCAGCCTCCTAGAATCTCTAGGGAGCTTCCAATTCTCCCCAATACTATATACACACCTTGTACTTTGTCATACACCAGCCAATTTCAGCCTGTAACATTGAGGTGTAATCTATAGTGGGCCTGAGATAATAGATCAGATTCCTAAAATCTCTAGGGAGCTTCCAATTCTCCACAATACTATATACAAACCTTGTACTTTGTCATACACCAGCCAATTTCAGCCTGTTAAATTGAGGTGTAATCTATAGTGGGCCTGAGATAATAGTTCAGCGTCCTAAAATCTCTAGGGAGATTCAAATTCTCCCCAATACTATATACACCTTGTACCTTGTTTTACAGTACCATATAGCTGGTGGTATTTTGGGTACATTTTTCCAAAAATGAGGAAGTATGGTGGAAGAGGCCGTGGAAGTGGGTGGGGGTTGCCTGCTGGTACTGATGGTGGTGGGGGTGGTGGTGCATCTTCTGGTAGTGGCAAAAGCACAATAGCACCTAAGGCAGGAGGTGTTGAGCCTGCGTGATCATCTGGCTCCACAAGGCCTCGAAGGCTCCTTTTTCTGGGAGTAGGTAAACCGCTTTTAAAGCCGGAGCTTCAGGAACAAGTTTTGGCTTACATTGCTGACACAGCCTCCAGCTCTATCGCCTCCTCTTCTGAAGTTTCAAAAAATAAAAGTACTGAGTCGTCAGTGGAGGCTCCTGGTCAGGAACAACACCTTTCCTTGTGTCCTTCACCCCTACCAAAAGTGAAGGATGCGGCAGGCCACACTACAGATTACTCCATGGAGCTCTTTTCACATACCATGCCTGTGTTATCAAGTCAAATCGTGAATTCCCCTGTCCAAGATGAATCGGACATGGAGTGCACTGATGCACAGCCACTGCTAGATTTTTCTGCTGGTACATTCACTCAGAGCACTACATTGTCCTCGCAGTGTACTGAGCCACAATCTGACCCTGATGAAACTCAGGTGCCCCTTCCCGCATACTATACCACCTTACACGGTGACACAGAGGAAGGTGCACATGAAATTGAAGAGGAGGTGATGGATGACCCAGTTGTTGACACAGATTGGCATCCATTGGGGGAAGACGGTGCCACTGCCAATAGCTCAGAAGAGGAGGAGGAGGATCCGCAGCAGGCATCGACATCGCAACAGCTGTTATCTGGCAGGCCCGTAGCAGTCCAAAAACGGTTTACCAAAACCCAAAGAGTTGCAGGACAGATTGGCCAGACGATCAAATTAGCACAGCGTGCAAGGCCTCAAAATGTCTTCCATAGAGGAAGAGTGCAGTGTGGCACTTTTGTGAACAAAATCCTAATGATCAGGCAAAGGTTATCTGTAAGAAGTGCGCAAAGACCTTTAGCCGAGGGAAAAATCAGAGAAATTTGAATAGCAGTTGCATGCTTAGACATTTAGCCACCATGCACTTGCAAGCATGGACGGACTACCAAACCTCACGTACCATATGTGCACCTGCTCCGAATGAAGGTAGTCAGCAACGCTACATCGCTTCCCCCACTGTAAGTCCAGCGGTTAGCACACCACCAGCAGCAAATGTTGAGGTGTCGTCGCAAGGCCAAAGCAGTCTGGGAATCATAATGTTATTGCTACGAAAGACTGAATCTAGGCCATCAGCAAGACCACCAACACCATCACCATCACCAACCCTCCCTCAGTCCACCATGTCCACCGCTAGTTCCACCATATGCAGCTCTCAAGTCCAGCTCACCCTACCAGAGACTCTCAGTAGGACCAGAAAGTACTCATCCTCTCATCCACGTACACAGTGTTTGAATTGCCAAACTAATCTCGTTAGAGATGATGCCCTACCGGTTGGTTGAAAGCGAAGCTTTCCGGGAACTCATGGCCTACGCAGTACCATGGTATGACCTACCCAGTCGGCACATCTTTTCTCGAAAAGCCATCCCAGCCCTCCACCTGCATGTGAAAGACTGCATTGTCCATGCACTCAAGCAATCAGTGAGTGGAAAGGTGCACCTCACAACAGATGCATGGCCAGGGCTGATACGTGTCCATCACTGCGCACTTGGTTAAGTGGTGGATGCAGGGTCCACAGGGGACAGCAGCGGTGGGACAGTGCTGCCTAGCCCACGCTATAGGAAACAGTTGGCTGTAGGTGTTCGACCCTCCTCCTCCTCCAGAAGCGAAAGCTCGTCCACAGAGCGCAGTCGCACGAGCACTCCATCCGCAGCTGTCAGTGTTGCACACGAGGTGTCTCACTATCGAACAGCTAGTGGTAAGCATCAGCAGGCTGTGTTGAAGATGTTGTGTTTGGGAGACAACAGACACACCCCAGAGGTACTGGCTGACTACTTGCAGCGACAAACTGAGTCATGGCTGGGCAGTCTACATCTTGAGGCAGGCAAGGTAGTTAGTGAAAACGGCCAGAATTTTGAGGCAGCCATAGCCCTTTCAAAACTCAGACACATACCTTGCCTGGCTCACACCTTGAACCTGGTGGTGCAGAGCTTCCTCAATAATTATCCAGAGTTAACAGCCCTGCTCCATAAGTTGCGAAGACTGTGCTCGCACATCCGTCGGTCGCCCATACACTCCAGTCGTCTGCAGAAGCAGCAGTGATTGCTCCACCTTCCCAAGCATCGCCTAATTATCGACGTTGCAACAAGGTGGAGCTCCACCCTGCACATGATTCAGAGGCTGTGCGAACAGAGGCAGGCTGTAATTCATTTGTGGGAGGATACACGGGCAGGCAGTTTGAAGGCAGACATGGAGTTGTCTGGTGTGCAGTGGTCGAAGCTGAAAGATCTCTGTAAAGTCCTTCAGTGTTTTGAGGAATGCACATGGCTCGTAAGCGCAGACGGCGCCATCATAAGCATGAGCATCCCACTTATGCGTCTGCTCATGTAAACTTTGACGCACATTAAGGAGCAGGTGTCTGCAGCCTAGGAGGAAGAGGAGGAGGGAAGCCTTGATGACAGTCAGCCATTGTCTGCTCCGGGAACTCTCCTGGACGAGGTGGAGGAAGAAGAGGAAAAGGAGGAGGAGGAGGATGATGGGGATGATTATTTTGGGGAAGAGGATGCTTCTCAGGGGGCAAGAAAAAATGTTGGCATGGCAAGGTCAGGTACAGGGTTTGTGTATGACTGGAGGGATGTGGATTTGCCAGAAAGGGCTACCCTCCACCCAGCACTCGCAGTGCTTCTTTGACACCTGGAACATTGGTCCACATGTCTGACTATGCCTTGTAGATCCTTAAAAGGGACCCCCGCATTGCCAAAATGATGAGCGATGATGACTACTGGTTGACAAGCATCCTGGATCCACGCTATAAAGTCAAATTCCAAAACATCATGCCACAGGAGAACCTAGAGCTAATATTGGCTAACAAACAAGCTACTCTGGTAAACCGTTTGTTTGATGCATTCCCAGCACACAGCAGCGGCGATGTTTTTCCAACAAGCCATAGGGGGCAATATGAAAGAGGTGTTCGTGGTGCACACAGCCGAAGTGGCGTTGGACACAGGGGTTTCATGACCATGTTGTGGACTGATTTTTCAGGTACCGCTCACACGACTGGTAATACTGCATCGATCGAAAGTGACAGGAGACAGCGGTTGTCAACTATAGTAACAAACTACTTCTCCCATATTGATGTTTTCCCTCACTGGTCATTCCCCTTTGACTATTGGGCCAGTAAACTTGACACCTGGCCTGAATTGGCACAATATGCCTTACAGGAGCTCGCTTGCCCTGCTGCTAGTTGTTATCTGAACGAGTCTTCAGTGCTGCTGGATCAATCCTGACAGAAAAAAGAACCCGTCTGTCGACCCAAAATGTTGATGATCTAACCTTCATTAAAATGAGCCATGCATGGGTTTTAAAGGATTTTGTCCCATCCTCCCCTGCTGACACGTAGGTTGCCATAAAAATGGCTTGCTTTTGTCCTCCTCTTCCGCGGACTTCTCCAATTACTCCATTTGCAGCTGCTGAATGTCCAACATCAACATATGCCAATTTTTCCACCTCACTAACTGGGCTGCCTCCCCCCACAGGGCCGGAGTCACCACCTGGCGCATGCACCCGTGCTAGTGCCGTTGCCCTGGACAGGTGGGTGGGCACACTGTTTGGCAACGGCACTGGCACAAGGTCCCTCATAGTAGAATCAAGTGTTTCTGACGCAGGGGCGTTTCTACGGGGGGGCAACCGGGGCACTTGCCCCGGGCGCAGCCGGCAGGGGGCGCACTCGGGCCGCCTAATGCAGCGGTCGGCAGTGTCCTCCCTGGTGGCTGCCTTCTGCCGCCCCCCGGGCCTGAGAGTCGGCGGTTCTCTGTGTCAGCTGTTAAGCTGACAGCTGGATCAGAGAAGGTGCGTGTGCCGGCTCCCAGGGAACAATTGTACTGGCGTCTGTATAGACGCCAGTACAATTGCAGCTCTGACCGCCGGGCCAGAGCGACGTCAGCAGCGTGACATGTCATGTGATCACGCTGCTGACGTCACTCCCCGGCGCCCAGAGTGAACGCTCAGTACTGGTGGTAAGTGTGCTCCAATGTGGAGCTGAAGAAACCACTGAAGATGGGGGGTGTTAATGTGTGGCGATGGGGTTAATGAGTGGGGGGTTAATGAGTGGAGATGGGGGTTAATGTGTGGGGGGGTTAATGAGTGGAGATGAGGTTAATGTGGGGATGGGGATTAATGTGTGGGGGGGTTAAAGAGTGGGGATGGTGTTAATGGATGGGGGTTAATGTGTGGGGGGGTTAATGACTGGAGATGGGGTTACTGTGTGGGGGGTAAAGAGTGGGGATGGGGTTAATGGATGGGGGTTAATGTGTGGGGGGGTTAGTGACTGGAGATGGGGGTTACTGTGTGGGGGGTAAAGAGTGGGGATGGGGTTAATGTGTGGGGGGTTAATGAGAGGGGATGGGGGTTAATGTGTGGGGGGTTAATGAGTGGGGATGGGGGTTAATGTATGGGGGGTTAATGAGTGGGGATGGGGGTTAATGTGTGGGGGTTAATGAGTGGGAATGGGGGTTAATGTGTGTGGGGTTAATGTGTGGGGATGGGGGTTATTGAGTGGGGATGGAATTGATTTGTGGAGGGTTAATGAGTGGGGATGGAATTAATGTCTGGGGGTTAATGAGTGGGGGATTTGGAGTGGGGGGGTACATAATGTGTTGGGGGGTTTTGGGAGTATGGACGGTGGGGTTAATGAGTGGGGATGGAATTAATGAGTGGGGATGGGGTTATTGTTTGGGGGGGTTAATGAGTAGGGATGGGGTTAATATGTGGGGGATTTGGAGTGGGGATGGGGGTTATTTAATGTGTAGGGGATTTGGAGTGGGGATGGGGGTTAATGAGTGGGGATGGGGTTAATGTGTGGGGGATTTGGAGTGGGGGGCGCTGAACCAAATTCTTGCCCCGGGTGCCAGGAAGCCTAGATACGCCTCTGTTCTGACGGTGGGGGTGCACACTCGCCGTCAGACACACCGGCGTACCATGAAGGACCCTGTGCCAGTACCGTCGCCAACGAGTGGGCCCCCCCTGCTTGCTCAGGATCACAGCACTTGCAAAGTTGAAATACTTACCTCTCCCTGCTCCACTGCTGTGACATCTTCCGCGTTTCCTGACAGAGACATTCTGGTCAGAGAGCGCGATGACATCACCTATGGACACCCTCTGCCTAAACAGTCCAAGTGCACTGAGATGGAAGATGGGGATGATGAGGAGTCCAGACTAGTACAGGCATTCCCTAGCGAGGAGACTTATTTAATTGTTTTCAATGTTGGGACAGCTATTTTTGGGAAGCACTGTACTCTGGAGAATGATATATGAGGCCCACCAAACACTGGAGCATTCCAAAGGTGGACATCAGACACTGGAGTAGCATTTACAGGGCCCATTATACACTGGAGCATTAGAAATGGGGCCCATTATACATGGAGCATTATCTGGGCCCATAACCCAGTGGAGCTTCATCCATGGGGACCAACATATACTGTAGCATTATGTGGAGCTCATCATATACTGTATCGAACATTTATATGGGACCAATGATTCTGTATGGAGAAATATATGGGCCTCATTACTCTGTATGGCGCACTATGCGGTGCCCATAATACTGTATGGAGTAATATACTGTCCGTTTTTTGAGCTATTGGAGAATTTAAAATGAATATCAGTCATGTGATGTAAGAAGTGAAGTATTTTTCATAGTACTATACCGCTTTTTCTCTGCCGTATCAGAAGATCATGAATTGTGGCATGTGTTAAAGGAGCCCATTGACACTCTTTGGCCCTGGGCCCACGAAAATCTGGAGCCAGCCCTACCCTTCCCACAACTTTAGCCAAATAACCCCCAGTTTTCAATGCCTAACTATTATTATAAAGTAAATTAAGGTTGACAAGCTTAAGTAATAAGAATTGATGTTTTTGGCATTAAAATGGGCACTGTAGGTGTGTTTCCTGTCCTCCACTCACTGCCGACTTTTCTTCCCCATTGACTTGCATTGGGTTTTGTGTTTCAGTCGGCCTTCGACTTTTCACGATAATCGCCCGATTTCGTTCGACCCGACTTGTGAGAAAGTCGGGTTTCATGAAACCCGACTCAACCCAAAAAAAGGCAAAGTCACTCATCTCAACCTAGAGCTAATATTGGCTAACAAACAAGCAACTCTGGTAAACCGTTTGTTTGAGGCATTCCCAGCACACAGCGGCGGTGATGGTTCTCCCACGAGCCGTAGGGGGCAACATGGAAGAGGTGTTCGTGGTGCACACAGCTGAAGTGGCGTTGGACACAGGGGTTTCATGACCATGTTGTGGACTGATTTTTCAAGTACCGCTCACACGACTGGTAATACTGCATCGATTGAAAGTGACAGGAGACAGGAGTTGTCAACTATGGTTACAAACTACTTCTCCCATATCGATGTTCTCCCTCACCGGTCATTCCCCTTTGACTATTTGGTCTGTAAACTGGACACCTGGCCTGAATTGGCACAATATGCCTTACAGGAGCTCGCTTGCCCTGCTGCTAGTGTGCTATCCGAAAGAGTCTTCAGTGCTGCTGGATCAATCCTGACAGAAAAAAGGACCCTTCTGTTGACCCAAAATGTTGATGATCTAACCTGCATTAAAATGAACCATGCATGGGTTTCAAAGGATTTTGTCCCACCTTCCCCTGCTGACACGTAGGTTGCCCGAAAAATGGATCGCTTTTGTCCTCCTCTTCCTCAGACTTTTCCAATTCCTCCATTTTCAGCTGCTGAATGTCCAACATCAACATACTGTATGCCATTTTTTCAACCTCCCTAACTGGGCTGCCTCCCCCCACAGGGCCGGGGTCACCACCTGGCACACGCACCCGTGCGAGTGTCATTGCCCTGGACATATGGGTGGGCCCACTCTTGGGCGACGGCACTGGCACAGGGTCCTTCATAGTACAATCAAGTGTCTCTGATGGTGGGGGTGCACACCCGCCGTCAGACACACAGGCGTACTATGAGGGGCCCTGTGCCAGTACCGCCGCCCTTGAGTGGGCCCCCCTGCTTGCTCAGGGCCCCAGCACTTGCAATACTTACCTCTCCCTGCTCCACCGCTGTGTAGTCTGGGCTGTTAAATCCTTCACTGGGACTGCCAATGCAAATTTGGTGAACTGATAGATGATGGTTAAAACATAGCTATGCCCTGTCCTGCTGGGCTCTATCTTCAGATGATCAATGGCTTCCATTTGTTATGGACGTCAACTCACAATGAGATGCAGTGGTGGTTTATCATCAGCTTTCACGGTTTTCCGACTCACAAGTGTGTGACATTCCTGCCCACATTTTTAAATGTGTCCTCTCATGCCAATCCAATAGCATCGCCTATGGCCTGTGGCTTCTGTCTTTTGCACTCCAAAGTTACCTGACAGATTATGATACGCAGTGAGGACAATGTCTATATCTCTCCCTGTGATCACAATTTGATGAAGATGAGTAACGGTGATGGGATCCACGGTACTGCGATACAGCAAACCTTTCTTCACAAGAACTGTTTTCGTTGTCTCCACAGACAAAGTAATTGAGGGTCAGCATCGCCTCTGAGAATTCTCCCGGGAGTTTTTCCCGTGATTAGTAATTCCCAAATTTCTGCAATCACTCGACTTTCCGTCTGTACTTGTATCCATCTCGTTTCCTCTTGCGGAGAGTCTGGACTGTCTTACTGAGACTGAAATATGTTGTGAGTTCATTTTCCCCTTCGTCACTGAGGTCTGGTGAACTCCCTATTCTGGTAAAGGAAGGTAATGAGCCTGATTATCAGGCACCTGAGCCTAATGAGGATGACTGGCTGAGTGGAGTCACGGACTGGATATAAGGCTGCCGACGCCCTTCTGCCCTGCGGGTGATTTCTCTGTGGACTTCTAGGACACCAGTCTGATTCCAGCTCCTCTAAAGCTAAGTTTTCTGCTTTGCCTGTTAGCTTTTGTGTTTTGTTTTTGTTTTCCTTGCTTTTCTGGATTCTGCCATTCCCTGCTGGGGTGAGCTGAATCTCCTTTTGCCAGTTGCTCTGTCTTCAGAATATTCCTGAGTAGTGTTGAGCATTCCGATACCGCAAGTATCGGGTATCGGCCGATATTAGCTGTATCGGAATTCCGATACTTAGTTCCGATACTTTTTTCATATCGAATACCGGAATCGGAAGTTCCCATAATGTTAGGAGCCCGCTCGATTTGATTCAGCCAATGGGGATCCTCAGAAGTGTGGGCATATCCTGTTAGGCATGTAGGCATATTAACTACTGGCATGGCTGTGATTGGCTGCTGAAGTGATGTCATGATGCACTATAAAAAGCGCTGCAGCCGCCATTTCTGGTCACTCTGCTGTGAATTCAGTTAGGGACAGGCTGCTGTTGAAGACTGTGAGGGACAGTTAGAAATAGCGATTCCACAAAACATATAGTGCTTAACCCAGGCTACATAAACCACCACTGTAGCTTGCTTTTCCCTAGCAGCGCTGTTTTCACAGCTGTCTGCAAGGGCTGTGTGAGTGCAGACCCACGCTGTGTAGTGTGTCCTGCAGGCACGTCTGCTTGTAGGCCGGCCAGCGTGTGTCTCTGCCTCATACACATTTTTCTTTTATTGCTGCTTTTTTTTTCTCCTGTATAGTGTGCTTCCATACGTATCCATATACGTTGGTTGCAAACACTAAAGGAGTGGACAGCGGAGCCTTTCAGCAGCCTTTCAGTGCTATAGCCCATTTCTCTGCACTGTTTTTGGCTGTCTGATAGGTCTCTCTGTGTGTGAGTGCAGCTCACGTTGCAGTGTGTTCTACAGCCACCACTAGCTGTAGTCCGCTCAGCGTGCGTCACTGCCTCATACATAGTCCTTTTTTTGTAGCTAATTTAGACAGATTTTTGCTCCTATATTAGTGTGCTTCCAACCGGATCCATTGTCATTGGTTGGTTGCAAACACTATATAGGATTAGATAGAGCAGCCTTTTTGCTGGCTTGTGCCCTTCAGGGCCAGCCAGGCTAGTATCACCCTATTTTTTGGAGCCTCATCAATTGCATTGTAGGTTAGCTTCCTGCATTGTAATCGCTCCAAAAAGTTTGTGATGCTATAGCTTTCAAGCTTTGGTCACATCCTTTCCTTTCTCCCCTCCCAAAAAAAAGGAAATAAAGTTCACCAAACACTCCACTTTACAGTTGTCTAGGCCACATTAGATCATATTAAAGTGTAGTACACACACTCTTAGCCAAATTAGTGTTTCTTATACTGGTTAGCAGGTGTTCAGGAATAAGAACACTAAGCTACCCCTTTTTTACTTTTCTGCCTATCTTTATCAGTCTACCAAGATGAAGAAGACAGGGAGTAAGGCACGTGGTCGTGGCCGTGGAGTTTCAGCAGGGAGAGGACGGGGGGGATTCAGCAGGGAGAGGACGTGGGGATTCGGTGTCTGCTGCAGCCACCAGTGACCCG
Organism: Dendrobates tinctorius; assembly: GCF_039654945.1. Classification (NCBI taxonomy): domain Eukaryota; kingdom Metazoa; phylum Chordata; class Amphibia; order Anura; family Dendrobatidae; genus Dendrobates; species Dendrobates tinctorius. Next base: position 48,846,833 of record NW_027361697.1, read on the forward strand.
GCATCCCTCACTTTTACCAGGCCACAGTCCTTCATGCGCAGCTTTGTAGGACCTCGCCGTACCCCACTGCTGCGTGACGAACAAATTGAAGCCGTTGTCGGATGGATGGCAGCTAACGCATCCACTTCAATGACTTCCGCATCCTCCCAAGGCCAGAGTACTGAAGAGCAACCATCTGTCTCTTCACCACCTGCCAAATTGCCCAGGCAGTCTGAGAGCCCTGGACAGGAGCCATCTCAATCTTTACTTCTGTTCTCAGAATCTGTTGGCTTGGAAAGAGGTGGCCAGCCAAGCAGCATTCTAGAGCGTGAAGAAGAGGGAGTATGCAGTGATGCGCAACTGCTTTGTCCCTCTGAATCTGAAGAGGCGGGTGGGCCAGTGCCTATGGTCAGCACACCTCAGTATGCATCAGATGATGATGAGACTCAGTTGCCAATTTCTGGTGCGTACGGTGCTGGCGAGACAACCCAGGACCAGCCGGTGCTTGAAGAGGGGAGTGGAGATGATGAGGTCCTTGACCCATCATGCCGTCAGCCACATGAAGGTGGTGGGAGCAGCTCTGAGGAAGAGATTCCCCGAACGGCCAAAAGAGGAGGGAGAGGGCGGGGGCAGACTTGGTTGCCTGTAGCCTCCACTTTGGCACCCGTGAGGAGCAATCCTCTTCCAAAACACAAAACGGGCGCTCCCAGGACTTGCAGTGCGTGGTCTTTTTTTGACACAGTTGCAGATGACATTTGCTTTGTCAAATGCAAGCTGTGTCATCAGAAAGTGAAACGAGGGAAAAATGTGACCAACCTCAATACCACAAATATGTGGAAACATGTGCGTACCAAGCACGAGGTGGAGTTACACAGACACACTGAAGATGTAGGCCAACCTTCAGCAGCACCTACCACCTCTTCAGCTCGTGTTGGGGCCTCTTCCTCCAGCACACACACAGCTGGTTCGGCTTCCTCACTGGAACGCCATGGAAGAACCACTGCCACTGTTGTCCAGAGACCGAGTGAAATTCCACCCACTGAACCACGTTCGCAGTCATCAGCACACTCCCAGGCCACTCACCAGCAATCGGTAGCACAGGCATGGGAGAAAAAGCGGCCATACTCGGCAAACCATCCCCGAGCACTGGCTCTGAATGCCGGCATTGCCAAACTACTGGCCCTTGAGATGCTGTCATTCAGGCTGGTGGAGACTGACACCATCCGGAACTTTATGTCATTGGCAGTTGCACAATACAATGTGCCCAGCCGCTTTTATTTCAGCAGGCAAGCCGTCCCTGCCCTGCAAAAGCATGTGGAGGGAAAAATTAAAAATGCGCTACTAAATGCCGTCAGTAGCAAGGTCCACCTGACCACCGATGCGTGGACCAGTAGCCATGGACAGGGACGATACATTTCCCTCACTGCCCATTTGGTCAATGTTGTGGAGCCGGGTACAGATCTGGAGAGTGGCTCTGTACGTATTCTGCCAACTCCAAGGATTGCAGGAATGCAGTCTGTACATATTGAGTCCTCCTCCTACTCTAGTTCCTCGGAATCAGCACTGCGTGAGCCTGTTAGGCCAGATATGAGCACAGGTGTGGCCAAACGTCAACAGGCCGTCCTTAAATTAATTTTTTTGGGGAATCGGAGCCACACAGCACAGGAGCTCTGGAATGCCATCAAGCAGGAGAGCGATGTGTGGTTTGTGCCAGCGAATCTCCAGCCAGGTTTGGTAGTGAGTGACAATGGCCGAAATCTAGTGGCAGCTCTGGGCCTAGGCAACCTCACTCACATACCATGTCTGGCACACGTGCTCAATTTGGTCATGCAGAGCTTTCTGAGGGACTATCCGGATCTTGATGCACTGCTGCACAAGGTTCGCCTAGAGTGTGCTCACTTGTGGCGTTCCAGCATGGAAAGATCGCGCATTGCATCTCTGCAACGCCGATTCCGCCTGCCAGAACATCGCATCATATGTGACCTCCCCACCAGGTGGAATTCAACGTTACATATGTTGGAGCGGTTGTGTGAGCAGCAGGCAGCAGTAATGGAGTACCAGCTGCATCAGGCGCAAACAAGTCGCACTGTGCGCCGGACACACTTCACCACCACTGAGTGGGCCACTATGAGGGACATCTGCCAAGTTTTGCGTGCCTTCGATGACTCCACGCGGATGGCCAGTGCAGATGATGCACTAATTAGCATGACTGTCCCCCTCATCTGTCTGCTTCAAAAAACCTTACAAGCACTAAGTGAGGAGGTTTTTGAAGAGGTCGAGGATGAGCAGTCAGAAATGCCATCTGCTTCTGGTAAGTCTGCGCAACGTGCTTCCACACAAAGGCCCAGGCAGGGGACACTTAGTGAGGAGGATGACGAGGATTCAATGGAGGAGGAGGAACACATCTCTCCAGAAGAGGGAGGTACACAAGGCTCTAGTAGTCAGTGTGTAGAGCGAGGGTGGGGTGATGCTGAGCAGGCAGAGATGCTGCCTCAAGCTGGGGGCAGCGTTTCCGGTCCAGTTGGCAGTCTGCAGCACATGGTTGATTTCATGCTGCAGTGCTTGTTAAATGACCGCCGCATCGCCAACATTCTCCACACGGCTGATTATTGGGTGTACACCCTCCTAGATCCTCGCTACCGGGACAACTTACAAAGCCTCATACCACAGTTGAACCGGGAGCGAAAAATGCGGGAGTACCAAGAAACACTTGTGCAGGCCATCATGTTCTCCATTCCCCCGTCAAGTGTTGCTGGTAGTGCTTTTCAAAGCAGCCATGTGGGTAGAGGCAGTGGAGGAAGCTCTGCACAAAGAGGTAGCAGAGGCAGTGCCACAGGACAAGGCAAGGCCAGTATGGCCCAAATGTGGAAAAGTTTTGTGGGACCGCCACAAACGGCTACACCATCACAGACGGCTCCAGTCAGCAGGAGGCAACGTTTCCGTCAGATGGTGACAGACTACTTGTCGTGCCCTGTTAGTGTTCTCCCAGACGGCTCTTCCCCGTTCAAGTATTGGGTCTCTAAGCTGGATACATGGCCAGAGCTTAGCCAGTATGCATTGGAGGTGCTGGCTTGCCCTGCTGCCAGTGTATTATCGGAACGTGTCTTTAGTGCTGCAGGTGGTGTGGTAACAGACTGTCGCACGCGACTATCCGCCGATAATGTTGACCGGCTTACTTTTGTGAAAATGAACAAGGCCTGGATCTCACCTGAATTTGCCAGTCCTCTTCCAGAATAAATAATTGGCTGGCAACAGGATCCAGGTCTCCTGTTGTGTTCATGTTTCTATGACCTGAACTTTATTTCCTGGGCTACAGCAAAGCCCGTTGTTGCTCAGAAGTGCTGTCCACACAGACAAAACACTCGCTCATGTGTAAGTGGGGTTCGGTAACGTCAGCTGATCCCCTGCTGTGTGTACGGCAAACTCTCCTGCTGCCTTCAACTTCTGACTACCTCTGATTTAATATGTTCTCTGATTTGCCCTCTGTCTCCACTCTGTTTTGAGTATTTCCTCCGGCCTACAACACCGCCTGTTTCTGCTCTCAAGTGCCGTCTGCACAATCCACACTTGTTCCTGTGGTACCTGGGTCCTGTAACATCTGCTCATCTCCAGAGTTGAGCACGGCAATGTCTCCTGCTTTGTCTACATTCCCACTACTTGTAGTGGAAATGTGGACAGAGCAGGAGACATTGCCTGACTCACCTCTAGGGAGAAGCTGCTGTTACAGAACCCCAGTAACACAGGAACAAGTGTGGGTTGCGCAGACGGCATTTCAGAGCAGCAACTGGCGTGGTTGGAAGCCAGAGGAAATACTCGAAACATAGTGAAGACAGAGGCCTAATTGGAGTACGTTGACAGCTAGTAGTAGTCTAGAAACAATCGCAAACTGCCACCAAGTAGGCCTCGGCCTACTACCTGATTTTCACTGGGCTCCGACACCGCCAGTTGGTGCTCAGAAGTGCTGTCCGCACAGACAAAACACTCGCTCATGTGTAAGTGGGGTTCGGTAACGTCAGCTGATCCCCTGCTGTGTGTATGGCAAAGTGTCCTGCTCCCTCCACAGTCAAACAACCTCAGATTTACACCTGGCTCCAAGTAGGCCTCGGCCTACTACCTGATTTTCCCTGGGCTCCGACAACGCCAGTTGGTGCTCAGAAGTGCTGTCCACACAGACAAAACACTCGCTCATGTGTAAGTGGGGTTCGGTAACGTCAGCTGATCCCCTGCTGTGTGTACGGCAAACTCTCCTGCTGCCTACAACTTCTGACTACCTCTGATTTAATATGTTCTCTGATTTGCCCTCTGTCTCCACTCTGTTTTGAGTATTTCCTCCGGCGTACAACACCGCCTGTTTCTGCTCTCAAGTGCCGTCTGCACAATCCACACTTGTTCCTGTGGTACCTGGGTCCTGTAACATCTGCTCATCTCCAGAGTTGAGCACGGCAATGTCTCCTGCTTTGTCTACATTCCCACTACTTGTAGTGGAAATGTGGACAGAGCAGGAGACATTGCCTGACTCACCTCAAGGGAGAAGCTGCTGTTACAGAACCCCAGTAACACAGGAACAAGTGTGGGTTGTGCAGACGGCATTTCAGAGCAGCAACTGGCGTGGTTGGAAGCCAGAGGAAATACTCGAAACAGAGTGAAGACAGAGGCCTAATTGGAGTACGTTGACAGTTAGTAGTAGTCTAGAAACAATCACAAACTGCCACCAAGTAGGTCTCGGCCTACTACCTGATTTTCCCTGGGCTCCGACACCGCCAGTTGGTGCTCAGAAGTGCTGTCCGCACAGACAAAACACTCGCACATGTGTAAGTGGGGTTCGGTATCGTCAGCTGATCCCCTGCTGTGTGTATGGCAAAGTGTCCTGCTCCCTCCACAGTCAAACAACCTCAGATTTACACCTGGCTCCAAGTAGGCCTCGGCCTACTACCTGATTTTCCCTTGGCTCCGACAACGCCAGTTGGTGCTCAGAAGTGTTGTCCGCACAGACAAAACACTCGCTCATGTGTAAGTGGGGTTCGGTAACGTCAGCTGATCCCCTGCTGTGTGTACGGCAAACTCTCCTGCCGCCTACAACTTCTGACTACCTCTGATTTAATATGTTCTCTGATTTGCCCTCTGTCTCCACTCTGTTTTGAGTATTTCCTCCGGCCTACAACACCGCCTGTTTCTGCTCTCAAGTGCCGTCTGCACAATCCACACTTGTTCCTGTGGTACCTGGGTCCTGTAACATCTGCTCATCTCCAGAGTTGAGCACGGCAATGTCTCCTGCTTTGTCTACATTCCCACTACTTGTAGTGGAAATGTGGACAGAGCAGGAGACATTGCCTGACTCACCTCTAGGGAGAAGCTGCTGTTACAGAACCCCAGTAACACAGGAACAAGTGTGGGTTGTGCAGACGGCATTTCAGAGCAGCAACTGGCGTGGTTGGAAGCCAGAGGAAATACTCGAAACAGAGTGAAGACAGAGGCCTAATTGGAGTACGTTGACAGTTAGTAGTAGTCTAGAAACAATCGCAAACTGCCACCAAGTAGGCCTCGGCCTACTACCTGATTTTCCCTGGGCTCCGACACCGCCAGATGGTGCTCAGAAGTGCTGTCCTCACAGACAAAACACTCGCTCATGTGTAAGTGGGGTTCGGTAACGTCAGCTGATCCCCTGCTGTGTGTATGGCAAAGTGTCCTGCTCCCTCCACAGTCAAGCAACCTCAGATTTACACCTGGCTCCAAGTAGGCCTCGGCCTACTACCTCATTTTCCTTGGGCTCCGACAACGCCAGTTGGTGCTCGGAAGTGCTGTCCACACAGAAAAACACACTCGTTCATGTGAAAGTGGGGGTCAGTAATGTCAGCTGATCCCCTGCTGTGTGGAGGGCAAACTGCTGCTGCCTCCAAATTCAAACAACGTCTTATCTTATCTGCCTCCAAGTAGGCCTCAGCCTACAAAATGACTATCCCTGGGCTCCAACATCGTCAGTTGTTGCTCGGAAGTGCCGTCCACACAGAAAAACACACTCGTTCATGTGAAAGTGGGGTTCGGTAACGTCGGCTGATCCCCTGCTGTGTGGAGGGCAAAGTGTCCTGCTCCCTCCAAAGTCAAAATACCTCAGCTTTACACCTGGCTCCTAGTAGGCCTCTGCCTGCACCATGATTGTCCCTGGGTTCCAACAACGCTAGTTGGTGCTCGGAAGTGCTGTCCACACAGAAAAACACACTCGTTCATGTGAAAGTGGGGTTCGGTAACGTCAGCTGATCCCCTGCTGTGTGGAGGGCAAACTGCTGCTGCCTCCAAATTGTAACTACTTCAGATTTAAACATTCTCTGATTTGGCCTCTGTCTCTAGTGTTTCCCCTGACCTCCAACACCGCCAGTTCCTGCTCACAGTTGCCGTCCACGCATTCCACACTTGTTCCTGTGTTCCTGGTGTTCTGTAACGTGAGCTGATCCCCCAATGTGTGTCCGACACTGTCTCTTGCGCTGTCCACCTTCCCACTGCAAGTGGTGGGAATGCGGACAGAGCAGGAGACATTTGCAGACAAACATCAGGGGATCTGCTGACATTACAGAACACCAGTAACACAGGAACACGTGTGGATTGGGCAGACGGCTACTGTACGCATAAACTGGCGGTGTTGGTAGTCACATGAAATCCTGGAAACAGAGTGGAGACAGATGCCTAATTGGAGCACGTTGACAGTCTGTTGTAGCCTACAAACAATCTAAAACTACCACCAAGTAGGCCTCGGCCTACACCATGATTGTCCCTGGGCTCCAACAACGCCAGTTGGTGCTCGGCAGTGTCTTTGGCACGGGGACTCCCTGCTGCCCAGCCTGGTTCCAGCACGCCTGCTGTTTCCGGGTAGTGTCAAGGTCACTATGCCACCAATCCGTTGTCCTGTCGTCTTGCGGCCGGGTTAGCCGACTCTACGGTGCCTGCAGTTTAGGTGACTCCTATGTGGGCTGCGGGAACTGGCACTGAAGGCTGGATCCATAGTGCCAATGGGACATGGACCCCTTGTAGGACTGTGGGTTTCGGTAACTGCGGCCGTCTTGCGGCCTGGCTACTTTGCTTTGAATGGGTACCTTCTGCTACCCACCCGGGTTCCAGCACTGTCTGCTGGTTCTCGCCAGAGCCTTTGGCCTAGGTGCCTCCATCTCGGTATCCGAGGTCCAGCACCGTCAGCTGGTCCTTGGTAGTGCTTTCTAGCACAGGTACCTCCTGCCTAGTAACCGTGGTCCAGCACCGTCAGCTGTTCCTCGGTAGTGCCATTGGCTCTTGTAGCTTTTGCTACCAATCTGGGTTACAGCACCGTCAGCTGGTTCTCGGCAGTGTCTTTGGCACGGGTACTCCCTGTTGCCCAGCCTGGTTCCAGCACGCCTGCTGTTTCCGTGTAGTGTCAAGGTCACTATGCCACCAATCCGTTGTCCTGTCGTCTTGCGGCCGGGTTAGCCGACTCTACGGTGCCTGCAGTTTAGGTGACTCCTATGTGGGCTGCGGGAACTGGCACTGAAGGCTGGATCCGTAGTGCCAATGGGACATGGACCCCCTGTAGGACTGTGGGTTTCGGTAACTGCGGCCGGCTTGCGGCCTGGCTACTTTGCTTTGAATGGGTACCTTCTGCTACCCACCCGGGTTCCAGCACTGTCTGCTGGTTCTCGCCAGAGCCTTTGGCCTAGATGCCTCCATCTCGGTATCCGAGGTCCAGCACCGTCAGCTGGTCCTTGGTAGTGCTTTCTAGCACAGGTACCGCCTGCCTAGTAACCGTGGTCCAGCACCGTCAGCTGTTCCTCGGTAGTGCCATTGGCTCTTGTAGCTTTTGCTACCCATCTGGGTTCCAGCACCGTCAGCTGGTTCTCGGCAGTGTCTTTGGCACGGGGACTCCCTGTTGCCCAGCCTGGTTCCAGCACGCCTGCTGTTTCCGGGTAGTGTCAAGGTCACTATGCCACCAATCCGTTGTCCTGTCGTCTTGCGGCCGGGTTAGCCGACTCTACGGTGCCTGCAGTTTAGGTGACTCCTATGTGGGCTGCGGGAACTGGCACTGAAGGCTGGATCCGTAGTGCCAATGGGACATGGACCCCCTGTAGGACTGTGGGTTTCGGTAACTGCGGCCGGCTTACGGCCTGGCTACTTTGCTTTCAATGGGTACCTTCTGCTACCCACCCGGGTTCCAGCACTGTCTGCTGGTTCTCGCCAGAGTCTTTGGCCTAGGTGCCTCCATCTCGGTATCCGAGGTCCAGCACCGTCAGCTGGTCCTTGGTAGTGCTTTTTAGCACAGGTACCTTCTGCTTAGTAACCGTGGTCCAGCACCGTCAGTTGGTCCTCGGTAGTGCCATTGGCTCTTGTTCCTTCTGCTACCCATCCGGCTGCCAGCACTGTCTGCTGGTTCTCGCCAGAGCCTTTGGCCTAGGTGCCTCCATCTCGGTATCCGAGGTCCAGCACCGTCAGCTGGTCCTTGGTAGTGCTTTTTAGCACAGGTACCTTCTGCTTAGTAACCGTGGTCCAGCACCGTCAGTTGGTCCTCGGTAGTGCCATTGGCTCTTGTTCCTTCTGCTACCCATCCGGGTGCCAGCACTGTCTGCTGGTTCTCGCCACAGCCTTTGGCCTAGGTGCCTCCATCTCGGTATCCGAGGTCCAGCACCGTCAGCTGGTCCTTGGTAGTGCTTTTTAGCACAGGTACCTTCTGCTTAGTAACCGTGGTCCAGCACCGTCAGTTGGTCCTCGGTAGTGCCATTGGCTCTTGTTCCTTCTGCTACCCATCCGGGTGCCAGCACTGTCTGCTGGTTCTCACCACAGCCTTTGGCCTAGGTGCCTCCATCTCGGTATCCGAGGTCCAGCACCGTCAGCTGGTCCTTGGTAGTGCTTTTTAGCACAGGTACCTTCTGCTTAGTAACCGTGGTCCAGCACCGTCAGTTGGTCCTCGGTAGTGCCATTGGCTCTTGTTCCTTCTGCTACCCATCCGGGTGCCGGCACTGTCTGCTGGTTCTCGCCAGTTTCTCAGCCTTCTTGTACCTTCTGCTACATTTCCAAGATCAAGCTTTTTGAAATTGTCTTTGGTAATCCTTATTGATCTCCATGACGACGACCCTGATGACGACGACCCTGAAGACAACACCAAAGAAGACCAGAAATATGACCCTAAATAATAAGACCAAGAGGACAAAGAACATGAAGACAACCACCAAGATACAGAACAAAAGACAGAAGAACAAGAAGCAGAAGAAGCAAAAGCAGAAGAACAGAAAGCAGAAGAACATTAAGCATAAGACCAAAAATCAGCATAGAAGAAATCAAAATTATAAGCAGAAGAAGACTAAGCAGTAAATGGGGGTGAGTCCGTTCCTCCTCGTGGTGCCCCTGGAAAATGCCTGCTGCTGCAGGCCAAACTGAACGCGGACAAATCCTGTTGTAAATCTTTTGTGACAGGCAGAACGTAAGGTGTAATCTTATAACTTTTATAGATAAGTACTACAGGAATGCCTGTCACCATAAGAAAATGAAGACAAAGAAGAATAGGAAGAAGATGAAGAAATAGCATATTAAAATTGATAATAGCTGAATAAGAAGAATATGAAGAATGGAAAAAAAAATTAATGGGAAGAAGATGAAGAAGAAGAAGAAGATGAATAAGGTGAAGAAAAAGATGATGAAAAAAATGCTACTGCTGCAGATCATGAAGGAGAAAGTGTGGGAGAAGTACAAAAGAACGTGAAGAGCATGGAAGTTGTGAAACATACATATCTGATAAAATATAAAAAAGGTTAACATAGTCAATATCTTTTTAACTCCGAACGTACTGAAAAAAAAAATTGGAATTAATGCTATTCCATGTGATTTGAATAAACCACTATGCTTTTAATGTCTCCTCCACCTCCCACAATACATTCTACATGATTCTTATTTGTTTTCAATTCTGTAGAATTAGCCAACAAGGAAATAAAGGGCTTTTTTTAATTCCGATACCGGAAGTCCCATTGACTTGAATGGGACTTCCGGTATCGGAATCGGCGATACCTGATATTTTTTTCGTATCGGGCGATACCATCCGATACGATATTTTTGGGTATCGAACGGTATCGCTCAACACTATTCCTGAGTACTGACATAGCTTTTTTTGAAGCCTAGCGTCTTCAGGGCCTTTTTCACTGTCAGTCTGTTGGCTCTTATTTTCATAGGGTTTTTCACGGATTGCAGACAGCAGCCTTCCTGTCCTTTCCTATCTAGTTAGCTTGGGCCCCGTCTTTGCTCAGTCTATCTTTCTGTCTGTGTTAGTGTTTTCATCTTGCTTCACCATCATTATATGTTGGGGGCTGCCTATTGCTTTGGGGTCTGCTCTGGGGCAGTTTAGATTTCCCCTTTCTTTCTTTAGGCCTATTTAATTCTCCGGCTGTGATCGAGGGGTCTAGGGCATCGTAGGAACCCCCCACGGCTACTGTTAGTTGTTGTGGATAGGATCAGGGGTCTGCAATCCGATAGCTGCCAACCTCTAAGGTTTTCTGGACTTAGCTAGCATTTCTGTTTTTGCCTCCTACGGTGACTCAATCATAACAGAATCACCCGCCATACCGCAGATCCTAGGGTACTCAATAGCAGGAAAGAATTGTGTTTATAAAAAAAAAAAAAAAAAAAAAAAGAGTGTGTGTATATTCTTTCCTCTATATCTCTGAGGCCGTAGGGGGAATTTTTTTTTCTCTCAATGGAGATAAAGCAATTGTCTGATCGTGTGGAGCAGCTCGCTGCGGAAGTGCTGGGAATTTCCGCCTACCTTGCTCGTTCGCATGCTGTTGAACCAAAGATCCCTACACCTGATGTATTTTTTGGGGATCGATCTAAATTTTTGAGTTTCAAAAATAATTGTAAATTATTTTTTGCCTTGAAGCCTAACTCGTCAGGGAGCTCCGCGCAGCAGGTTAAAATTGTCATCTCTTTGCTGCGTGGCGATCCCCAGGATTGGGCGTTTTCTTTGAAACCAGATGATCCTATTCTGACTAATGTGAACACATTCTTTCAAGCTTTGGGGTTGTTGTATGACGAACCTAATGCTATTGATCAGGCTGAAAAAACCCTGTTGGCATTGAACCAGGGTCGAGATTCTGCAGAGTTGTACTGTCAAAAGTTCCAAAAGTGGGCGGTCCTTACTACCTGGATTGATAATGCCTTGGCTGCTCTCTTTCGGAAGGGTTTGTCAGAAGCCGTAAAAGATACTATGGTGGGATTTCCTGTTCCCTCTGGTCTCGATGATTCTATGTCATTAGCCATTCAGGTTGATCGGCGTTTACGTGAACGCAGGATTGCACGAGAGGTGTTGCCACTGGTTGAACAGACATCTGAACCTATGCAATGTGATAGAGTTTTGTCTAAGGCGCAACGTCAGGAGTTCAGAAGGCGTAATAAGCTGTGTTTTTTCTGTGGCGATGCCTCGCATATTATTTCTGTTTGTCCTAAACGAGAGAAACGCTTTGCGCACACGTTTTCTGTTGGTGGTGTTCAACCTAAGTTTCTTCTGGCAATTACTCTGATCTGCTCCCTGTCCACATTTTCCGCCAAGGCTTTTGTGGATTCGGGAGCAGCGCTAAACCTAATGGACTTGGATTTTGCTAAACGTTGTGGATTTCCGAAGACACCTCTGCAGACACCTATCCCTTTGAGGGGGATTGATGCTACTCCTTTGGCTAAAAATAAACCTCAGTTTTGGACCCAGGTGGTCATGCGGGTCGCCCCAGACCATCAAGAAAATTGCAGATTTTTGGTGTTGCATGGTCTGCATGATGCCGTTGTTCTGGGGTTTCCCTGGTTGCAAATTCATAATTCAGTTTTGGATTGGAAATCTGTGTCTGTGGTGAGTTGGGGTTGTCGGTGTGCCTTTAGTGAGGCTCCGGTTTTTTCCACCTCTCCTCAGTCGCATGATGTTACTGACTATTTGGCGGACTTTTATGATGTATTTAGTGAGAATGAGTCTGCGTCCTTGCCTCCTCATAGGAGTTATGACTGTGCAATTGAACTAAGCCCGGGGTGTAAATTTCCCAAGGGTCGGCTCTTCAATTTATCTGTACCCGAGCACGAGGCTATGCGGTCCTATATTAAGGAGGCGTTGGAGAAGGGTCATATTAGACCATCCTCTTCACCCTTAGGTGCCGGGTTTTTTTTTGTGGCCAAAAAGGATGGTTCTTTAAGGCCTTGTATTGATTATCGTGCCCTCAATAAAATTACTATTAAATATCAGTATCCGTTACCCCTGATTTCGGATCTATTCTCTAGAGTTAGAGGTGCTTGCTGGTTTACCAAGCTTGACCTCAGGGGGGCGTATAATCTTATCCGCATTAAGCAGGGGGATGAATGGAAAACGGCGTTTAATACTCCGGAGGGACATTTTGAGTACCTGGTGATGCCTTTTGGGCTCACTAATGCCCCTTCTGTCTTCCAGTGCTTCATGAACGATATTTTCCGAGACTTTATCTGTTGGGGCAGTTTAGATTTCCCCTTTCTTTCTTTAGGCCTATTTAATTCTCCGGCTGTGATCGAGGGGTCTAGGGCATCGTAGGAACCCCCCACGGCTACTGTTAGTTGTTGTGGATAGGATCAGGGGTCTGCAATCCGATAGCTGCCAACCTCTAAGGTTTTCTGGACTTAGCTAGCATTTCTGTTTTTGCCTCCTACGGTGACTCAATCATAACAGAAATATATATGAAGATTGAAAAATACCCCAACAGTGTATACTGGTGTACGCTTCGAATACATTACCCTTTTTCTACTTTTTAGATTCTTGTCTAATCCATACTGAGGCTGTGTCTTTGTCAGACTACGGAAATATACACGGAGATTTTTAATGTTTAAATTATGCTATTTATACCTGGTATCCAGTGATACTGTACCCTTTCTCAACTATTTACAATCTTGTCAAATCCATACTGGGCCTGAGACCGTCTGAGTCTGCCTCTTGATATATAGACATAGATTTTTAATGTGTAAACTATGCTACATATATACCTGTTATCCGGTGATACTGTACCCTTTCTCAACTTTCTACAATCTTGTCGAATCCATACTGGGCCTGAGACCGTCTGAGTCTGCCTCCTGATTAGAGATGAGCGGTGTTCGAGTCGACCTGTTCTCCGAGTTCAAATTCGAGCTGTTTTGGGCGGTGTTCGAGCCATTCGTCGAACTCGAACACTTTGCTTAAAATTCGGCTGTTAGAGGTTCCATTCGAGAACAGTTCATTCACCAAAAGCGTAACTTTATTTTGACATTAATAATGGTTTTAAATGTTAATGGACAGTTTTATGGCATAGTAGCGGTGTCTGGTAGCCAGCGGTGTAGTGCACCTGTCAAGGAGCTACACCGTGTGTGTTTCTAATAATTTTTTACCGCATCTTGTCCAGAAAATCCTTTTGGGCCTTGTAGCACTGTCTGCTACTCAGCAGAGGAGCCCACCCGTGAACCTAGCTATGCCGCCTGTTTATGAAAGAACCAGTTTTTGACTGCATTTAGCCCAGTTAATACTTTGGGCCTAGTAACTGTGTCTGATACTCAGCAGAGGAGCCCACCCGTAAACCAAGCTGTGCCACCTGTTTATGTAAGAACCATTTTTTAACTCCATTTAGCCCAGTCAATACTTTGGGCCTAGTACCTGTGTCTACTGCTCAGCAGAGGAGCCCACCCATGAATCTAGCTATGCCGCCTATTTATGTAAGAACTGCATGCTACTCAGCAGAGGAGCCCAGCTGTTAAGCAAGCTACAGCACCTGTGGTTTGGACAATTAATTTTTTCACATTCTTTTTGGAATGCCGGTTAGGCCTAATTCCGGAATTCCGGTTGACTTGCACTTACTGGGAAATCCTCGTTCGTGGGTTAGAATTGGAGTCCCAGATCACCATCACTAACGGGGTTCAGCGGGTTATCCGCACCTGTAAGCGACACACGCTGGTCCTTTCAGTGTAGCGCGCATGCAGCCCCGGACATGTAAGGGCATGACAGACCTGTTATTGCTCGATCTCGCGTGCCAGAGCCTCGCGTGTCCCTATAGTAAGCTGGACGCGGACCGCGGGGTCATGCCAGAGTCTCGTTCGTTAACGGAATTAAGCTGACAAATCGCTAGCACAACTGAAAACAGCCACGCACCACCACCCACAGAATCGACAAAGCTTGCAATCTGTCCATCTTTTCCGTAGCTGGCATGGTTGAGGTTGCCCGTGTGGAGTCCAATTAAGCCGCAGGCTCCACTCCTGGTGGTGCCCTTCTGGACATTCCTTTAAGGTTCAGCTTTGCAACCATACTTTGCAAAAATTCCACAATTATCCCTGTGCCCAAGAAAGTGGGATCCTCTGAGTTGAACGACTATAGACCAGTAGCACTCACATCTGTAGCTATGAAAGTCTTTGAAAGAATTATGATGTCCCACCTGATAAAATTCACGCAGAAGCTATGGGACCCGCTTCAGTTTGCCTATAAGGAGAATCGTTCGGCAAACGACACTGTCAATCTGGCACTGAAGTACATTTTGGATCATACAGATGAACTGCACTCATATGTCCGGATTCTTTTCATGGACTTTAGCTCAGCGTTCAATACCATTGATCCGAATTTACTTCATAAGAAAATGGTAGCTCTTGGAGTCCCTCTTAACTTATGCTTGTGGATTTATAACTTCCTGACAGCCAGGATACAGAGTGTAAAAGTTGGACCATTCACTTCGGACACCTTGGTCACAAACATCGGGGCACCTCAGGGGTGTGTTTTGTCCCCGTTACTGTTTTCTCTCTATACGAATGATTGCATCTCTTCAGCAGACTCAGTAAAAATCTTGAAATTTGCCGATGATATGACACTGATTGGTCTCATCAGGGGAAATGCTGAAGACTTGTATCGGAGTGAGGTGGAAAGAATATGTGACTGGTGTAAAGCCAATAATCTTGTACTCAACACTAAAAAAACTGCTGACATGGTTGTGGATTTTAGGAAAGATCAACATGAGATACTTCCAATCTACATCCATGACGAAGTGGTTCTTAGGGTCACAGAGACCAAATTCCTTGGTGTTATCATCTCTCATGATCTTAAATGGGGGAAAAACGTGGATGCTGTTATAAGAAAAGCACAACAGAGGATGTTCTTCCTGCGTCAGCTGAAAAGATATGGTTTGTCTAAGAATCTGCTGATCTTATTCTTTAATGCTGTCATCAGATCTGTGATTTGTTCCTCTCTGATAGTCTGGTATGGGGGAGCCACTGCGCATGACAAACTCCGCTTACAAAGGACTTTCAGAACAGCAGAGAGAATTATAGGTTCCCCCCTGCCTAAAATCCAGGATCTTTATGATAAGAGTATTCGATCCCACGCATTGAAAATTTCATCCGATCCCTCTCACCCGGGACACTCCTCATTCCAACTACTCCCTTCAGGACGTCGCTTCAGAGTCCCCAAATGCAGCACCAACCGCCATATGAACAGCTTCTATCCACTCTCTGTTCAACAATTAAATCGTCATGTGTAGACTATATACTGTATTTGTCTTGTTAGATGTTACTTGTTGTATCTGTTGTTATATATTATGTTGCCTCTTTGCCACAAAGAATTCCTTGTATATATGTAATATGTACTTGGCGATAATAAATTTGATTTGATTTGATACTGCCCCCGGAAACCAAACACTTTGTCTTCATGGACGCTGTTCGGAGGGTCGTGGGAATAACGCCGCCCGATCGGCAGTTGGCATAGTTTAAGGTGGGAAGTCCAACGGTATATGATCGTCTTCGATTTTAGAATTTTAGATTCTTTTTTTTTTTTAGATTTTTAGTCCAGCCTTTCTTGACTTTATAAGGGCATGACATGCCTATATCTGTGTCTCCTCCTCCTCCTTTTACTCCTCCACCTCCTTTCTATATGTAGTTGCCCTTTTCCATATGTTATTTTTGTCTTTTGAGCATTGTGTCTGCTTTGGGACACCCTTTAAGGTGTTTTGTAATTGTTTTCTATGTGTTTGTATGTGTTTGTGTTTGCCTGCCATTGTTTTCAATGGGGCTCGACGGTGTTCGTCGAACATTCGACGAACTTGCCTCCTGTTCGACGAACCGAACCGAACTCGAACACGAGCGGGGTGGCTCAACACTACTCCTGATATATAGATGTACATTTTTAATGTTTAAACTATGCTATATATACCTGGTATCTGGTGATACTGCAACCTTTCTGCCAGGAAGTCCTCCTCCACTCACCACTCTAAGTGTATCATTGACACCTGGAACATTGGCCCACATGTGTGATTATTTCTTGCGGATCTTCTTTTTATATTGTGGTGTGATCCATCCTGAGCATGTGAGAGTCTGTGGGTTACTCCTGCAATTTATATGTAGTTTTAAAAATTACCCCAACACTGTATACAGCTCTACGCTTGTGATACATTACCCATTTACTGCTTTTTATATTCTGGTCTAATCCAAACTGACCAAGTGAGAGTCTGTTTCTGACTGTGGAAATAAATACTGAGATTGACAATGACCCCTACATTGTGTACAGCTGAACGCTTCAGATCCATTACCGTTTTATGGCTTTTTATATTGTGTTGTAATCCATACTGAGCCTGAGAGCGTCTGTGACTGCCTCCTGAAATATATACGGAGATTTAGAATGTTTAAACTATACTATATATACCTGGTATCTGATGATACTGTACACTTTTTCTACTTTTTATATTCTTGTCTAATCCATACTGAGCCTGTGAGCGTCTCTGTGTGACTCATGAAATATTATAGAGAGATTGACAATTATCCTTTGACTGTATAGAGCTGTACGCTTCTGATACAGTACCATATATCTTATGTTATTTTGGGTACATTTTCTCCAAAATTTGGAAGTATGGTGGAAGAGGCCGCGGACGTGGGCATGGGGGGGCCAGCTGGTACTGATGGTCGTGGTGCATATGCTGGTAGTGGCAAAAGCACAATAGCAGCTAAGGTAGGAGGTGTTCAGCCTGCGTCATGGTCTGGCTCCGGAAGGCCTGGAAGGCTACCTTTTCTGGGAGTAGGTTAACCGCTTTTAAAGCCGGAGCATCAGGAACTGGTTTTGGCTTACATTGCCGAAACAGACTCCAGCAAATATGCCCTCCTCTTCTGAAGTTTCAAAAAAATGCAAGCACTGAGTCATCAAGTGCTGGCTCCTGGTCATGAAGAACCCCTTTCCTTGTGTCCTTCACCCCCACCAAAAGTGAATGATGCAGCAGGCCACACTTCACATTAGTCCATGTAGCTCTTTCCCACATACCATGCCTGGGTTATCAAGTCAAATCTTGAATTCCCCAGTCCAAGATGAATCTGACATGGAGTGTGGGTGGCCAGCCAGGGCAGTGGGGTTAATCGGTACCTGGCCGGTGTCTCAGAGGGATGTGTCACGGTGGTGGTGACCTGGTCCGTCGGCCTGAGCGTCCATGCAAAGGGGTGAATAACGTTTATAGGTGAATGATACATGATGCCACCTGTGGTTTCTGATCAGATTGACCAGCGCTGCAGTGTCGCTTCTCTGGGACAGATGTTGTGGTGCAGCTAAGATGTAGAAGCCCTGCACAGGTAGGGCCGTAGTCGCAGGGCAGAGGAAAGAGTTGGTAGATGGTATGCAGTGCAGGATGTAGCAGAGCCGTGCACCAGGCGCAGGAGAAAGATGACAGACACAGTCGTGCAGTTCCTTTACCTTTACTTGGTAAGTGGAGTACAGGACCCGGAGTACAGATGGAGAAGGAGTTGGTCAGCCTGGAAGCAAATTAGGAATTCTCTCTCTGCAGATAGGTAGTGTGGCCTACGTTCTAGCGCTTATCTGAGGTACTCGCAGTGCTGAGTTCACTGAAGTTCCCCCTGTTCACTCTCTTTTGAAACTTTCTCGTACGGCAGGCAGCCGTAGCCTTTTCCTTCTGGCTCACACAAGTCGCTGCTGGGGCCTCTGAGCCTTAGTTGGGAACAGTGCATTTACAGCTGCTACTTCCTCCGGTTTCTGCGAGGGCCCACCCGCCGTCAGACACACCGCCGTACTATGAGGGGTCCTGTGCCAGTGCCGTCGGCAACGAGTGGGCCCCCCTGGTTGCTCAGGATCACAGCACTTGCAAAGTTGAAATACTTACCTCTCCCTGCTCCACCGCCGTGACGTCTTCCGCGTTTCCTGACAGTGACATTCTGGTCAGAGAGCGATGACATCACGTCTGTACACCCTCTGCCTAAACAGTCCAAGTGCAGAGAGATGGAAGATGGGGACGACGAGGAGTCCAGACTAGTACAGGGATTCCCTAGCGAGGAGACTTATTTAATTGTTTTAAAGGTTGGGAGCAATTTTTGGGGAGCACTATACTCTGGAGAATGATATATGGGGCCCACCATACAATGGAGCATTCCAAAGGTGGACATCAGACACTGGAGCAGCATTTATAGGGCCCATTATACACTGGAGCATTAGAAATGGGGCCCATTATATATGGAGCATTATTTGGGCCCATAACTCAGTGGAGCTTCATCCATGGGGACCAACATATACTGTAGCATTATATGGAGCTCATCATATACTGTATGGAACATTATATGGGACTAATGATTCTGTATGGAGAAATATATGGGCCTCATTACTATGTATAGCACACTATGCGGTGCCCATAATACTGTATGGAGGAATATACTGTCAGTTTTTGGAGCTATTGGAGAATTTAAAATGAATATCAGTCATGTGATGTAAGAAGTGAAGTATTTTTCATTGTACTATACCGCTATTTCTCTGCCGTATCAGAAGATCATGAATTGTGGCATGTGTTAAAGGAGCCCATTGACACTCTTTGGCCCTGGGCCCACGAAAATCTGGAGCCAGCCCTACCCCCCCACAACTTTAGCCAAATAACCCCCAGTTTTCAATGCCTAACTATTATTATAAAGTAAATTAAGGTTGACAAGCTTAAGTAATAAGAATTGATGTTTTTGGCATTAAAATGGGCACTGTAGGTCTGTTTCCTGTCCTCCACTCACTGCCGACTTTTCTTCCCATTGACTTGCATTTGGTGTCATGTTTCAGTCGGCCTTCGACTTTTCACAATAATCGGCTGATTTCGTTCGACCCGACTTTTGCAAAAGTCGGGTTTCATGAAACCCGACTCGACCCGAAAAAAGGCAAAGTCGCTCATCTCTAATATCAGATCATTTTTACAGCACAGTTAAATGTGTAAACAAAAAAAAACTATGGCAGAATTGCATTTTTTTTACCATTCAACCTCATTTGTTTTTTGTTTTTTTCCCATTTCTGAGCACATTATATAGTAAAATAAATAGTGTCAATCAAAAGTACAATTCTCAAAAGAAATATATGGCTATGTTGACAGATAAATAAAACAAATTATGGTTCCTGGTAGCTGGGGAGAAATAAAAATGAAAGCCAAAAATTAAAATACTCTACTTTCTGGAAGACATAATATCAAATTTGGAGTCTGACATAACTTTACAAAAACACTTTAACCAACTGAGAGAATGCATCTTCCAAATACAGTATGTGTTATGATCTTGAATAACATTGTGGGATTTATTTGTATTACAATAGTGTTCTCTAGTGATGAGAAAACCTGTGTATGTTTGACGAATATAAAGTAAACAGTTTGGTTCGCATCTGAACTTGACCCCAGACCTGAACCCAATAGAAATCAATGGGGACCAGAATTTCGGTGCTATAATATGAAATAGGGCTAAGTAGCAGCAAAAGGAAGCTAAATGAAGGTAGACAATTGTCCATGCAAACAAATGTGGATAGGAAAATTACTTAAAGGGGTTTTGTCACCATAGCAATCATGATAAAATAGGAAGTAAATGAATAACAAACATTTTAACAGTGATCTCACAGAGACTGAGTCATGCTACTGAAAGTCCAGTTAAAAATTTCACTCACAGAGCATGGGGAACAGTATCCCTACACAGGGCCGGTTTTAGACAAAGTGGGGCCCTAGGCAAAAGTTTAAAGTGGGGCCCCAAATGTTAACGTTGTAAAATCACACATTTAGGTTACAATACATGAGCAGGATGCGGATACAGGTGGCAGAGGGGCCTGGAGCCAGTGCTGGCACTGTGGCCCCCATATTCAGGGGCCTTATATCAGCCAATGGGTCTGCCACTATTAGCATTACACAGGAGCATTGCTAGGGTCAGAAAAGATTGGGGGGCCCAAGCCCCAAGACAAAGAGTTGTCCCCCAACCCCCTCTTAAAGGGAATCTGTCACCTACTTTTGGCAGGCTATTTAAATGAGGCCGGTCAGGTCCGATGGGCGGTGTTTCCGATCTTTGCCGCCTCCCCATCCTTGGCCACAGGCCGCAGTTTTTCATGAATAAGAGTAGGTGTCCGCCATTTTTTGTGCATGCGCTAAGCATTCTTGGCTCGCGCACATGCAGTATGCTTTGCCCAACTGCGGGCAAAGCCAAAAAGGCTGACTGCGTATGCGCCGGTTAACTAAGCCCCGGAAGTATTTTGCTGTGTACCGGGGTCTAGTTAACTGGCGCATGCGCAGTCAGACTTTTCGGCTTTGCCCGCAGTTGAGGAAAGCATACTGTGCATGCACGAGCCAAGAATGCTTAGCGCACGAGTGAAAAAAGGCGGACACCTGCTCTTAGTCACGAAAAAACTGCGGACGGCTGCCAAGGATGGGGAGGCGGCAAAGATCAGAAACACTGCCCATCGAACCAGACCGACCTCATTTAAATAGCCCGCCAAAAGTAGGTGACAGATTCCCTTTAATTTTTTTTGTAACACTGCAGATAACACAGCAAGGCTCTCAACTGTCCTGGATCCAGTGGGACAGTCCCGATTTTAACACTCCCACCTGCTATCCCGGCCGGGATTGTAGTTTTCCTGCACTGCGAATCAGCCACCACGCCCACCTGTCATTTCAGAAGGGGCTGTGTACCGATCACCATAAATTCCCTTTATGCACAGCACACTCCAGAACAGAAGCCCTCCCCGGCTCACATGACCAGTCATATGACTGTGACCTCATCCTATGTAACAACAGAGATAGCAGAGATAACTCTCGGAGAACAGAAAATATAGTAGATGTCACCTGCAGTCCTATGTAACACCACAGATAGTCTTACTCTGAAACGCTATGGCTATGTTCACATGCATTTTTTTCAGTAGCCAAAATCTGTTCTATTGGCATTAAAAATGTTGCGTTGAAAACACCTGTTTTTCAGCTTGTTTCTGGTGTTTTTTACGCTTTTTTCAGCTTTTTTTAAAGTGAGGATGTTTGCTTTGTCTACAGTATGTGTAAGGCCATGTTCACACGTTGAGTATTCGGTCAGTATTTCACATCAGTATGTGCAAGTGAAAACCAGGAGGGTGAGAAATCCAGAAGTGGTGACGTGTTTCTATTATACTTTTCCTCTGATTGTTCCACTGCTGTTTCTGCATTACAAATCCTGATGTGAAATACTGATCAAATACTGAACGTGTGAACTAGACTTAATAGTTTAATTCACCAAAACCACTTAAAAAATTGCAGTGAAAAATGCCGTTGCAATATCTGCAGCTTTTTTTTTTATTATTCTTTCATTGCTTTCTATGGGTGAAAACACACTGACAGAAGTGAAGCTGCAGATTTAAAAAGCGCTACAGTTCTGAAATTCAGTCAGAAAAAAAACAAGCGCATGCAGGAGATTTCGGAAATCTCGTATGTTTTGCTGGCACTTTAAAAAGCAGCTTTTGGCCGTGTTCATATGCAGAATTTTTGCAGCTTTTCCTTCTGCAAATAAGAAGTTTTCAGCATTTTATAGCACAAGCAAAGACTGAGATTTTCAGGAATCTCCCGCACACCCTTTTATTTTCTCCTGACTGAATTTCACAACTGCAGCGTTCTTTAAATCTGCAGCGTCACTTCTTTCATCAATTTTTTTCACCTGTAGAAAGCAATGAAAAAGTTTTAGAAAAGCGTTGTTTTTCGCTGTGTTTTTGGTGAATAAAACTAACTTTATTAAACATGTACTGTAGACAAAATGCATATTGTGAAAAAAACAAACAGCAAAAGCTCTAAGGGTATGTGTCCACAATCAGTAAACTCTGGATGCTGCGTACATCTGCAGCATCCAACCCGCAGCGACCAGATGTTACAGCATAGTGGATGGAATTTCTAGAAATTCCATGTCCACTATGCGTGCACAGACGCCCGCACCTCACCTGCAGAGACGGACATGCAGCACGACTCTCTAGACTGCAGCATGTCAATTTATCTTGCTTAGATGCGAGTCTCCGCAAGAGAAATCTCACCTGTACAATGTGTTGGGTGCGGTGATTCCTCACGGCTCAGTGACCACAGGCGGAATCACCTGCGTTCAACAGATGGCAGCACTTTAGACGGGGCACATGTCCGCTGCGTCCAAAGTGCTGCCACTTCCAGATCGTCTGCACATACCCTAAAAAATGGGTGTTTTGAAAGCAGTGTTTTTACTGCCAAGAGAGAGGCTTTGGCAGCAAAAAAAATACACCAAGAACGCTGATTCAAATGCACACCTGTACTATATATGTGTATGGTTTACCCTTATTATTTCTCATGGGAATTCATTTATTTCTATATCATAACTCCCCTGATTCAGCAGACAATATCCCTGTCTTGTGTCATCCAGACAGTAGTGACAGGAGGTCGCCCTGTCACATTACAAGCAGGGATTAGTGACTGCGGTCAGAGCTGATGCTGATCGCTGCAGTATGTGGCTGTGAATCCTGATCCTGCAGCGATCAGCACAGAGCTCCGGACCACAGTGAGTAAATCACTGCTCTCTGACCTGTTATTGCAGCTCTTACCAGGTTCTGCGGCTTTACATAGGCATATCCATTCTCAGGACAGTGCTAGGGGCAGCCATGATCAGGACTCAGGAGGAGACATACAGAGCTGCAGGCATGGTCCTGCACTGTCACTGTGCTGTAATCAGCCCCTCCCCCTCACTCTCAACTTTTAACCTGACTGCAGGGAGAAACAGACAGGGGGGCTCAAGGGGCTTTGCGAGAGACACTCCAAGACTTCAGAGCAATGCACAGCATTATTCACTGCTGCACACCCTCTGGTGTTATGAATGGGTCACCGAGGAGGAAAAAACAAAAACAAGCTAAGTCCCAGAAAAACCCGAGAGGTTGGTAACTATGCAGATTGCAGATCCCTGATCCTAACCACACAACTAGCAGCAGCCGTGGAGCGTTCCTACGATGATCCTAGATGCCTCGTCACTGCCGGAGGACTAAATAAGTCTAAAGCAAGAAAGGGGAAAACTAACTGCCCCAGAGCAGACCCCAAAGGAAAGACAGCCCCCACACATGTATTGACGGTGAAACAAGATGAAAACACAAACACAGGCAGGAAAATAGGCTGAGCAAACGATGGGGCCCAAACTAACTAGAAAGGACAGGAAAGGAAAGACACTGTCTGCAATCTGCCAAAAACCCTACAAAAATAATGTCCAACACTTCTGATAACAAAATTAACCCTGAAGTCACTAGACTTCTCCCACTATATCAGCACTCTGAAATATTCTGAGACAGAGCAAAAACAGGCCAATCTAATAGGGGACAAAAAGCAAATTGGCAAATACAGATAAATAAGAGTGGAAATTCAGCACAGCCCCAGCCGGGGCTGGCTGACCACACAAAAAACTGAATAGATCAAAAAAATCAAGTGTGAACATTAGCAGAAAAACTTAGCTTGAAATGACTGGAACAGAGCTGAACACCAAGAGCTGAAAAGCCAGAAGGAATCACCAGCACCAGAATAGGGCGTCGGCTGACTTAAATCCAGTCTGAAATTCCTGAGGTCCATTCGTCATCCTCATTATCAGGTGGCAGAGCTCTACTGATTAAATCAGCCTCACTACCTCCTGTTACCACCAGAGGGAGCCTGGAAGGAGAACTCACAACTGGTAGACCAGAAAATGAACTCACAACACTCTGGCCACTTCATAAATGGAATGCAGATGCAGGGGGCCCCCTTTGTAGGTGGGGGCCCCAGGCATCTGCCTGGTCTGCCTGGTGGAAATGCTGGCCCTGTCCCTACATTAGCAGCTTATAAGTTTCACCTGTAGAGCATGGGGCAATGTACGCCTATATTAACAGCTTACAAATTTCAACTATAAAGCCAAAGTTTGATCTTCAGTAGCGTACAGTAGAGCAGCCACAGATAAAAATCTAATAGTTTGATTCTGGACACAGATGATGGTCTGCTGCGAGGCTTGTAAGTCCGCAGGGCTCCCAACCATACCGGATCCAGTGGGACAGTCCCGATTTTGACACTCTTACCCGCTGTCCCAGCAGGGATTTTAGTTTTCCCGCACTGATAATCAGCCACCACGCCCACCTGTCATTTCAGAAGGGGCTGTGTACCGATCACCTTATAATTCCCTCTATGCACAGCACACTCCAGAACAGAAGCCCTCCCCGGCTCACGTGACCAGTCACATGACTGTGACATCATCACAGGTCCTGAAGCTGAAGTCACTTCACTCCTGTATCTGCTCAGGTTGCTCCTATATGGCAGTTCTGTGTGCACAGGTCCTGGGATGAGGTCACAGGAGGGGAGGAGACAAGGGTCACATGATCAAGGGTCTCAGTGTATGCAGGACTCTGCTGTGCTAGTTGTCATGGTGCTGGATGATGGGAAGTTTGTGTTGGGGTCAGGAGGGGTTTGCAGGGCTTATGTAGCAGAGCCGTGTGTGTACAAGGTGTATGGAGTGAAGCCATGTGTGTACGAGGTGTGCGGAGTAGAGCCGCATGTGTACAAGGTATACAGAGCAGAGCCATGTGTGTACTTGGCGTACGGAGTAGAGCCGTGTGTGCACGGGGTGTATGGAGCGGAGTCACATGTGTATGGGGTGTACAAAATGGAGCCCTGTGTGTATGAAGTGTGCCAAGCTGAACCATGTGTGTACGGAGCGGAGCAGAACCGTGTATGTACGGGGTGTACAGAGTGGAACCGCATGTGTATGAGGTGTACAGAGCAGAGCAATGTCTGTACGAGGCATACAAAGCTGAGTCGTTAGTATATGAAGCGTAAAGAGTGGAGTCATATGTGTACAAGGCGTATAGAGCGGAACCACATGTGTATGAAGTGGAGACGCATGAGTATGAGGTGTACGGAGCGTGACTGCGTGAGTCCAAGGTGTACAGAGCGGAACTGCATGTGTTTGAGGTTTATGGAGTGGAGCCATGTGTGTACCAAGAGGAGCCATGTGTGCAAGGTGTGCGGAGTGGAGCCATGTGTATATGAGGCATACAAAGCAGAACCGTGTGTGTATGAGGTGTGCGGAGCTGTGCGTGTACGAGGTCGGTGTATGGTGGGGAGCATTCATACCTCCCAACCATCCCGGATCCAGCGGTACAGTACCGATTTTGAGAGTCTGCCCCACTGTCCCAGCCGGCAGCTTACTTTTCCCGCGGACACAGGAGTGCATGGCGGAGCCCAGAGGAGCACTTTAAAACTCGCACATGACATTCCACCAGAAGTGACGGGCTGGAAGCTGACTGGAAATGAGGTAATTTCGGGAGGAAATTGTGATAGAACCATGGAGGCATTTCAGGGAATGCTTCAGATCCATCACCGTGTCCTCCTCCAACAGCGGGATCGCAGATTACAATGGGAGCTGGGCTGCTATAGTATCTTTATAGAATCTTTCTTTCTCTCTCTCGCTCTGTTCTTTCTTTCCCTCTCTAATCTTTCTTTCTCCCTCTGTTCTTTCTTTCCTTTTTCCTTCCCCTCTTTCTTTCTCTCTGTTCTTTCTTTCTCTCTCTGTTCTTTCTTTCTCTCTCTCTGTTCTTTCTTTCCCCTTTCTTTCTTTCTCTCTCTCTGTTCTCTGTTCTTTCTTCTTCTCTGTTCTTTTTTCTTTCTTTCTCTCTCTGTTTTATCTCTCTCTGTTCTTTCTTTCTCTTTATTTCTCTCTGTCTGTTCTTTCTTTCTTTCCCCTCTTTCTTTCTCTGTTCTCTCTTTCTCTCTGTCTATTCTCTCTTTACTTCTCCTCTTTTTTTCTATATCTCTTTCTCTCTGTTCTTTCTTTCTCTCTCTGTTCTTTCTTTCTGTGTTCTTTTTTCTTTCTGTTCTTTCTTTCTTCCCCTCCCTTCTTTCTCTCTCTATTCTTTCTCTCTTTTTTTTCTGTCTGTTCTTTCTCTCTGTTCTTTTTTCTCTCTGTTCTCACAGAATCATAGAATCGTAGAGTTGGAAGGGACCTCCTGGGCCATCTAGTCAAACCCCATGTGTTATGAATGGGTCACCGAGGAGGATAGCAGGACCAGGCTAAGCCACAGAAAACCAGAGAGGTTGGTAACTAAGCGGATGCAGACCCCTGATCCTGTCCACACAACTAGCAGTAGCCGTGGAGTGTACCTACGATGATCCTATCCAAATCTGCTTTCACAAACTGGCTTAGTTTCCCGTGGACGTTTCCTGCCACCACCCGGCTGCGGGTGTGTAGAATCCTCCGCCATGCTGCTGAGCGCCGGCTACAGCAAGCATGTGACCTAAAGACGCAGGCTAGAAGGCAGCGTCCAGATGTCACTGGAAGAGGCATGGCCTCCCGCACTCCAGTTGTGTATAGGTCCAGCAGGAGCATCCACGTATCTGTGCCCCCAAACCTGTCAGCCCCTCATTGTAGTCGCTCCACAGCCTCAGCTGTGGCTTGCACCGTGCACTGAACCCTCTGTATTTACTTTCATGCAGTCTTCTCTTTATGGTAGATTTTGATATTGACACACCTACCTCCTGGAGAGTGTTGTTCTCTTGGTTGGCTGTTGTGAAGGGGTTTCTCTTCACCATGGAGATTATTCTGCGATCATCCACCACTGTTGTCTTCCGTGGGTGCCTCGGTCTTTTTGCATTGATGAGTTCACCAGTGCTTTCTTTCTTTCTCAGGATGTACCAAGCTGTAGATTTTGCCACTCCTAATGTTGTAGCAATTTCTCAGATGGGCTTTTTCTGTTTTTGCAGCTTAAGGATGGCTTATTTCACCTGCATTGACCGAATGTTTCCTTCATAGCAAAACCTTCCAAATGCAAGCACCAAACCTCAAATCAACTCCAGTCCTTTTATCTGCTTAATTGAGAATGACATAAAGAAGGGATTGCCCACACCTGTCCATGAAATAACCTTGGAGTCAATTGTCCAATTACTTTTGGTCCCTTTAAAAACAGGGTGGCACATGTTAAGGAGCTGAAACTCCTAAACCCTTCATCCAATTTTAATGTGGATACCCTCAAATGAAAGCTTAAAGTCTGAACTTCAACTGCATCTGAATTGTTTTGTTTAAAATTCATTGTGGTACTGTCTTGAACCAAAATTAGAAAAATGTTGTCTCTGTCCAAATATATATTGGCCTAACCGTAACTAAGCCTAAAGTAAGAAAGAGAAAATCTAAACTGCCCCGGAGCAGACCCCAAAGGAATAGATAGCCCCCAAACATATATTGTCAGTGAGACAAGATGAAAACACAAACGCAGGAATAAAAATAGACTGAGCAAACGATGGGGCCCACACTGACTAGACAGGACAGGAAAGGAAAGAAACTGTCTGCAATCACGCAAAAAACCCTGCAAAAGTCCAACACATCTGATGCAGAAAACACTGAAGTCACACAACTTCGCCCCCCACTATATCAGCACTCTGGTATATTCTGAAAGCAAAGCAAAAGGAGACCAATATAAAAGGGGACAAAACAAACTGGCACATGCAGTAACATATGGGCAGTGATTTAGCACAGCCCCAGCCGGACCTGGCTGACCCGCACAAAGCAGAGATTAACAAAACCAGATCAAATGCAAAAAGAATAGCAAATGAACCACTTAGCTGAACATGCAGGGAAAGAGCAGGAGACATCAGATGGCAGGAGGCACAGGAAAAAAATCACTAGCAGTGATAGAGGGAGTTAGCTGTCTTAAATCCCAATCAGAAACCCCAGATCTACAATCGTCTTCCTCATTATCAGGTGGCAAGCCTCTGTCAATCAGATCAGCTCCAGTAACCACCAGAGGGAGACCAGAAAGAGAACTCTCAATCTGACCAGCTCCACTATCTTCAGTAATTACCAGATGGAAGCCAGAGAGAGAATTCACAACACCCCAGACAGATGTCTGTCCAGCCTCTGTTTGAAGACTTCTATTGAATGAGAACTCACCACCTCTCATGGCAGCCTGTTCCACTCATTGATCACTCTAACTGTCAAAAAGTTTTTTCTAATATCTAATCTGTGTCTCCTCCCATTCAGTTTCATCCCATTGCTTCTACTGTTTCCTAGTGCAAATGAGAATAAAGATGATCCTTCTAAAATGTGATAGCCCTTGAGATATTTGTACACAGCTATTAAGTCTCCTCTCAATCTTCTCTTCTGCAAGCTAAACATTCCCAAATCCTGCTACTTTTCCTCATAAGACAGGGTTTGCAGACCGTTCACCATTTTGGTAGCTCTTTTCTGAACTTGCTCCAGTTTGTTGATGTCTTTTTAAAATGGGGTGCCCAAAACTGGACACAGTATTCCAGATGAGGTCTGACCAAAGAGGAGTAGAGGGCAATAATGACTTCACGTGATCTAGACTGTATGCTTCTGTTAATACATCCTAGAATTGCATTTGCCTTTTTTGCTACTGCATCACACTGTTGACTCATATTCAGTCTGTGATCTATTAGTATACTTAAGTCTTTTTCACATGTGCTGTTGCTTAGCCCAATTCCTCCCATTCTGTATATGCTTTTTTCATTTTTATTGCCCATATGTAGTACATTGCATTTTTACCTGTTAAAAACCATTCTGTTAGTTGCTGCCCACTGCTCCAGTTTATTTATATCTTTTTGAATCCTCTCTCTCTTCTCTAGTATTAGCTATCCCTCCTAGTTTTGTGTCATCAGCAAATTTAATCAGTTTACCCTCAATTCCTTCATCTAAATCGTTGATGAAGATGTTCAACAATACAGGGCCCAGGACAGAGCCCTGTGGTACCCCACTTGAGACATTCTTCCAGCTGGATGTGCAGCAATTTACAACCACTCTTTGGGTCCGATCACTAAGTCAGTTATGAATCCACCTAACAGTTGCCTTGTCCATTCCATTCTTAGCCATATTTTCAATAAGGATTGTGTGAGATACTTTGTCAAATGCTTTGCTGAAGTCAAGATATACTATATCTACAGCATTGGAGTGCGATCCCAAATATCATGTGCCTCCACCGCCCAGTCTGCCACCCTAAAGTCGGTGGACGACACAGGCATGGGCACAGGGACTGACCGGTGGAACCGGCCACAGCGTTGTTCAAAGCAAACTCCATCCATGGTAGCAAGGATGCCCAGTCATCCTGCCTGGCTGAGACAAAATGTCGTAGTAGGTATGTGACCAGGGTCTGGTTGGCCCCCTCTACCAACCCATTCGTCTCGGGATGATAGGCCGAGGAGAGATTTAGCTCAATGCTGAGCAGAAGACAGAGCTCCCTCCAGAACCGAAACGCAAACTGGGGACCCCGGTCACTGACAATTTTGTCCGGCATGCCGGGTAGGCGAAAGACATGCTTAATGAACAATGCTGCCAAGGCCCTGCAGAAGGTAGTTGGGATAGAGGCACCAAGTGCACCATTTTGGAAAAATGGTCGGTGACCACCCAAATGACCATGCTGCCACTGGACTTGGGCAGTCCCACCACAAAGTCCATGCTGACCATCTCCCATGGCCAGTCCGCCACCAGCAGAGGTTAAAGTAGCCCAGCCAGCCATTGCCGAGGAGACCTATTCTGGACGCAAGAGACACACGCTCGAATATAGTCTCCGACGTCTCGGGCCATATGCAGCCACCATTGCATCCTCGCCAGAGGCTCAGAGGTCCATTTTGTCTCAAAATGTCCACTCACCCTGGATGAATGAGCCCCAGAAAGGACCTCCAGAGCCACGATACTCAGGCTCTCAGATGGGACAATCAGCTGATGCTCCTCCTCCTCCGATGACACCACGGAGCAGGAGAGAGCATCGGCCCGGACGTTCTTCTCTATGGAAAGAAAGAGGATGGTGAAGTGGAGCTGAGAGAAGAATAGGGAAAGGTGAACACCTGGAAAGAATGGCGAGCCTCCTCCAGGAGGTGTCTCCACTCCAAGAAGGCCAACTTCATAGCTAGCAACTCCCTGTCCCCTATGGAATAGTTCCTCTCCGCCGGTGTAAAGGTCTTAGAGAGAAAGAAGCAGGGTTGCTTCTGACCTTGAGTGTCCTTCTGGAAAAGGACCGCTCCGGTACCGATGGAAGAGGCATCCACCTCCAAGATGAAGGGTTTATCTACATCGGGGCAATGTAGAATGGGAGCGCTAGCAAAATGGGACTTGATGGAGAAGAAGGCCTTGGAGACTGGTTCCGACCACAACTTGGGATTTACTCCCTTCTTGGTGAGGGCCACCAAGGGGGCTACCAACGTTGAGAAGTGGGGGATGAATTGGCGATAGTAATTAATGAACCCCATGAAGCGCTACACTGCTTTAAGAGAATGGGGCTCCTGCCAATCCATCACTGTCTGTAGCTTGGCAGGATTCATGGCCAAGCCCTGGGCGGAGATGATATAGCCCAGGAAAGGTAAGGACTCCTGCTCAAACACACACTTCTCCCATTTGGCGTAGAGGGAGTTTGCCCGTAGGAGGTTGAAAAGTTTGCAAACATCTCTCAGGTGAGAGTCAATATCTGGAGAGTAGATGAGGATATCATCCAGTTAGACAACAACTGAGGTGGTAAGCATACCCCGGAAGATGTCATTCACAAAGTCTTGGAAGACGGCTGAAGCATTACAGAGCCCAAAGGGCATCACCAGGTATTCATAGTGCCCATCCCTGGTGCTAAAAGTCATCTTTCATTCGTCCCCCTCACGGATGCGAATCAGGTTGTAAGCCCCCCGCAGATCAAGTTTAGTAAACAATCTCGCTCCCCGTAGCCTATCAAACAGTTCTGATATCAGGGGCAGAGGATACTTATTCTTAACGATGATAGCGTTAAGACCCCTGTAATCGATGCAGGGACGTAGTTCTCCATTCTTCTGGACGAAGAAGAATCCCGTCCCTGCTGGTGACACCGAATGCCTAATGAATCCCCTTGCCAGATTCTCCCTGATATACTGAGACATGGCCTCTGTCTCTGGGAGAGATAGGGGATAGACTCGACCCCGGGGAGGCTCAACACCAGGCAAGAGGTCAATAGGACAGTCATAGGGGCGGCGAGGCGGAAGGGTCTCCGCCGCCTTCTTGGAGAACACGTCTGCATACTGTCGATAATATTTAGGGAGAGAGGAAAGATCTGCGGGGACTTCGGTGGAGGCAACCTGAAAGCACTCCCTCTGACATATACCCTCACGGGATTTACTCCACCCCGAGGACCACTCTATATGGGGAGATTGATGATGCAACCAGTGGACCCCTAAGAGGACCAGGTCGATACCCTCGGGCATTACAAGGAAAAATAGCGTCTCCTGATGGGAAGGAGACAGCAAGAGCATCAGCGGAGCGGTCTGGTGAGTTATCTGAGAGGGTAGTGTCGCTCCATTCACCACTCTGAGGGTGACTGGCTGAGGTAGTAAAACCACAGGAATTGCGTGCCGTTGGGCGAAGGCAGACGGCATGAAATTGCCCTCTGCCCCAGAGTCCAAACAAACCTCCACCGCCAGAGTGGAAGAGCCAAACTCAAGCATCCCCTCAAAGGACAGCCTGGAGGAAAATGTTGCAGTATCTAGTAGGCCTCCTCCAACAGCCACTAGACGCAAGCGTTTTCCTGGCCGCTGTGGGCACCTGTTGACAGGGTGACCAGACTGCCGGCAAATGTGACAGACTACGGGTGCTTGCGAAGATCGGGACCTGGATCCCGCGCAAGAATCCCCCATGGCCCCTTGGAGGTCAGACGCCCGACCATGTTTCCTTCTCCGTTCCTGCTGCTGACGTGAGCTCTAACTTCTCCGGGTGCTCCGGTCTAATCCAGCACCCGTCTGACTGTGCCCATGCTATTGTCACAACGTTTGCATAGTTGCTATGATGTCCTGGGCTTAGAGCCCTTGTGGACTTGTCGGGTGTGCTCACCCTTCTGACTTATTCCTATAACCTACATTAGCTTAACCCATAGCAGCTCCTCCTACATTTAACCCTAGGCAAACTTCCTAACAGCTATACCTAATAAGGCCCACTAGTATGTCCCATCTAGTGACCCATTCCAGAACTACGCTTACCCATTCCACAAACTCTATACTATAAGTGCCCTCCTCTAATGTCCCCAAAGGAAGCACTGTCTTACACTAATCTGTACAGAAATACAATAGTCATAACAAAGCACAATATCTTACAGTATGTACAATATGGTAACACATAACATAGTAATACCAATTAGACTGTCAGTAATAAACAGCGGTGTAGCAGTACCGAAGCATGACCGTATATTTACATTAAAGCTCTTAAAGGGGAGCGGCATTAAAGGGGTGTTCTATTCCAATCCTTCTACATTCGCCCTTTCCTAAAATTTGGTCGTCCAGACCAACAAACTTTAATATTTACATTATGCATATAAAACAATGTTCATTACTTAGTGATGAAGCTCTACTGTCGGCAGCAAATTCCCTGAAGAAATGCAATGCCAGAGAGCTCTTTTGAGCTTTCTTTGGTGTCCTAATTTTAGCAGCAGGGTGGGCAAGTAACAGACGTCGTACTGGCTACGGGCTGCCCACGGTGCCTTTGCATTCTGCATCCTCTTTTGCTGTGCTGCTGTGGCAGCATGGCCACCTCTTCTTCTTCCGAACTGCTCACATCACTAGGATGTCCTCCACTCCATGTAGGGTCTAGGACCTCATCATCCCCATCATCTTCCACAAACTCCTCAACCCTGCCCTACTTGCCAGTCTGCATACTGCAGAAAGATGGTGCAGCGTTTTGTCATCATTTGACACGTGCTGCGGTGGTCCACTGATCGTGTGCACTAGCCCTCCCACATACTTATTCTCCAACCTAACAAGTGGTTGGACATCAGTGAATTCACTCTCTTCTACTTCTACGATAGGGACAGGTGGATGGGCCACAGAACTCCAGTAAGAGGAGTCATCAAAAAGAAGAAGAGACTGCTGCATGACTTGGGGCTCAGGTTTGGATCTGCCTGGGAGTGTGGATAAGGCATACCTCACCACCTGTCCAGTCTGAAAAACTGTTAAATCCTCACAATGCGTATAAGTCTGCAGTCACACAGAGTAATCAATTTTGATTGGACAACCCCTTTAATCCCTTCACCATCTGTCGATTTTCAGTTTTTTGCTTCCACCTTCACTTCTTCCAAAAGCCGTAACTATTTTTATTTCCTCATAAATATGGCCGTATGGGGCTTGTTTTTTGTGAGATGATTTGTACTCTTGAATGACACCATTGATTTTACCATATAGTGTTCTGGACAACGGAAAAAAAATTCAAAGTGAAGTGAAATTGCAAAAAGTTGCAATTCCACAATTGTTTTTTTTTTTATTATTATTATTTACCATGTTCACTATATTGTAAAACTGGCCTGGTAATATGATTCCCCAGAAATTTATATGAAAAATGTTTTTGCATTTGTCGTCATTTTCCAAGCCCTGTAGCATTTTCATCTTTCATGATCCGTGGCTGGGTGAGGGCTTTTTGTGCACAAAGCTGATGGTTTTACTGACACCATTTTTGGGTAGATTAAATGTTTTGATCCCCTGTTTAGGCATTTTATTGCAATGTTGCAGACACAAAAAAACTTAATTCTGGTATTTTGATTTTTTTTCTCGTTACGCCATTTACCGATGGGATTAATTTACTTTATAATTTGATACATCAGACATTTCCGAACACAGCAATACCAAATATGTGTATTTTTTTAATTGTGTTATTTTTAATGGGGCAAAAGAGGGGTGATTTGAACTTGTGTTTATTTTTCTTACATAATTTAAAACTTTTTTTCACTTTCTACTATATTTATTAGTACCCTTAGGAGACTTGAAGCAGCGATCGCCTGATCACTTGTGCTATGTACAGTATAGCAAAAATCACAATCTCCTATGAAAGCTGGCCATGAGCCAGCATTCACAAGAGTATCCTAATGACAGACACGGGGTTCTTCTGCAGGCTGTCTTGACAACCAATCGGTGCCCCGTGATCACATGACAGGGGCCTCGATGGGCGAGACTTGTAATGCGTTTTCGCTCTGCGAGTGCTAAATGTCTTTGTCAGTGGTTGATAGCGGAATTTACCATGTTAGTAGTAGCGGGTGGATCTTGGATCCACCTGTAGCTGTTATAGGACGGACAGAATAAGAAATCCAATGTGGATAAAGATGCGGGCTTAGCGCCCAAACCCGGATCAAAGCCAGAGACACAGCTGATGACGTAAATATCCGTCATTGGTCATAAAGTGGTTAAGTTACAGATCAGATAAATCAAAATTCAAAATCACTGAAGCATGTGTAAGGCCTACATGCTTTTTTCTGTTGAGCATGCAAGCACTGTTTTGAATCTGGGAAGGATTACTAAACCTGGACTGCTTCAGTGCAGTGCTTACAATCAACACAGCCCTGGTAGTCAAGCTCAAATTGCTAATTTTAATAAACAGTAACTTGAAAAAGTGCCCTCTTATACAAGGTCTATTAAGCAATATCTATCCATCTATCTAGATGAAAGAAACATTTCAAGTTAGATCATCATCATGTGTGATCCAGCCACTAGGACCTCACACATTCAGAAAAATAAAAGAGCTGTGTAGCTCTTTGATGTTTTATGTCTACTTCACTAACTTATTTATCAAGCTGAAATAATGTATAATTGTACTTAGATTCTTGTTCATACTAGAGCAATATCACAAGTTTGCATGTATTGTAACTAAATACAATAATTCTTTGTTCCTATTAAAAGTAAAGTAAATCTTATATCGATTGTCTTCCTATTCAGTATTTTATTGCAGAGAAAAAGCTGCTAAAAAGTATTAAGCACATTTGTTTATTTGGTATTTAGAAATAGCTGAGTTTTACAGTTTTGCATTAATATGAATGGCAACAAATGGGTCTTCAGCTAAATTGCTGATTTTGAAATTTGCTTTGCCAGTGCTGCCCACTGTGATCTGTTTGCCAGTACATCCGGCAAATTTCTTCTCACCAGAGATGACATCACAATAGGTGCCAGCAGGAAGTCCAGTGTTCAAGGTGACATCCATGTTCCTGAAAGAATGTTTGCTCAATTTATTATAATATATGTGACCTTTTAAACTGTTATTTTTTAGCTTATGGTAATGAGGAAGGACTAGTCCTGACAAAGTGTCTCATCCCCTGGGCTAGTCCTACCTCAGACCCTCTAATTACATTCTTCTGGTCAGGATTAACAGCCTACCTAAAATCTCCATCAGAGTTGGTCTTCAGTAGGACATGCACTACATTTTCAGCAGAAATAAAATGTGGCCTCCTTGAGCATAGCTATAAAAGCCAAAGCAGGATTAGTTTGAGGAACAAATATCTTACTGGACTAGCCCTGCCTCATTAGTATATGCCAAGGCAGTAGATTACAATCCATTTTTAAAAGATAGAGACATCCACACTTCACAAAACAGACCTGATCTTAACACAAATATTGGCATGCATTTGCTATAGTAGAGGTTGGGGACAGTCCAGATGGGAGGGGGGAATGAGCTATTTTCTAGTGGAAGAACAGGGTATGCAATAAATAGATCTAAATCTGCTTAACTAATTTCACTCACCAGTTATCATTGTTAAAAACAATAAAACCAATGTTTCCACGCCCAAAAGCAATCTGATTTTCTCCATTGTCCCACCAATTGGTGAGAGCTTGACCATTAGCTACATTCCGGAAGATGACCATATTCCTACAAAATAATAAAAATGAGCGTCAAATGATGTGAGTATAAAACATTCAAGTCTCCAGGTCCAGATGAATTACATCCCAGTGTACTGAAGGAGAAAGCAGAAGAAATTTTTGAACCACTCTCCATAATCTTTGAAAATTCTTGGAGAACAGAAGTCCCAGAAGAATGGAGATGAGCAAATGTTGTTCCTATCTTCAAAAAGGGGAAGAAGGTGGACCCAGGAAACTATAGGCCAGAGAGTCTGACTTCTATACCAGGAAAGATCTTTGAACAAATTATTAAACAACATGTATATACGTATAAAAAAGCATGCGCATAAAGTACTCATGAAATTGATGGGGTATGACCATATAAATGATGCTTAAAATTCCTTAGAAACTGCCTATTTGTCCCACAAGTTAAAAAATAAAAAACAACTTAATTTAAGTCCAAGAGACACTGATTCAAAAAGGTTGGTTATGATTCAATATATGCATGCAGCAGAGTCTCAAATCACCATATCAGAGGCTTAGTAGTAAAGTACATGTAGAGCTGATACAGCAAAATTCCTCCTTCTGATATGTGTTGTTGTAGTAGAAGCTTCACTGTAACTCACAGCCTGTTGTCCAGAAGTCTAATACAAGGGCTGTCCTGGCCGATGACAACCACTTATCGGTGTACCTCCAAACTGAATGCAGCTGTGGTGAGTCTCCCGTGTTCCCGGCATTCGCTAGTCTCCCCAGCCGTCCAGGACTTGCGTGACGTCAGGCAGCACGTGACAACGCCAGCTCCGTTAGCTACTGATTGCGGCAGGGACCAGAATACCTTCCAATGCATTTCAGAGACTGTCTGTCTCCTACCTCAGGGATGGTCCTACTCACAATTAGAGGATTATTTACACAGTCCCGCCATTTGAACTGATCTCAGCATGAATTCCTTAATAAAAACCAAACCGTTCAGTTTCACTATTTAACCCTTTTGGGATTAAAGTGCCTAGTGCAAATATCCACTGGCTCTCAGCGCGTGACATTAGTTTAATGTGATTACCTTTGCGCATCTGTGGCTCTATATATTCAACCCCAGTGATGATCATATTACATATAGACCCTCCATGATGATTAGCAAAATGTTTGGATAGAGGGTGACCCAAAAATTTTTTCTTTATGTTCCTTATGTGTTCAATAATCCTGACCAGCAATGATCGTTTAGTGCGCCCTACATATACCTTATCACATGGACATCTGATGGTATAGATGACAGTCTCCGTGACACAGGTGATATAATTTTGTATTTCAAATTTATTACTATTATTTCCCCCCATAGCCCATTGTTGTTTGGGGCTCCTCGTTTGTTGACACACCCTGCATTTCCTACAGGGAAAAAACCTTTTAAATTATTTACAAAGGATAATATTGGTACCTTTAAGCGATTTTTTGTACAGTAGGGGCAATAATATTTCCAATATTTCGGGCCTTCCTGTAGACAAATTTTGGACCTGGTAGGATTGATGATCCTATGATCTTGTCCTCTTTCCGTATATCCCAATGTTTTTTGACTATCTTGGTCAGGATATGATGATTAGAATTGTATTCTGTAATAATGGGAATATAGTCTGTTATGAATGAGTCACCGTAGGAGGCAAAAACATAAATGCTAGCTAAGTCCAGAAAACCAGAGAAGTTGGCAACTATCAGATTGCAGACCCCTGAACCTATCAACACAACTAGCAGTAGCCGTGGGGGGTTCCTACGATGACCTAGACCCCTCGATCACAGCCGGAGAGATACATAGGCCTAAAGAAGGAAAGGGGAAAACTAACTGCCCCAGAGCAGACCCCAAAGCAATAGGCAGCCCCCCACATATAATGACGGTGAAGCAAGATGAAAACATTTACACAGACAGAAAGACAGACTGAGCAAAGACGGGGCCCAAAAACTACCTAGATAGG
This sequence comes from Dendrobates tinctorius, assembly GCF_039654945.1. Classification (NCBI taxonomy): domain Eukaryota; kingdom Metazoa; phylum Chordata; class Amphibia; order Anura; family Dendrobatidae; genus Dendrobates; species Dendrobates tinctorius. The sequence goes on from NW_027361697.1 coordinate 48,884,568, forward strand.
AACGGATAGGAAGGCTGCTGTCTGCAATCTGCCAAAACCCTATCAGAGACAAAAGCCAACAAGCTGATATAAAAATGGCCCTGAAGCAACTAAGCTTCAAAAACTAAATCAGCACTCAGGTAAATTCAGAAGACAGAGCCAACGGAACACTGCACACTCCAGCAGGGAGTGGCAGAATCCAAAAAGCAAGAAAAACAAAAGCAAATCTTAAATGCAAAAGGCAAAACAGCAAACTTAGCTTTAGGAGAGCAGGAATCAGACTGGTGTCCAAGAGTCCACAGAGAAATCACCCGCAGGGCAGAAAGGGCGTAGGCTGCCTTAAATCCAGTCAGTGACTCCACTCAGCCAATCGTCTTCATTAGTCGCAGGTGCCTGATAATCAGGCTCACTACCTTCCTTCACCAGAATAGGGAGTCCACCAGGCCTCAGTGACGGAGGGGAAAATGAACTCACAACAGTACCCCCCCTTGAGGAGGGGTCACCGAACCCTCAACAACGCCACCAGGACGATCAGGGTGAGCCCGATGAAAGGCACGCACCAATCTTTTGGCATGAATATCGGAGGCAGAGACCCAGGAATTATCCTCCTGACCATAACCCTTCCACTTAACCAAAGACTGGAGTCTCCGTCTAGCCAGACGGGAATCCAGAATTTTCTCTACCTCATATTCCAAGTTACCTTCAACCAATACAGGGTCCGGAGGTGCCACCTCAGGCACAACTGGCTCAACAAACCTCTTCAACAAGGACTTATGGAACACATTATGGATCTTAAATGTGACAGGAAGAGCCAAACGAAAAGAGACCGGATTAATAATCTCCAAAATCTTGTAAGGTCCAATAAATCTAGGCTTAAACTTAGGAGAAGCCACCTTCATAGTAATATTTTTTGATGATAACCACACCATATCACCAATCTTAAACTGGGGACCAATGGTCCTATGTCGATTGGAAAACCGCTGGGCCTTTTCCTGGGAGAGAGATAACTTATCCACCACTTGGTCCCAGATCTGGTGCATTCTCTCCACCACAGTGTCAACACCTGGGCAGGCAGAGGGCTCCACCTGCCCTGAAGAAAATCGAGGATGAAACCCAAAGTTACAAAAAAAAGGTGACATCAAAGTGGCAGAACTAGCTCTATTATTCAAAGCAAATTCGGCCAAAGGCAAAAATGAAACCCGATCATCCTGATCAGCGGAAATAAAACATCTCAAATACGACTCCAAGGTCTGGTTTGTTCTCTCTGTCTGCCCATTGGTCTGAGGGTGAAAAGCAGAGGAGAAGGACAACTGAATTCCCAACTTGGAACAGAACGTCCTCCAAAATTTAGACACAAATTGAACTCCTCTGTCAGATACAATGTTCTCAGGAATCCCGTGCAAGCGAACCACCTGTTGCAAAAACAGGGGCACCAACTCAGAGGAAGATGGCAACTTAGGGAGTGGTACAAGATGAACCATCTTAGAGAACCTATCACAAATCACCCAAATAACAGTCATTCTTTGAGAGACCGGCATATCAGAGATGAAATCCATTGAAATATGGGTCCATGGCCTCCTGGGGACCGGCAAAGGCATCAACAACCCACTAGAGCGAGAACAAGATTTAGACCGGGAGCAAGTCCCACAGGACTGCACAAAATTCCTGACATCATGAGACAAGGTGGGCCACCAAAAAGAGTGACTCACCAGATCTCTAGTACCGAAAATACCTGCATGACCAGCCAATGCAGAGCAATGAACTTCAGACATCACTCTCTTCTTCCACTGGTTAGGAACATACAACTTTCCACTGGGGCAACGCTCAGGTTTATCCTCCTGGAACTCTTGCAGAGCAAGTCTCAAATCGGGCGAGATGGCAGAAAGAACTACCCCTTCGCCTAAGATGGTAGCAGGCTTGGTCACCACAGGAGAATCAGCAAGGAAGCTCCTAGAGATGGCGTCTGCCTTGACATTCTTAGTTCCAGGAAGGAAAGAGACCACAAAATCAAAACGTGTAAAAAACAAGGCCCACCTAGCCTGTCTAGGGTTCAAGCGTTTAGCCGACTCTAGGTAAATCAAATTTTTGTGGTCAGTGAGGACCACAACCTGATGTTTGGCTCCCTCCAACCAATGTCTCCACTCCTCAAATGCCCATTTCATGGCCAACAGTTCCCGATTCCCCACATCATAGTTACGTTCAGATGAAGAGAACTTTCGGGAAAAGAAAGCACAGGGATTCATTTTAGATGTTACCGGATCCTTTTGAGACAACACCGCTCCTGCACCAATCTCAGAAGCATCCACCTCTACCTGAAACGGGAGTGAGACATCAGGTTGCCGCAGAACCGGGGCGGAGGTAAATCTACGCTTCAGCTCCTGAAAGGAAGCAACCGCCTCCGGAGACCAATTCAACACATCCGCACCCTTCCTGGTCAGGTCAGTCAATGGTTTGGCAATACTAGAATATTTTGCTATAAATTTCGGATAAAAGTTAGCAAAACCCAAAAACTTCTTGAGGGCCTTCAAAGAAGTGGGCTGAACCCAATCATAAATGGCCTGTACCTTGGCCGGGTCCATTTCAATAGTTGACGGAGACAAAATAAATCCCAAAAAAGAAATCCTCTGTACTCCAAAAAGGCATTTTGATCCTTTGACATACAGAGAATTCTCTCTCAAGATCCGGAACACAGTCCGAATATGTTCCACATGAGCATCCCAATCCTTGGAGAAGATCAAAATATCGTCCAGATAGATAATCAAAAATTTATCGACAAAGTCTCGGAAAATATCATTCATGAAGCACTGGAAGACAGAAGGGGCATTAGTGAGCCCAAAAGGCATCACCAGGTACTCAAAATGTCCCTCTGGAGTATTAAATGCCGTCTTCCATTCATCCCCCTGCTTAATGCGGATAAGATTATACGCCCCCCTGAGGTCAAGCTTGGTAAACCAGCAAGCACCTCTGACTCTAGAGAATAGATCCGAAATCAGGGGTAACGGATACTGATATTTAATAGTAATTTTATTGAGGGCACGATAATCAATACAAGGCCTTAAAGAACCATCCTTCTTGGCCACAAAAAAAAAGGCACCTAAGGGTGAAGAGGATGTCTAATATGACCCTTCTCCAACGCCTCCTTAATATAGGACTGCATAGCCTCGTGCTCAGGTACAGATAAATTGAAGAGCCGACCCTTAGGAAATTTACACCCCGGACTTAGTTCAATAGCACAGTCATAACTCCTATGAGGAGGCAAGGACGCAGACTCATTCTCACTAAATACATCATAGAAGTCCGCCAAATAGTCAGGAACCTCATGCGACTGAGGAGAGGTGGAAAAAACCGGAGCCTCACTAAAGGTACACCGGCAACCCCAACTCACCACAGACACAGACTTCCAATCCAAAACTGGATTATGAATCTGCAACCAGGGAAACCCCAGAACAACGGCATCATGCAGACCATGCAACACCAAAAATCTACAATTTTCTTGGTGGTCTGGGGCGACCCGCATGACCAACTGGGTCCAAAACTGAGGTTTATTTTTAGCCAGAGGGGTAGCATCAATCCCCCTCAAAGGGATAGGCGTCTGCAGAGGTGTCAACGGAAATCCACAACGTTTAGCAAAATCCAAGTCCATAAGGTTTAGCGCTGCTCCCGAATCCACAAAAACCTTGGCGGAAAATGTGGACAGGGAACAGATCAGAGTAATCGCCAAAAGAAACTTAGGCTGAACCCCACCAACAGAAAACGTGTGTGCAAAGCGTTTCTCACGTTTAGGACAAACAGAAATAATATGTGAGGCATTTCCACAGAAAAAACACAGCTTATTACGCCTTCTGAATTCCTGACGTTGCGCCTTAGACAAAACTCTATCACATTGCATAGGTTCAGACGTCTGTTCAACCGGTGGCAACACCTCTCGTGTAATCCTGCGTTCACGTAAACGCTGATCAACCTGAATGGCTAAAGACATAGAATCGTCCAGACCAGAGGGAACAGGAAATCCCACCATAGTATCTTTTACGGCTTCTGACAAACCCTTCCGAAAGAGAGCAGCCAAGGCACTATCATTCCAGGTAGTAAGGACCGCCCACTTTCGGAACTTTTGACAGTACAACTCTGCAGATTCTCGATCCTGGCTCAATGCTAACAGGGTCTTTTCAGCCTGATCAATAGAATTAGGTTCGTCGTACAGCAACCCCAAGGCTTGAAAAAATGCGTTCACATTAGTCAGCATAGGGTCATCTGGTTTCAAAGAAAACGCCCAATCCTGGGGATCGCCGCGCAGCAAAGAGATGACAATTCTAACCTGCTGCGTGGGGCTCCCTGACGAGTTAGGCTTCAAAGCAAAAAATAATTTACAATTATTTTTGAAACTCAAAAATTTAGATCGATCCCCAAAAAATACATCAGGTGTAGGAATCTTTGGTTCAACAGCATGTGAACGAGCAAGATAGGCGGAAATTCCTCGCACTTCAGCAGCGAGCTGCTCCACACGATCAGACACTTGCTTAATCTCTATTGAGAGGAAAAAAAAAATTCCCCCTATGGCCTCAGAGATATAGAGAATATACACACTCTTTTTTTTTTTTTTTTTTTTTAAACACAATTCTTTCCTGCTATTGAGTACCCAAGGATCTGCGGTAGGCGGGTGATTCTGTTATGAATGAGTCACCGTAGGAGGCAAAAACATAAATGCTAGCTAAGTCCAGAAAACCAGAGAAGTTGGCAACTATCAGATTGCAGACCCCTGAACCTATCAACACAACTAGCAGTAGCCGTGGGGGGTTCCTACGATGACCTAGACCCCTCGATCACAGCCGGAGAGATACATAGGCCTAAAGAAGGAAAGGGGAAAACTAACTGCCCCAGAGCAGACCCCAAAGCAATAGGCAGCCCCCCACATATAATGACGGTGAAGCAAGATGAAAACATTTACACAGACAGAAAGACAGACTGAGCAAAGACGGGGCCCAAAAACTACCTACATAGGAACGGATAGGAAGGCTGCTGTCTGCAATCTGCCAAAACCCTATCAGAGACAAAAGCCAACAAGCTGATATAAAAATGGCCCTGAAGCAACTAAGCTTCAAAAACTAAATCAGCACTCAGGTAAATTCAGAAGACAGAGTCAACGGAACACTGCACACTCCAGCAGGGAGTGGCAGAATCCAAAAAGCAAGAAAAACAAAAGCAAATCTTAAATGCAAAAGGCAAAACAGCAAACTTAGCTTTAGGAGAGCAGGAATCAGACTGGTGTCCAAGAGTCCACAGAGAAATCACCCGCAGGGCAGAAAGGGCATAGGCTGCCTTAAATCCAGTCAGTGACTCCACTCGGCCAATCGTCTTCATTAGTCCCAGGTGCCTGATAATCAGGCTCACTACCTTCCTTCACCAGAATAGGGAGTCCACCAGGCCTCAGTGACGGAGGGGAAAATGAACTCACAACAATAGTCATCAGAAATAGTATCTTTCTTTTTGTCATTAATCATTCTTAGGGTGATAATAGGTTTATTTCTTGCCATTATTTTCGCTTCCTCCAAAAGTGAGCTGTTGTAACCCTTCTCTAAAAATTGATGGGGGAGCAGAGAGGATTCAGAATCATAGTCCTATATTTTTGAACAATTCCGTCGAATTCGTGTGTATTGACTCTTAGGTACGTTTAATAGCCAATTCGGCAGATGGCAACTATCAGTTGGAATATAACTATTTAAATCTGTTGGTTTATGAAAAACACGTGTCTGAATGTGGTTATTTTCGATAAAAATGTTAAGATCTAAAAAATTGATGCTGCCTGTGCTGGTGGTAGAGGTAAAATTTAAAAAATATTCATTTTTATTAATATCAGCTAAAAACAAATCTAAAGTATCCTGACCACCAGACCAAATAAAAGCAACATCATCGATGAAGCATTTCCATAGTACCAGGCCCGCGCGTAGCACGCCAGATGAATAGATCATGTCCTCCTCCCATCTTCCGACATAAAGATTGGCGTAACTAGGCGGGAACCTGGTACCCATCGCGGTACCCCACTGCTGGGAGTAGTAGTCTGCATGATATTTAAAATAGTTGTGAGTTAAAATAAAAAACATACTCTCCTCCAAAAATTCAACTTGTCTTTCTGGGATTGTTTCATGTTTTTTTAAAAAGTGGGTGGCAGCCTGGCAGCCTTTGTCGTGCTTAATCACCGTATAAAGAGAGGTAATATCCAAAGAACCTAAAATATAGTGATCCTGCCACACTACATCCCCCAGCAATTGCCATATATGGGTGCTGTCCCTAAGATAGGCCGGCAATAACGGAACTATTTTTTGGAGATGGCAATCAACGTACTTTGATAAATTGGCCGTTAAACACTATATACCTAAAATTATTGGACGGCCTGGTGGATCTACCATGTTTTTATGAACTTTTGGTAAATAATAAAACATGGCGATCCTTGGGAAGGGGGTATTGCTAAAATCAAATTCTTTTTTGCATAAAATACCTATATTAAATGCCTCAGTTGTGAGTTCTTTTAACTCACCTACAAACTTCTCAGTGGGATCTCTATCTAGTTTCTTATAGGTCTGAATGTCACCCAATAATCGTATGGCTTCTTCATGGTAATTATCTTGATCAAGTAAAACAATATCCCCTCCCTTATCTGCTGGAGGTATTACGATTTTGTTGTTGTTTTGTAGGGATTTTATGGCCTTTCTTTTGGCTGATGAGAGATTATATTTAAAATTGGAACACCTTTTCTCACTCACCTTGCGTATATCAGATATAACATTTTTCTGGAATGTTTCCATTGACTCCGAATATTCATTTAGAGGATGAAAGTAAGATTTGTTTCTCAATTCGGTTTGTACAAAATTGGTTGTGATACCGGGTCCATTTATAATGGGATTTTTTTATAAAATGTTTCTTAATGGCCAATGTGCGCATGAACAGTTTTATTCCTATAAAAGCTTGAAATTTGTTAAATTTGCATGTAGGGGCATATTTCAAGCCTTTATCCTGCAACGAGATTTCATTCTGACTCAGGGTATAAGTACTTAAGTTAAAAATTGATTGTGTGTTCTGGTTAGTAGGGTCTAATTTCTTTTTCTTTTTGGAGAGTTCCCCCCCCCCCCCCGGCAGCCACTCCTGCATGATTTTTTGGTGCCACATGAAAAAAATTCTTATTAACTTGTTTCTTACTTATTTGTTGACCAGAATTGGGTCTGCCTGTTTTGTTGCCCCTTTTATTCCTATCATTAGTAGTATTTCCTTGTTCATTAGTTGAAGTACTGGGTGAACTTCCCATGGATCCCAGCACTGAAAAACGATTCTGAATACTAGTTAATACTGGGGGTGATTTAGGAGCAGAGGGAGGGATACTAATAGTAGGTGACATGATACCTTCCTTATTTTGATTTGTAGGTTCTGGGCTGGTAAGCGTGAGTGATTTCATCCTACACATTAAGGGATAGCATCCCTCCCAAACTTTTTATGTTTTTTCTCCACTATCTCTCTTTCTTTATTTAAAATCCTGTTGTGGATACTTTTAGATAAATGAATTATCTCTGGATGATTCTCAAAGGGCTTAATAGTGTCAAATAATTTAGAAATTTTTTGTTTACTCTCCAATAGTTGTTTCTTACGTTTATTAATAATAAAGCTCACTGCTTGTCTTGAAAAATCCTTGAACATATTATTCCATTCAGATAGTGTATTTACATCTCCAATATCACCTAAGAGGTACTGTTCTACTATTAAGCCTCTGATATGGTGATTTGAGACTCTGCTGCATGCATATATTGGATCATAATCAACCCTTTTGAATCAGCGTCTCTTGGACTTAAATTATGTTGTTTGTTGTTTTTGAACTTTTGTGGGACAAATAGGCAGTTTCTGTGGAATTTTAAGCATCATTTATGTGGTCATACCCCATCAATTTCATGAGTATTTTATGCGCATACTTTTTTATGCTGTTACTAATTTATCCTTTTTGACATTTTGGGTGACAAGTGTCTAAGCGTTTGCTGCTAAAAAACTCTCGCACATAAGCGCCACTGTACCTATTTCAGTACATGTATATAAGTAGCTGGATAATAATGAAATGATTAACCAGAGTCACCATAAGTTTGTAACTAATAAGTCATGTCAGACTAACTTAATTTCCTTCTATGACAGAATCACTGACTGGGAGGATCAGGAAAATGCTGTAGATATAGTATATCTTGACTTCAGCAAAGCATTTGACACAGTATCTCACACAATCCTTATTGAAAAAATGACTAAGTATGGAATGGACAAGGCAACGGTTAGGTGGATTCATAACTGACTTAGTGATCGGACCCAAAGAGTGGTTGTAAATGGCTGCATATCCAGTTGGAAGAATGTCTCAAGTGGGGTACCACAGGGCTTTGTCCTGGGCCCTGTATTGTTCAACATCTTTATCAATGATTTAGATGAAGCAATTGAGGGTACACTGATTATATTTGATAATGACACAAAACTAGGAGGGATAGCTAATACTAGAAAAGAGAGAGAGAGGATTCAACAAGATAAATAAACTGGAGCAGTGAGCAGCAGCAAACAGAATGGTTTTTAACAGGGAAGATGCAAAGTACTACATCTGGGCAATAAAAATTAAAAAAGCATATACAGAATGGGAGGAATAGAGCTAAGCAATAGCATATGTGAAAAAGACTTGGGTATACAAATAGATCATAAACTAAACATGAGTCAACAGTGTAATGCAGCAGCAAAAAAGGCAAATGCAATTCTGGGATGTATTAACCGAAGCATACAGTCTAGATCACATGAAGTCATTACTGCCCCCTACTCCTCATTGGTCAGCCCTCATCTGGAATACTGTGTCCAGTTTTGGGCACCACATTCTAAAAAAGAAATCAACAAACTGCAGCAAGTTCAGAGAAGAGCAACCTGAATGGTGACCGGTCTGCAAACCATGTCTTCAAACAGAGGCTGGACACACATCTGTCTGGGATGATTTAGTGAATCTTGCTTTGAGCAGGGGCTCGACCAGATGACCCAGGAGGTCCCTTCCATCTCTACCATTCTAAGATTCTATTATTTTAGCTATTTAAAATGAACATAAAGATATAGATGTTTACTTGCACATTTTACAATAAATTGACTAAGAGAAAAGCAAAAGTGCAGCACGCAGCCAATTACCATGTAGCACAATGGACGTGTTATGCCACAATTTCATGACGAGGTTGCTGACCACAAAGAGAAAAAAATAAAAACAATGGCCCGATTCATTAAGACTGGTGTTTCATCTTAATGAAGGGCATGCAGGAGTAAGTGCCCCGTCACACACAGCGAGATCGCTAGCGAGATCGTTGATTTTGTGACATATCAGCGATCTCTCCAGCGATATCGCTGTGTGTGACGGGGATCAACGACCGGCCCCCCTACCGGGTATCGCTGATCGTGCAGAATCATCCTGGGCCATTTTTTGATCATTGGTCTCCCGCTGGCCAGCACGCATCGCTGCGTGTGGCAGCGAGAGACCAGCGATCAGCGACGCTGGTTTCCAACATAAACATTGGGTAGCTACGAGCAACGCGGCTCTTGGATACCTGCTGTTTACCCTAGATACCAGCGCACTCTGGTATCTAGGGTAAACAGCGGGTATCCAAGAGCCGCGCAGCTCTTAGTTACCCAATGTTTACGTTGGAAACCAGCATGCACACTGGTATCTAGGGTAAATAGCGGGTATCCAAGAGCCGCGCGGCTCTTAGATACCCACTGTTTACATTGTAAACCAGCTTTCTCACTGGTCCTGATCGCTGGAGGGGCTGTCTATGTGACAGCTCACCAGCGATCAGCCTAACGATGTCCCAGCGATCCCATCCATGTCGGATAATTGGTGGGATCGCTGGGACATCATTATGTGTAGCGGGGCATTAAGGGGATGAGATAGAATTACCTCCTTGCTTCCCATCCTTTAATTGTCTTTTATCTCTGATGCTTACATACTTTAATGTTGATAATGTTTATGATAGATGCATGCGGTACTGCTACATAGTGTTATGTATTATTGCGTATATTTTATGGTACTGCCACATTTATATATGTGTTACCGTCTTGGAGAACTGTGTTATGTTGCATTTCCTAGTGTCGTACTGTATATAATGTGATGTATATTGATGTTCATGTATAGTTTAGGGTAAGTCTAGTTTCTTTATGGGTCTCTAGATGAGGGCATATGAGTATGCACTGTTAGGTATAGTTGATAGGATGGTTATAGAAAGGTTAAGTGTAGGAGGGGCTGCTGGGTACTAAGACAGGAGTTTCTAGAAAGATAAGTGAGACGGGACCTGGATGCCCAAGGGTCCAGATGGGCTATAGGCCCGGAGAGCTGGGCAGCAACGTAACGTTAAAGTGCTGCAACTCACGTTACCCATGCCCACTGTGTGTCATAGCAGTGGGCCAGTACAGAGAAGGAAAGATGTGGTGACTTATCACCTGGGTGGATACTTTTAGGGCAGAAGTTGGTTGGGCTGAGGAGATGAAGGAAGCTGGAGCTTCAACGAGATCGGTACAGATGGGCCCTAAGCTTTACCAGAGGCAACCAAACCTGGTGACTGATGATTTTGAGTCTGGGGCAAAACAGGCAAAAGGAATTATCATCATGTCGAGGTCAGGCCAGGAAGGAACAGGGGAGCAGTCAAGGCGTGTACTGCATAAAAGTGACAGCCAAGGGAAAGATGAGGAACCAAGTGAATATCATGATGTGCCAACCATGTATGTAACGTGTAAAGTATTGAGTAAAGAGAATGTTCAAGTTATGCTGGACTGTGTCTCCATTATTGGGGGTCACCTGGAAGAGGGACCGTCATCGCCTGGGAAGTGCCCAGGGAAGTCTTGAATTGGAGATGCAGGTATGCTGAAGAGAAGAATACAGTTTTCTGTAGGGGAAGGCCTGGACATCGATGTTACAGTATCTCAGATCAATGACTACAGTCCTGTCCCTCCCTTACACAGGCATAAGAAATGCCAAATTTGCGCCAAATTCTTTATGAGGCGCACTCCACCTAATTTCGCACAACTCACCACTGGCATGTGCCTCTGTGCATCTCACAAGCCTCTGTGCATCTCACAAGGAATTTTACTCCAGTCAAGCACTGAAGTGACATTTTTGGCAGAAGAAATGCTGCTACTTTTGATGAATTAAAAAAAAACACAAAAATGGAACTTGGTTTGAGATGGTGTGTAGGGAAGGTGAACTGACGTACGGACCTGTCTGCAGTAGGAAGGCAAAGGTATGATGTATTGTAGGTGGACTGTTATAGTGAGAGATGGGAAACAGCTGGAGATAAAGAGAAAGAGTGTAATATTGGAGTTTGATCACTAGAGCGCAGTGGAGAGTAGTAAGAACAGGACTAAACAGCAGCCATTGGCTGAAGAAACTGCCAAGTCATGGGGGCGGGGTTACCAGAACGAGAGGGATATAAAAGAGGGAGAGAAGGTTCTGGAAGCGTCAGTCAGCGAGAGAAGCACAGGAGACAGGAAGATCTGCTGAGGAGAAAAGACAGGAAAAGAAGCTCCGGAGGGGACTGACAGCTGAGACGGTCACGGGGGGCTCAAACGACAGAAGCCACAGACGGAGACAGCCTGGGGGTACAACAAGGCGGACGGACTCGGGCTGGTGAAGCGCTGCAGTAGATATGCCTAGGGCAACTGCAGTGAAAGAGCTGCGAGGGTCATCATACGGAAGTAAGGAGGAAGCGAAGGTACCCGGGCCTGTGTGCAGAGAGTGTAAACTGCTGTCGTGTGTTGCTGTTGTCGTTGTGACGACTGCTAATGAAGAAGACCTGTTGGACACGATCCTGTCTCTGTCTCGAGTCTGTTTGCGGCTAGAAGTGGGCCACCCCCCTGTCGGTTACCCTACCTACAGGTGTACAGTACATGCAGCACATAAACGCATGTTCACATTGGCCATGAAGTATGCAAAACCTACAAAATACAAAATGAGAAAATCCCTGCTCTAATTAAATAAATAAAAAGCAAAAGTGCATTTAAATAATTCAGAGTTCTTAGTAATACTGTCTATTTGATCAAATATAGCATAAAAACTGTCCCACTGTCGACAAGGTGACTCTGATCGGGGCTGTCCAACACTGTCTAATATTAAAAACCTTATCATGTGTCAAAGTCGATGCCAGTGTGTGAATAAGGGCAGACAAAAGGAAGCCCGGGTGTGGCCTCCCTCTCCTGAGCTGAAAATTGTATTTAAAGGCTTCCCCTGACTGGTGTCCTGGTTGAGATCTGGTCCTTTTGTCTGCCCTTACTCACACGCTGACGTCAACTTTGACATATGATAAGGTTTTTAATATTAGACAGTGTAGGAGCACCCCGATCAGAGTCACCTTGTCGACGATGGGTCGGCTTTTATGCTATATTTGATCAAATACAGTATTACTAAGAACTCTGAATTATTTAAATACACTTTTGCTTTTTATTTACTTAATTATAACAGGGGTTTTCTTATTTTGTCTTTTGTAGGTTTTGTATTGATGAATTTGATGGGCCGTTATTGCAACACCCTGTTCTGCCCCTGCCTCTCCCCAGCTCTGCAATTTTTGCTAAGCTGGCCAAAACTGGTGAGCAAAATGATTTGACTTTTCAAACCTTTTTACAACAACTATCAAACACTTTGATGAATCAGAGCCTAAGCAGTGCAAAACTAATAATCACAGTAAAATGTATGTGTAGTATTTCTGTGCGTTAGTTAGTTACATGGCACACTACCACTTTTGATAACCCACCTAGGAGAGGTCATCAGTATTAGATTAGTTGTGGTTGGTCTCTAGATACCCCTGCCTATCAACTGTTGAAAGGGCTGACTACAAACCTCTTTTTAGTAGCATATGGCAGATCAGTCCATTTGACTTGAACTAGGCAAAAGCTTTAACACTAGGCAAAGCAGCAATTAAAGATACTAACAGTATGGAATAAGGGGACAAAACATTTGCAAGAGTGTCACATCAACTTGAATATGCGAATTACAGTGGGTACCCTGAGAAAATCCTCCACTCATCTAATAATGATGAGAACTGAAAACAAATGTTCTATCACAATGGTTGTGAATTGTAACTTACTTTATCTGTCTCCATCTGTGCTCACACACCCAGCCATTTCCACAAGTGGTGTCTTCATTGATAGTGACAACCTTAATGGAGCCATTATTGTAGCTTGGAGGTCCAATCCAGTCATTGACATCCTGGAATCATAATATAAATATATATAATGAAATAACTCAATTCTTTTATAAATTTGAATATTCGGACTGCTTTTTTATTTTAAAGTACATTTTCGCCATTAAAGCTAGTTTCTGACCCTTAAGCATAAGTTTCTCACTTTTGACATTGCATCACCAATGTAGAATCAGAGAATGGTAGAGTTGGAAAGGACCTCCTGGGTCATCTGACCAACCCCCTGCTCAAAGCAGGATTCGCTAAATCATCCCAGGCAGATGTCTGTCCAGCCTCTGTTTGAAGACTTCCATTGAAGAAGAACTCACCAGCTCTTGTGGCAGCCTGTTCCACTCATTGATCACCCTAACTGTCAAAAAGTTTTTTTCAAATATCTAATCTGTGTCTCCTCCCATTCAGTTTTATCCTATTGCTTCTAGTCTTTCCTTGTGCAAATGAGAAGAAAGATGATCCTTCTACAATGTAACAGCTCTTGAGCTATTTGTAGATGGCTTTTAAATCTCCTCTCAGTCTTCTTTCTTGCTAGCTAAACATTCCCAAATCCTGCAACCATTTCTCATAGGATATGGTTTGCATACTTGTCACCATTCTGGTCGCTCTTCTCTGAACTTGCTCCAATTTGTTTTTTTTTAAAAGACAGCAATCATCTTGAACAATTACACTGGAGAAAAAAAAAATTAGATGCACTGCCAATTTTGCAAGTTTTCCCACCTACAAAGAATGGAGAGGTCTGTATTTATTGTATAAAATAAAACTTGGCGCTCAACTCAGAAGAATCTGTGAGAACTTTAATGTAGTCCGAATAACATATACAAAACATTTTGTTCATACACAGACCTTCGTCAGTCTGCTATAGTACAGAAAAAAGAACAAGAGAAACTATATATATATATATGTGTATATATACGGTTAGGTCCATATATATTTGGACAGAGACAACATTTTTCTAATTTTGGTTCTAGACATTACCACAATGAATTTTAAACAAAACAATTTAGAAGCAGTTGAAGTTCAGACTTTCAGCTTTCATTTGAGGGTATTCACATTAAAATTTGAAGAAGGGTTTAAGAGTTTCAGCTCCTTAACATGTGCCACCCTGTTTTTAAAGGGACCAAAAGTAATTGGACAATTGACTCCAAGGCTATTTCATGGACAGGTGTGGGCAATCCCTTCGTTATGTCATTCTCAATTAAGCAGATAAATGGCCTGGAGTTGATTTGAGGTGTGGTGCTTGCATTTGGAAGGTTTTGCTGTGAAGGAAACAGCGTTCAAAGGAGCTCTCCATGCAGGTGAAACAAGCCATCCTTAAGCTGCAAAAACAGAAAAAACCCATCCGAGAAATTGCTACAACATTAGGAGTGGCAAAATCTACAGTTTGGTACAACCTGAGAAAGAAAGCACTGGTGAACTCATCAATGCAAAAAGACCTGGGCGCCCACAGAAAACAACAGTGGTGGATGATCGCAGAATAATCTCCATGGTGAAGAGAAACCCCTTCACAACAGCCAACCAAGTGAACAACAATCTCCAGGAGGTAGGTGTATCAATATCCAAATCTACCATAAAGAGAAGACTGCATGAAAGTAAATACAGAGGGTTCACTGCACGGTGCAAGCCACTCATGAGCATCAAGAATCAAAAGGCTAGACTGGATTTTGCTAAAAAAACATCTAAAAAAGCCAGCACAGTTCTGGCAGAACATTCTTTGCACAGATGAAACCAAGATCAACCTCTACCAGAATGATGGAAAGAGAAAAGTATGGCGAAGGCGTGGTACAGCTCATGATCCAAAGCATACCACATCATCTGTAAAACACAGCGGAGGCAGTGTGATGGCTTGGGCATGCATGGCTGCCAGTGGCACTGGGTCACTAATGTTTATTGATGATGTGACACAGGACAGAAGTAGTCGAATGAATTCTGAGGTATTCAGAGCCATACTGTGTGCTCAGATCCAGCCAAATGCAGCCAAACTGATTGGTCGTCGTTTCATACTACAGATGGACTATGACCCAAAACATAAAGCCAAAGCAACCCAGGAGTTTATTAAAGCAAAGAAGTGGAATATTCTTGAATGGCCAAGTCAGTCACCTGATCTCAACCCAATTGAGCATGCATTTCACTTGTTAAAGACTAAACTTCAGACAGAAAGGCCCACAAACAAACAGCAACTGAAAACCACCTCAGTGGAGGCCTGGCAGAGCATCAAAAAGGAGGAAACACAGCGTCTGGTGATGTCCAAGACTTCAGGCAGTCATTGCCAAGAAAGGGTTTTCAACCAAGTACTAGAAATGAACATTTTATTTACAATTATTTAATCTGTCCAATTACTTTTGGTCCCTTTAAAAACAGGGTGGCACATGTTAAGGAGCTGAAACTCCTAAACCCTTCATCCAATTTTAATGTGGATACCCTCAAAAGAAAGCTTAAAGTCTAAACTTCAACTGCATCTGAATTGTTTTGTTTAAAATTCATTGTGGTAATGTCTAGAACCAAAATTAGAAAAATGTTGTCTCTGTCCAAATATATATGGACCTAACTATATAAATATATATATATATATATATATATATACATACATATCTTCAGATGACAAACAAAGAAAAGAAACAAGATACATCCTCTCTTAAGAGAGAGTATATTATACAAGAACTACAGGGTGGGCCATTCATATGAATACACCTGGATGGGCCATTTATAAAGATGCAATCCAAAATGGCCAAATTCAAAATGGCTTACATGGTCACTACCCATCTTGAAAAGTTTCCCCCCTCCCATATACTAATGTGCCATAAACAGGAATTTGATATCACCAACCATTCCCATTTAATTTAGGTTTATCCATATAAATGGCCCACCCTGTAGTATTCAGGAAAAAGATAGGGTTAGGATTAACACACAATAGGGAAAAAGACCAGGATACCCACCTACCAATCGGACTGCATTAACGTTTTCTCACGGATTCAACGTTTTCTCACGGATTCTTCTGAGTTTTGTGCCAAGTTTTATTTTATACACATTGGTTTAGGAACCTACTTGAGCACCATCACAATAGTGCCACGGTATATTATATTTAGAGTTGAGCGATACCGTCCGATACTTCAAAGTATCGTATCGGATGGTATCGGCCGATCTTTAAAAAAAGTATCGGTATCGCCGATTCCGATACCGGAAGTCCCATTCAAGTCTATGGGACTTCCGGTATCGGAATAAGAAAAACCCTTTCCTGCCCTTGTACAGCCTCTCTGGGGTCTGTACGGGCCTTTCGGGGGGGCTGTGCCGGCCTGCCAGGGGGGCTGTGCAGGCTCCGGTGGTCTGTGCCGGCCTGCCGGGGGGCTGTGCCGGCCTGCCGGGGGGCTGTGCCGGCCTGCCGGGGGGCTGTGCAGGCTCCGGGGGGCTGTGCCGGCCTGCCGGGGGGCTGTGCAGGCTCCGGGGGGCTGTGCCGGCCTGCCGGTGGTCTGTGCAGGCATCGTCCGATGGGACTACAAGTCCCATCGGGTGATGCCTGCTACCATGACAGTGATTGACACATTAGCCAATGATGGGACAGTAGTAGTCCCACCATCCGGCTAATGTGTTAAATGTAAAAAAAAAAAAAAAAAAATTACATGCTACATACATACAACATGCATACTACATACATGCTACATTCATACTACATACTACATACATGCTACATTCATACTACATAAATACTACATGCAACATACATACTACATATATACTACATGCATGCTACATACATACTGCATGCTACATACATACCACATATATACTACATACATACTACATGCATGCTACATGCTACATACATAACACATATATACTACATGCATGCTACATACATACTACATGCTACATACTACATATATACTACATGCTACATACATACTACATGCTACATACATACTACATATATACTACATGCATGCTACATACATACTACATGCTACATACATACTACATATATACTACATACATACTACATACATGCTACATGCATGCTACATACATACCACATATATACTACATGCATGCTACATACATACTACATGCTACATACATACCATATACATACTACATGCATGCTACATACATACTACATGCATGCTACATACATACTACATGCATGCTACATACATACTACATGCTACATACATACTACATACATACTACATGCATGCTACATACACTCACTGGCCACTTTATTAGGTACACCTGTCCAACTGTGTGTTAAGACTTAATTTCTAATCAGCCAATCACATGGCGGCAACTCAGTGCATTTAGGCATGTAGACATGGTCAAGACAATCTCCTGCAGTTCAAACCGAGCATCAGTATGGGGAAGAAAGGTGATTTGAGTGCCTTTGAACGTGGCATGATTGTTGGTGCCAGAAGGGCTGGTCTGAGTATTTCAGAAACTGCTGATCTACTGGGATTTTCACGCACAACCATCTCTAGGGTTTACAGAGAATGGTCCGAAAAAGAAAAAAAATCCAGTGAGCGGCAGTTCTGTGGCCGGAAATGCCTTGTTGATGCCAGAGGTCAGAGGAGAATGGGAAGACTGGTTCGAGCTGATAGAAAGGCAACAGTGACTCAAATTGCCACCCGTTACAACCAAGGTAGGCAGAAGAGCATCTCTGAACGCACAGTGCGTCGAACTTTGAGGCAGATGGGCTACAGCAGCAGAAGACCACACTGGGTACCACTCCTCTCAGCTAAGAACAGGAAACTGAGGCTACAATTTGCACAAGCTCATCAAAATTGGACAGTAGAAGATTGGAAAAACGTTGTCTGGTCTGATGAGTCTCGATTTCTGCTGCGACATTCGGATGGTAGGGTCAGAATTTGGCGTAAACAACATGAAAGCATGGATCCATCCTGCCTTGTATCAACGGTTCAGGCTGGTGGTGGTGGTGTCATGGTGTGGGGAATTTTTTCTTGGCACTCTTTGGGCCCCTTGGTACCAATTGAGCATCGTTGCAACGCCACAGCCTACCTGAGTATTGTTGCTGACCATGTCCATCCCTTTATGACCACAATGTACCCAACATCTGATGGCTACTTTCAGCAGGATAATGCGCCATGTCATAAAGCTCGAATCATCTCAGATTGGTTTCTTGAACATGACAATGAGTTCACTGTACTCAAATGGCCTCCTCAGTCACCAGATCTCAATCCAATAGAGCATCTTTGGGATGTGGTGGAACGGGAGATTCGCATCAGGGATGTGCAGCCGACAAATCTGCGCCAACTGTGTGATGCCATCATGTCAATATGGTCCAAAATCTCTGAGGAATGCTTCCAGCACCTTGTTGAATCTCTGCCACGAAGAATTGAGGCAGTTCTGAAGGCAAAAGGGGGTCCAACCCGTTACTAGCATGGTGTACCTAATAAAGTGGCCAGTGAGTGTACATGCTACATACATACTACATGCTACATACATACTACATATATACTACATGCATGCTACATACTACATGCTACATACATACTACATATATACTACATGCATGCTACATACATACTACATGCATGCTACATACATACTACATGCTACATACATACCACATACATACTACATATATACTACATGCATGCTACATACATACTGCATGCTACATGCATGCTACATACATACTACATACATACTACATGCTACATACATACCACATATATACTACATACATACAATACATTCATACAATACATACATAGACATACAGTACATATAACAGAGTAACATACTTACCAATACTTGTCACATTGTTCCCCGAAGCCATTGTCTTTTCCAGAATAAATATTAACATAACAAACCACAAAAATACTCACCCACGATCCGAAGCAGTCCACGAGTGTGTCCCACGATGATCTTGGGTAGAGAACTGCAGCATCAGCTGTTGCTGCCGTTCTCTACGGGCTGCAGGAATCCAATGACGGAAGGTAGGTATCCTTCCGCACTGTATTCCTCCGCCACTTAAAAAAAAAAAAAGTCCCTAGTCTCACTTTATGCCATTGCTGTGTGGGAATTTCCCACGCAGCAATGGCATAAAGTGAGACTAGGGACTTTTTTTTTTTTAAGTGGCGGAGGAATACAGTGCGGAAGGATACCTACCTTCCGTCATTGGATTCCTGCAGCCAGTAGAGAACGGCAGCATCATCTGATGCTGCAGTTCTCTACCCAAGATCGTCGTGGGACACACTCGTGGACTGCTTCGGATCGTGGCTGAGTATTTTTGTGGTTTGTTATGTTAATATTTATTCCGTAGACGACAATGGCTTCGGGGAACAATGTGACAAGTATTGGTAAGTATGTTACTCTATGTTATATGTACTGTATGTCTATGTATGTATTGTATGAATGTATTGTATGTAGTATGTATGTAGTATATATGTGGTATGTATGTAGCATGTAGTATGTATGTAGTATGTATGTAGCATGTATGTAGTATGTATGTGGTATGTATGTAGCATGTAGTATGTATGTAGCATGCATGTAGTATATATGTAGCATGTATGTAGTATGTATGTGGTATGTATGTAGCATGTAGTATGTATGTAGCATGCATGTAGTATATATGTAGTATGTATGTAGCATGTAGTATGTATGTAGTATGTATGTAGTATGTATGTGGTATGTATGTGGCATGTAGTATGTATGTAGCATGCATGTAGTATGTATGTAGCATGCATGTAGTATGTATGTAGTATGTATGTAGTATGTAGCATGTATGTAGTATGTATGTGGTATGTATGTAGCATGTAGTATGTATGTAGTATGTATGTAGTATGTATGTGGTATGTATGTAGCATGTAGCATGCATGTAGCATGTATGTAGCATGCATGTAGCATGTATGTAGCATGTATGTAGTATGTATGTAGCATGCATGTAGCATGTATGTAGCATGTATGTAGCATGTATGTAGTATGTATGTAGTATATATGTAGTATGTATGTAGTATATATGTAGTATGTATGTAGCATGTAGTATGTATGTAGCATGCATGTAGTATGTATGTAGCATGTATGTATGTAGCATGCATGTAGTATGTATGTAGCATGTATGTAGTATGTATGTAGCATGTATGTAGTATGTATGTAGTATGTATGTAGCATGCATGTACTATGTATGTAGCATGTAGTATGTATGTAGTATATATGTAGTATGTATGTAGTATGTAGTATGTATGTAGCATGCATGTAGTATGTATGTAGTATTTTTTTTTTTTTTTTAACATTTAACACATTAGCCGGATGATGGGACTACTACTGTCCCATCATTGGCTAATGTGTCAATCACTGTCATGGTAGCAGGCATCGCCCGATGGGACTTGTAGTCCCATCGGACGATGCTTGCACAGACCCCCGGACATCAGCACAGCCCCCCGGCAGGCCGGCACAGCCCCCCGGCAGGCCGGTACAGACCCCCACAGGGTGCACAGACCACCGGCAGGCCGGCACAGCCCCCCGGCAGGCCGGTACAGACCCCCACAGGGTGCACAGACCACCGGCAGGCCGGCACAGCCCCCCGGCAGGCCGGTACAGACCCCCACAGGGTGCACAGACCACCGGCAGGCCGGCACAGCCCCCCGGCAGGCCGGTACAGACCCCCGGCAGGCCGGCACAGCCCCCCGGCAGGCCGGCACAGCCCCCCGGCAGGCCGGCAGAGACCCCCGGAAGGCCCGAAATGACGGCGCATCATGATGCGCACACACCGCGCATCATGATGACGTCAGTCTGTCAATCAACTTTGAATTCCGATTCCGATGCCGAATTCCGATATTGAAAAAATATCGGAAGTCGGTATCGGAATTCCGATACAGCAAGTATCGGCCGATACCCGATACTTGCGGTATCGGAATGCTCAACACTAATTATATTGCAATTTTTATTGTAAGTACACTTTAACTGTGAGAGACAGAATTTTAAAAAAATCCAGAAATCACATTGTATGATTTTTACATAATTAATTTGTATTTTATTGCATGAAATAATTATTTGATCACCTGCCAACCAGCCAGAATTCTGGCTCTCACAGACCTGTTAATTTTTTTAAGAAGCCCTCCTACTCTGCACTCATTACCTGTAGTAATTTCACCTGTTTGAATTTGTTACCTGTATAAAAGACACCTGTCCACATATTCGACCAATCACACTCCAACCTCCCCACCATGTTCAATCCCAAAGAACTGTCTAAGGACACCAAGGACATAATTGTACACCTGCATAAGGCTGAGATGGGCTACAAGACAATAGTCAAACAGCTTGATGAGAAGGCAACAACTGTTGGTGCAAATATTAGACAATGGAAGAAATATTAGATGACTGTTAATCTTCCTTTGTCTGGGACTCCATGCATGATCTCGCCTCCTGGATAATTCTGAGAAGGGTCAGGAATCATCCAAGATCTACATGGGAGGACCTGTTCAATAACCTGAAGAGATCTGGGACCACAGTCTCAAACATTACCATTAGTAACACACTGCGCCGTTATGGATTAAGGGTGTGGGTACACGTTGCGGTTACTGCTGCGGAATTTTCCGCCCGGATTTGACAAAATCCGCAAGTAAATCCGCAAGTCAAAAGACCTGCTGTTTATCTGTGGATTCATTGCGGTTTAGCCTGCGGTTTTCCCCTGCCGTTTGATACCTGTCATGGAGTAGGTGCCAAACCGCTGCGGAATCCGCACAAAGAATTGACATGCTGCGAATTTAAAACCTCAGCAAATCCGCGTGGAAAATTCTGCACCGTGGGCACTGTGTTTTTTGCTTTACATAGACTAAAAGGGTACTGTACAATGCAGCAGAAACTGCTGTGGATCCGCAGGGCCAAATCCGCTGCGGATCCCCAGCAGAATCCGCAACGTGTGCACACACCCTAAAATCTTGCAGAGCATGTAAGGTCCCCTTGCTCATGCCAGCACATGTCCTTGGCCTGTTTGAAGTTCACGAAAGACCAGTTGTATGATCCAAAGTAGACAAGTGCAGTAAGACATGTAAGGAAGCAAGTAACATTTTAGGTATCAACTCCACTTGCCGTGTTTGGAGGAAGAAGAAGGATGTGTACAATCCCAAGAACCCTGTCCCAACTGTGAAGCATGGTGGAGGAAAAATAACACTTTGGGGGGTTCTTTTGTGCAAAGGAGAAAGGATGACTGCATCGTATTGAAGGGAGGATGGATGGGGTCATGTAATGTTAGATTTTGGCCAGCAACCACCTTGCCTCAGTGAAGATGAGTCGCGAGTGGGTCTTCCAGCATGACAATGACCAGAAACACACAGCAAGAGCAACTAAGATGTGGCTCCGTAAGAAGCATTTCAAGGTCCTGGGGTGGTCTAGCCAGTCTCCAGACCTGAACCCAATAGAAAATCTTTGGAGGGAAGTGAACTCAATGTTGCCCAGTGGCAGCTCAAAAACCTGAAAGATCTGAGAAGATCTGTATGGAGGAGTTTGCCAAAATCCCTTCTACAGTGTGTGCAAACTTGCTCAATAACTACAGGAAACATCTGACCTTTGTAAGTGCAAACAAAGGTTTCTATACCAAATATTTAGTTCTGTTTTTCCAATGTATTAAATACTTATTTGATGGAAAAAAAAGTGGATATTAATTATATAAAAATCATACTATGTGATTTTCTGAATTTTTTTAGATTCTGTCTATCACAGTTGAAGTGTACCTATGATGAAAATTACACACCACTCCTTTGTTTGTAAGTGGGAAAACTTTCAAAATTGACAGTGAATCAAGTACTTCTTTTCCCACTGTATATGATGTAACATGGATTTAGATTTAGGGTATTTTGGTTAAAAAAAGACTTATGTCCAACAAGCACAAGTTTTGTTGATAATTGGTGTCAATATGTAATTCTAATCATGTGACATGTGGTGCACCTGCAAGGGATAATTTCTCTTATCGCACTCAATCTAGCACTCAACCTCTGCTCTAGTATATAAAGTGAGCATAAATCACGCACCAACACAGCCCAAACACTCCGGATACTTAACATGGGATGATGAGTCCCCAAAATATATTGCTGTCAGACAATCAGAAAGGTAACACACTCTCTGAAAGTCTATGGATTCTTTAGTTCATATAAAGATCAAACTTATTAAAAATTTTAAGCTTTAAAGGGAATAGCTGGAACTTTAACCGTTTCATGACCACCAACGGTAGATAAATGTTGGGCTTTGTGCAGCGCAGATGTTTGTCTATGGTCGGCAGTTTTGTGCTGATCGGACCCCCACATACCTTATAAGGAGAGGATTATGGCGCACAATGCTTCCTGTGACCCCTAACCTCATAGAGACCAGATTGGTTCAGGTTCAGATGACATCAGCATCACATCAGCCAATGAGACAGATCACTGGGAAGGTTAGTTGTAGCAACAGACTTTCCCAGGCGATCTGACTCCTATTGCTGTTTCTCCTCCGATCTCCTGTCAGTGAGAGATTAGAGGAGAAAACAGTGTGACAAGTGCTGCTAGCAACAGCTGTGCCTGTCAGTGATCTTGTTATGAAGTAAAAAAACAGATACGGCAGGTTAGGGTTAGTGCTATAGTTAGGTTTAGTGTTAGGTTAAAGTTAGGGTTAGGGTTAGGCAAAAGTTGGGATAGGGTTAGGCTAAAGTTAGGGATAGGGTTAGGTTAAAGTTAGGGTTAGGATTAGGCTAAAGTTAGGGCTAATGTTAGGCTAAATTTATGGTTAGGCTAAAGTTAGGGTTAGTGTTACAGTAAAGTTGTGACTTTTTTATTTCCACGGCTTTAAGTCATAAACTTCTCTGAAGCACTTGGGGGTTCAAAGTGCTCACCACACATCTAGATAAGTTCCTTGGGGGGTCTAATTTCCAAAATGGTGTCACTTGTGGGGGGTTTCCACTGTTTAGGCACATCGGGGCTCTCCAAATGCGACATGGCATCCGATCTCAATTCCTGCCAGTTCTGCAATGAAAAAGTCAAACGGCACTCCTTCCCTTCCGAGCTCTGCCGTGCACCCAAAGAGTGGTTTACCCCCCACATATGGGGTATCGACGTATTTAGGAGAAATTTTACAAAAAATTTTGTGGTTCATTTTCTCTTTTTACACTTGTGAAAATAAAAAAAAATGGTTCTAAAGTTAAATGTTTGTGAAAGAAAGTTAAATGTTCATTTTTTCCTTTAGTTCCTGTGAAGCACGTAAAGGGTTAATTAACTTCTTGAATGTGGTTTTGAGCACATTGAGGGGTGTAGTTTTTAGAATGTTGTCATTTTTGGATATTTTCTGTCATATTGACACCCCAAATTCACTTCAAATGTGAGGTAGTCCCTAAAAAAATGGTTTTGTAAATTTGGTTGGAAAAATGAGAAATCCCTGGTCAACTTTTAACCCTTATAACTTCCTAACAAAAAAATAATAATGTTTCAAAAATTGTGCTGATGTAAAGTAGACATATGTGGAATGCTATTTAGTAAATATTTTGAGATATGATTCTCTGATTTAAGTGCATAAAAATTGAAAGTTTGAAAATTGCAAAATTTTCTAAATTTCCGCTAAATTTCCATTTTTTTAACAAATAAACACAAATCATATCAAAGAAATTTTACCACTACCATAAAGTACAATATGTCAAAAGAAAACATTCTCAGAATTACTCTGATCCGTTGAAGTGTTCTAGAGTTATGACCTCATAAAGTGACAATGGTCAGAATTGAAAAAATTGGCCCGGTCACGAAGGCAAAAGCATGCTCTGGTGCGAAAAGGTTAAAAATTAAGATGTGTCAACAGAGCAGCGGTTTCTCTTCCTGTTGACAAAGCGGGACTATTGGCATCATGCTGATTGACAGCTGGCTTCCCCCAATTAGGCAACAGAAATATGTCTGTCAATCAGCATGACACCATTAGTCCCACCCTGTCAACAGGAAGAGAAACCACTGCTCTGTTGACAGTGAGTAGCTGAATCTCTGACAGGGAGGTCAATGACCAGAGCCGAATACAAAAGGGAGGTAATTGCCTCTGTTAGCAACTACATTACTTTTTTATGTCCCTGATATCCCTTTTAATATAAAAAAAATGCAGTGCTTACAATAAAAGATGTAAAAAGATAAAAATAAAATGACACACAAATATGCAAAAACAGTTATAAATAAAAAAGGGAGAAATAAAAGACATACCTATTCTCCTTCTGTTTCCTTGGAGGAAGGACAAAATGAATTATGGACCACAAGCAGCATCGGCAGCCCCTATATGTGTACAACTGTCTTTTGTACCACCCAGCTTTTTATAGTTGTTTTTCTTAGGCTTATAACTCCAGGATGACCTGGATAAATCCATTTAAAGGTTACTGTTTTGACTGGATGATGAGCTAATTTATGGCCTTGCATTTCAAATATCCTGTGTCTCATCCACTCGGCTATACAGTCAATAGGAAATATTCTGCCTAGTCACAAACCATTTGATTCCATTTGAAGCTTAGGGTCCAGGAGCTGAGCAGCTATGTTTTACACCTCCAGTGAAAGACCCTTTGTGCTTGCAATACTGGTATAACTAGTGTCCCCCTTTTGTCAACTAAATGTAACTTTATTGCTGTTATACTGTTCCCCTACTGATTACCGTATATACAGTATTTCCTTTACTTCTGGTTTTAAGAACTCACGTATGGACACCAATTGACATTGGCAGTGGAAATGATGTGCATTATAAGATCCAAGAATATAATTACTGTATATATATATATATATTTCACATTGGTAGCCTGTGTGAACATAGCTTAGGTCTTATAAAGAGCAATGAAGGCATTTAGGGTCACTTTGCCAACTGGACATTTACACCATGCTGTATGCACAGCAAATAAAAATAAATCAAAGTATAGTACTGTATATTGAACAGAGGGCATATATACAGGGAATTCTAGATTAAAATTGCTATAGGCCACAGCCCAGAAATGTTGAGTACAATTCTCATGTCAATGCCATGTTCACATGTTCATTATTTGGTCAGTATTTTACATCAGTATTTATAAGCCAAAATCAGGATTGGATGAAAAATACAGGAGTGCTGACGTGTTTCTATTATACTTTTCCTCTGTTTGTTCCTGTCCTGATCTTGGCTTACAAATACTGATGTAAAATACTGACCAAATAATGAAAACATGAACGTGGCCTAATAGTTACCAACATATGCTTTATCAACCAATTCTGCGGCAAATCACAATCAACAGAATTCTTCTTCTTCCAAATTTGCATCTTACCTTTCCATTTACATAGTTCCTAGGCCAACTAAAACTCGACATGACACGGGTAAATCCATATGGATGTGCCAACATGAAGCCCACTGCCATTTTGTACAAACTGTAAAGATTATTAATGTTAAGGGTATTAAAAAAGACCTGTGTAAATCTTCTAAAATGTTACGAAAGAGATTTATCCTTACCGAGCATCAAAGTAGGTGAGAATAGAGGCTCCTCCAGCACCATGGCCTCTTTGGTTATCGTGGTTGTCAACAAAAACTAAGGCCCTATCAGTTGGCATAAAAGCCCAGCCTTCTCCCCAATTTCTGAAAGATAATACAGTGGCAAATGCAGTCTTAAACTGTATGTTACATCTGTCCATTACTAGCCCCTTTTAAACTTACTTGAGATATGCCATCTTTTCTCCTTCCCACCTACGGATGACTTTTCCAAGTTTGGTCCCATATTTAAATTCTGTTACTCGACCAATGCTAAGATACTCTTTGGCCGAAATTCCTTCTCCATCTAGATCAATCACCTAAAGGCAAACATAACATGAATCACAATCTCATTTGCAGCCCAGTCTCAATCTACACATAAAATATACACTAGACACTTTCTAGTATACTGAAATTTTCAATTTTAAAATTGATGTCTGCAAAACTCAGTATTCGTGTAAAAGAAAAATCTATAAGTTGTGCCACTTTATTTTAAAAAATGTGTTAGAGACATGATTTTATGGCATTAACTAAATTACAAGTATTATATCTTCACCCCATGGCTCTTTCTGCACAGTTCTGTCCATCAGCCAGGTCCACTTGAAAAACACTTCAGGTGGGAAATCGGTTTATCAATTGGAGATAGATTGGTCTGGCCTCATGCTCCTCTACAAGAAGTGGACAGCTTTGCAGTCTGCAAGGAAGGCTGTGCTATCAAGCGCAGGAGGAAAACCTGTAAAATAGTATATTAGTAAATGCCACAGAATCATATCCCAACACATCTGTTAAAATAAAAATACTGTGAAGATGCGTAGAAGAAAAATCATGATAAATCATAGTCAATTAGCCATGATTCCCTATATGAAAAGGAAGAGTAATGTAACATGATTAATAGAATCAAACAGAATTTAAATAAGTTTTCCAGTGATCACTTATGAATCAGTGGGAGTCCGACCATTGGGATCCATATCAATATGTAGTACGAGAAATTTCTATCCTTATTACAAAATGAAGAAGCAGTTCAGATATTAAGCCTCAAATTCAGTCATTCTCTAAGGGACTTCTGGATAAAACTGAGTGCAAAACAGTGGCTTCTGGAGTATTACCTCAAGACTAAAATATCTATTGACACAATGAATATTGGTCACCTTACAGTGTTGTGCTGTGCATTTGCCACTACCTAATCCAAGGATCAGGAAAATCCACAAAGTAGAAAAGAGAAACCAGTGTCTGTGGTTCTTACAAACCACAACAAGGCACTACAAGACCTTCTGGTGAGGCGCCATAATATCTCAGCAATGTATGTGAATCACTGATCACCAGAGTAGCATGGATCTCAAGGTTGTTGTGGTTTGTGGGAATGACGGACACTATTCAGTCCTTACTGGTGACATCCAAAGTGGAGTTAGGTCTAAATATCGAAGAAGGGATCAGAACCTATGTTTTTTGCTCTAAATTAAACACATGTCTAAATTTTTAGCCTGCATTATGCCCTATTTTAATATATGAGGTTCTATGTAATTTTTTTCTCCACACTCCAGCTTTGCTATTTGGACTTTAATCCATTTTGGAAGTCCCCAGTGAAGACCAAGCAAGCCTGGAACCAAGTGTGGGACAACTCTGTGAATACCACTATGCAGTATAGCTCAAAAAAGATTGGAAAAGTAGTGAGTCTATATTAGAGATCAGTAGCATCAGCAGATGCCAGTAGCATCTAAAGGGCATATTTACATTTTGCACTAATGCATAAAAGTGAATAAAGTGTTTTTAAAATACTAATTTATATTACTAGCTTAGTCCGTGCGAAATCTTCGCACATTGGTCGTCGGGGCGCAGGCAATTTCAGAAAAAGCAAGCTGGTCAAATGTAAATGTATTTCATGGGCTGATGAACACAGACAGGTATTTATATATGTAGATTAGTAATAAAATAAATTGTTTCGATAAGTAGAGGCCAAAAAATGTTTTCTGGTTGAGGTGCCACCTGCAGGTCATTGTGTCTTTCTGGAGGTTTATGAAAATGAATGTTTAAATTGTATTTAGTGATAGAATCATGAATGTGTGATTTGTTTTGCTGTTTTATTGCTGAGGGGAGCAAGTTTACCTTTAAAATGGTGTATCATGTGTGTGTGGGGCGAAGTGATCAGCGAAAAAGCAGTGCATGTTTACAAATGTGTTGGTAGCGTGCTTTGGGGTACTGTGGTGTCACCTGCAGATCATTTTTCCTTACTGCAGGCTTATGAAAATTAATGTTTAAACTGTATTTTGTGATCAAATCTTGGATGTGTGGTTTGTTTGGCTATTCTCTTGCTGAAGAGGGCAAGTTTACCTTTCAAATAGTGTATCATTTGTATGTGTGGGTGCAGTATGAATGGGGATACAAAGGAATCACCGAAAAACACTTTTTAGAAATAATAGAATAGATTTAAACATTGTGATTATTAGATACTGCTCCAATCACGTAATACTTTGCTAAAAGTTTGGGTTACAAGAACATTTTTTACCTCCTGGAAAATAAATGGACGAGTCCCATTGAGAAACCACTGAGTGTTCAGGTTGTTTAGTCTACTGATAATGGCTTGAATATCCCCCGGCCACATGTGTTTAGCAGCATCAAGTCTAAAGCCAGCCACACCGATGTCAATGAGCATGTTCAAATAGTTTGTAATACTAGAACGGACAGATTCATTTTCTAATGCCAAATCCAGAAGGTTCACTAGACGACAATCTCTGACCTGTGTAGAGAAAGTAGTGGGTAAAATTATTAAGGTGGATTCATGTTACCTTATGAAATATCTGGGTGCTGCCTGATTCTTATCGAAGAGCACTCAGACTCGTAGAGTCTCTTAGATCCATTCACATATCCGTGATAGTAAAAGATCCAAGAATGAAATCTGTGAAACTCAGAGCATGTCCTACCCTCATCTGATGTTGAGGATAAAATAAAATTATATATTGAGTGGGTCAGTTAATTGTCCAATATAAAACAAGGCAGCACACAGTCATTTGGATGCCCTCTAAGAAGTATAGTGTTATCATAGCCATTACTTGATTAAATGTTTTAGCTTAGTCTAGTTAAGTTTACTTTACATTTTAATGGTTCCAGGTTATCGATATCGTACCTGGTCTGCATCTCCATAGTCCTCAACGTTACCACTTCCAGTTTTACACTTATTTTCATTAAAGTCATGATGCGAGTATGGCACACCAGGAAAGCTTCTCTCATCCGTATTGTATGGACTTCCGCACGTGGAAGAATTCCCTTTTCCCACTCCTGCTCCACACATGTGGTTAATGACTGCATCTACATAAATATAAACCTGTGATATATCAAGAAAAGATGTCATCTTACAGATTTAATGTAACATTGTATTTAGGATAGGCTCATGCTGTACTAGAAGAATGCAGGCTACCATTATTAGCAGCTCGTGTTTGGCGATGGCCATAGCTCATGATAAGATGTGAGTCCATTCACCAACGTCAAGGTGATCTCATTGAACGGCTCCTATAAATACAGGCTTTATCTTGTTATTAGCCAGTAGTTCACACTAGGCAGTTAGTATAGGGACCCGTTCAATGAGATCACCTTGACGTTGGTGAATGGGCTCACATCTTTTGGCCAAATTTTGTGCTAAGTATCTCATATGTTTTTTCTAAATTCCAAAATCCATTATGCTATTCACACTTCATATATTTCGTATTTGATATGCCTTAATGCAATTGTTTACAAAGAATGCGGAGGGCACCATCAAATAAATAGAATTAAATAGTAGGGATCCAACCACAGTATGTCCAAATTACATGTATATCAAAAGAAGGAAGCCAAGAAGACATACACCAAAAGCAGCAAAAGCAGGGATCACCATAGAAAAATTATCAATTTTATTGCAAAGGATACACAAAAACACCAAACAGTGTTAAAAACATTTAAAATGAGCAACGGTTATTTTGACATAACCTGTAAACCTGGGAGCAGAGACAAGTCCTACATGACATCACACAATAATACATATGTAATGTGTGCAACAAGTCCACATAGTAGATATTATGTGTAAAATAAACTCAGCCCTGAAAAAACAATCTAAATGTATGCTATCACTAGGCACAATAATTTCAATGTGTCCACAATCATGTCCTGAGTGCATAAATAGATAGGTCAAATATGGGAAGAGCAAAGATCTAAGAGACACAAAATGTGTATAATAAACTCAGCCCAATACAACTCAATCTGTAATATTGCTAAATACATCACTTGCGTAAAAGATGAGAAAAGTGCATAGTGGGATTATAATACAACATATCAAGACAGGATATTGTGGCATCAAATATTAGCCTGGCATAATAACCTGTGGTATAAACCACTATATTAATCAAGTTCAATAGATGAGCAGAAGATATGGGGTTAAAGAGAGCTAAGACACTTGTCAATTGACTCATGCAAAAACCTCCCCCCATATACTTTACCACCCAGAGTAGCAGGCTGCTGAGATGATGACGGACATGCTCACTAAATGAAAGTGACCATTAAACACAGATAAGTGCAGGAGGACCAGGCATTGCTCCCATAACCCGACGCGTGTCGTCAAAAATGTGACTTCATCAGGGGCATAGTGAAGTGGTGGCTATTGTGAATCCACTGGGTTTAAATACACACAAAAATGACATTAAATCATAACAGCTGCGGGAACTCACCGCATGGAGGATGCTCCAGGTGCTGGGGTCTACTCCATGAAGAGGAAGCCACAAGGGCGCATGAGCTGAACTGGTGTCATGGAAACCATACATGCTGTATAGCGATAGTAAAGGCATGGGGCAGAAGAAGGAGTGATGACTCACAGTGGTTTTCATTACCGCGCCTGCGCAGTAGCACTGGAAGGTCCTGTCTCATTCCTTTAGAATGTGGTCATGTGACCTATTTTGGCAGGTCCTACAGCTGAAATATAGCGCTACTTAGACCATTGTATCCATAAAGTAAAGCCACTGAACTTTAATAGCGGCAATCTCACATATCCCAACATGGAGCAATTAGATTATTATTAGTTATAACGCTGCTTTAACAATTAACGATGCTCTAATAGATATCGACATAGAGAAGTTAGATTACTAGTCGTTATAAATAGCGGCGATCTAGTATGTATCAACATAAAGCAATTAATTTGCTGGTAGTTATAGTGCTTGATAGGTCTTTCCAATATTATCATATAGCGATGATCAAGGAGTGGACAAGCTCAAATTTACAGCAGCCTAATAGATTTATTTACTAGCTTAAGCATAATCCTATAGATATACATGGCTAAATTTAACACATAAAGATGCCAGGTTGAAAAATTGTCCAAAAGGGCTTATCAGGAAGGCGGAATACCACTCATTCACCAAAATCAAAAACAATGTCAAAGCTAAGTTTACTGAAAAAACACCACATTTATGCAGTATTAGTATAATCTAAAGCAGTTGTTTATAGTTCCATGAAAAATGTTATTTAGCACATATGAATAAATATCATAGTCCATAAATATCAGATTAAGGCTATGTGCCCACGTAGCGTTTTATTCCGGACACTAAAAACCGGACTCCTTCCCAGTAATCGCGCGTTTTTTTCCGCGCGATTTCACCGCGATTATGATCGCGATTTTGCAGCGATTTTCGCGTGCGATATTCAAGCACTTTCCAAGCGATTTGAAGCATCGCTTGGAAAGTGATTGATAGGTTGGTCACACTCATCAAACATAGTGTTTGACAAGTGTGACCAGGTTTTTACTATTGAGGCCGCCTATGCAGCATCAATAGTAAAAGATAGAATGTTAAAATGCTAAAAAAATTTTAAAAAAGCGGGGTATATTTACCTTCCGACGTCCCGCGCTGCCATCCCGGGCCTCAGCGTTCCCAGTAATGCCTTGCAAGACCTGTGATGACGTTGATCTCGCGTTACTATAGCGATCTCGCGAGACCGCTAGAGTCACTCGAGTCTAAATCATCATAGGGCCTTGCCGCAAGGCATTACTGGGAACGCTTAGGCCGGGAATGCAGAGCGGGACGTCGGAAGGTAAATATACCCTGATTTTTTATTTTTTATTCTTTTTTTTACAAGGGTATGGTGCCCAGGGCCTGGAGGACAGTCTCCTCTCCTCCACACCGTGGGTACCAACCGCACATGAGATGCTTAACTTCCCGCATGGTGGGCATAGCCACGGAAGTAAGCGATTCTCATGCATTCCTATGGGTGCGGAATCGCGGCAATTCTTTGCGATTCCGCACAATAGAATGAGCATGCTGCGATTTTTTCCACGATGCGATTCCGCCGCGGAAAAAAGCGCAGCATTAGCACAGCATGTGCGGAATGCCATAGGAATGCATGTGGGGCGTTCTGTACACGATTTTTAAACATTTTTGCAGCGTTTTCGTGCCGAAAATCGCAGCAAAAACGCTTAAAAATCGCTACGTGGGCACACAGCCTAAGGCTGTTTATAGAAATGAAGTGATTTCAATTCACATTTAAACCAATAGAGGCATGTGCCCATAGGCCGATAACTCCATCTATTATGACCCAACCCAAGTTGGTCAAATAGGTAAATTGAGGTAACAGCAGTCTAGTAGCCATATAAAAAGATAGAGTACACTTATATTGGCATACATGATGAAATTTGGAGCACAGAATGCCACATTGAGCTGTCAAGACAAACACATCCAGAAAGTCATAAATCTTTTTTATTATTCAACAGGGGCAAATATTCGCCCCCTCTAAAGAGTATAGATATCAATTACTAAGCTCCATGAAGAGTCCCAATAGTTAAAGGCGTCAATTCAAGATATAAGGCAAAGTACTATTGGTCCACACTAACGCATATTATGGCATAAATGTACCAAATTAAAGTACCCAAAAGGGACAGTCAATACAGTAATACGATGTGTTTTTAGACCACATTTAGTCCACTAAGGGTATGAGAACACCGGCTGATGAGTCCATCTATTATAACCAAGTATCATTGGTCAAATAGGTAAGTGGCAGTAACCAGATAAACATGCAGAAAATAGGGCATAATTATGTTCATGCACATAGTGAAATTTGACGCATATAAATGCCACAACAGAGAAGATTCATCCAAAGGATGATGCATTCCTTGGTCACCAAAAGTCCAGCTACACCCATTTCAACAAGTGAATTCAACACTTACGCCATGTCGGCAAAGTATAAGACGTTTATTTGCAGTGCACGACTAAAAGCTGATGCTGTGAGTATTGTAGCATATAAATACTAGATTCAGATACCCAACAGGGGACTAGCCACAAAATTGGTGTGATCTTAATTCACACCTAGTTTGTTATAGACATGTATTCACCAAGTCCATGAAGGGATAATATTATCTATGAGTTCTATACAGAAATCCAATAAGTATAGACAATAACATTGTAGTTTAAAGAATTCACTTATAGACATAGTCATACTAATGCACAGAGGTGGATTTAAAGCATGTAGATGTTCCATTAGGGTGCCGTAAGAAAAGAATAGTCAAGGTGGTGTAATTGCTATTCGTTAAAGGCATATAATCATCACATCTAAGGGAAGGGTCTGTCAGTCTATGAATTCCATCAAGAGTCCTGATAACAAATGTCCATTGGGACGTGATGGAAAAGTCAAACACAGTAAGTTATCATTATAGATATCAAATATCCTCAGAGAAGGAGAAAAAAATGAAGTAACTACCTACTTGTATAAATGCATTATATATAGACTGAATATGTAAGGTTCTTCGATCTTAAGATACCTATAGGTAGTAGGAAAGTACCATCTTATGATCATCCCAACGGGAAGACACATATGTATTGTAGTAACCTGCCAGCCAATACAAGCGTAAAAATAGTGGCTTAATGCTTTCATACGTTACTCCAAAATGATAAGTCTATAGCCCAACCCAAATGGTCTAAACCACAGATAGTTTAATTGCATTCCACATCATAAACCGGTGGAAGAGTTGTATGGCCAAAGGGACATTTATTATATAGTTGAAAATGAGGGAAGACGTATCAAATCAAACCACCAATATTCAATATGTAGAATGCCCATAAAGTAAAAGGGCCATATTTGATGCCAACAATACAAAAGAGGAAAGGTACAAGGAGGGTAAGCTAATTATCATCCAGAGTGCCTAACCCATATTTGATGCCAGCAACAACCAGATGTAGAAAAATTCGGGAAAGGTATAAATAGATCTAAAGGTAGCGTCATCTTATACCTTTCTAATAGTAATAGTAGGAAACAAAAGACAATAGCTAGGAATTCAAAATGGAACACAAATCCAGATGGTCATGTAGGTTCAAATAATTATAGCTGCTTGTATAAGCCGGAGAATAGTAGTTTCTCATTTATGCCCAGCCGGGCAATGCTATGTAAATAAAAAATCCATTTAGATTAGCATCTTAGGAGTTTGGGGATGATATTTCCCCCTCTAATGTTGGTGTGGACTAATTCAAGGCCCATAACTTTTATTCCCTTTGTGCTGCTCCCATGTGAGTCCAAAAAATGGGCTGCAACAGAAGAAATTGCTTTATTTTTCTCACGATCCCTTTTGGCGGTGGAGATGTTAGATAGATGTTGCTGAACACGTTTTCTTAGCTCCTGGGTTGTTTGGCCCACATATGGTTTTGGACAGCCACCGATCAAAAGATATACCAGATTTCTGGACCTACAATTAAAAAAGAATTTAGGTCTAATTGGAGCATATACCGTAGGGATGGAATAGCCATCTTGCGAAATCATATATTGGCATACGTTGCACCCCCCCACATGCATAAGTGCCATATACTCTCGTATCCCTCCCAGTATGGGCTTTTGGTCTCTGATAGTGGCTGTGGCACAGCTGATCTTTTAAGTTTTGTGCACATCTAGCCACCATTCTAGGGGTTGGTGAAATAAAATTTGAGAGTCTAGGCTCATCTAACAGAATGTTCCAGTTGTTAGAGAGAATTTTGTGGACATCAGTCCTCTGATTGTTGAATGTCGTGATTATAGCATGATCCATCCTAGTGTCACGTACCCGTCTCTGTAGTAGAGCTGATCTCTCCACACTGCTGGCATGTTGATAGGCTTTTATTACTACTTTTTTTGGGTAGTTCCTATTTGTAAAACGGAAGGAGAGATCCTTAGCGTAATGACGAAAGTCTTCCAGAGAACTACAATTCCTATGGCGTCTCAAAAACTGACCTTTTGGAATTCCATCTCTAAGATGTCTTGGGTGGAAGCTGTCGCAATGTAGGAGACTGTTGGTCGCAGTTGCCTTACGATAAAGGCAGGACTTGATCTTCTTCCCTTGACAATGAGCTTGATGTCGAGGAAGTCTAGTGAAGTCTCTGAGAACGTAGAAGTCAATTTAATGTTGAGAGAATTACTATTTAAATCCCCAACAAACTGTTTACACTCATCCAAAGTACCAGTCCAGATTAAAAGGACGTTGTCAATGTAACGTCTCCAAGAAAAGACTTTCTCGGAGAAAAATGGATGCTTAATGACCACTAACTCCTCCCACCAGCCCAAAAATAGGTTCGCATATGAGGGCGCACATCTCGCCCCCATAGCTGTACCTGAGATCTGCCTATAAAACTTTCTGTCAAAAGTGAAGTAATTTTTGTCCAAGACAAAGTATAACAATTCTAGGAGAAATTTGCTATGCTTACCATCAGCCATAGGTTGCTTTTCGAGAAAAAAGAAAACGTCTTCTATTCCATGGTAATGTGCGATGTTCGTATATAAAGACTCCACGTCTAGACCAACCAAGATGGTATTCTCCGGGATAATGAGCTCCTCCAAAAAGGACATGAGATGTGCCAAGTCCCTAATGAAAGAATTCAAGGAAGAGGCCAATGGTTGGAGAAAGTGAGCAATGTATATGCAGGGCTGCTCCATCAAGCCCCCAATACCTGACACTATTGGCCTACCTGGAGGGTTTGTAGGCGACTTATGCACCTTCGGTAGAATATAGAATGTTGGAGTCACCGGATGGTGAGTGGTCAAAAAATCAGCTTCTTTCTTATTTAGGACATTACTATCAAACGCTCTCCATATCAATTGATCAATCCTATCCTTGAAAATATCGGTGGGGTCTGAGGGTAGAGTCAAATAATGATTAGTGTTATTAAGATGTTTGAACACCTCGCTAGTATACATCTCATGGGGCCCGAGCACGATGTTGCCGCCCTTATCAGCTTCTCTTATAATGAACTCATTATTATCCCGTAAATTTCTTAGGGCCTTTTTTTGCTCAAGGTTTAGATTGCCTTGCCTATTTTTATCCAACTTCAATTTATCTAAATCTCTACAGACACTGTCGAAAAAAATCTGTATTACCGGAAACAATGACAGCGAAGGAGATGCCTCTGAAGGGGATCTTCTTGTAAATCTTCTATCATCTGAAGGGCATTCATTCTCTTGCAGGAGTTCAAGTAATTCTCTAAATACTTGCTTTTCATTATCCGGAAAGGAGTCCACAAAAGATGGCTGATGGTGGAGGAGTTTAAAAGTCATCTGTCGGCAAAACAAATAGAGATTTTTCACCAGAATGAATTTGTTCAAAATATTTGTGGGAGCAAAAGTGAGGCCTCTGGAAAGTACAGATATTTCAATGTCTGAAAGGACATAAGAGGAAAGGTTTAAAATTTGAAGGTTACCTGATGGGGGCGGACTGCCAGAGAGGTGATATGAATTTAACACCTCCGATTGTACCTGGTTTCCCTCTGATGTAATGGGGACCAGTTCTTGCAGTTCCTGCCTTTTCTCTTTAGAGTTGTGCTTTTTCCGTCTCCCCCTCCTCCCCCTTCTACATCGCTGGGTTCTGAGGACAAAAAAAATCGCTTGACGATAATTCATATCTTGATGTAGATTCGCCAGTGCCAATATTGGTACTAGTATTTTTGGGTTCCATCCTGGTCTATTCCCATGATGGGTCCATTTGTATGCCTGATTTTTATTAAAGTCTGATAGATCATGATGAAATTTCCTTTTCTTCCCATTAATAATCTCTTTTTCAAATTGATCTATAATGCCCTTCAGTTTTTGGTAAAAGGGATTGACCAAAGTTTCCATATCAAATTTCTTGATCTTATCCTCACAAATTTTGATATCTTCCTTAATTTTGCCTAAAAGGGCTTGGTCATGTTCAATGAGCAGATCCATCAGAATTGTTGAGCATTTTAATAAGCCAGTCTCCCAAGTGTTACGAATATCCCCCGAGACCTCCCAGGCAGGGAAGATCTGGACCCGTAAGTCCCTAGGTACCAGACCCGCCTTTTTATATCCCTCCAGACTCCTAACGTTCCACCAAACCCTAGTTAGGGATTTGTGCAGGTTTATAGCTTCCAAAGACAATGTCTGAAGATCTGGATTACTATTAGTACTACCATCACTAGCAGAAGGTCCAGATTCAAAAACACCTTGTGCGCTTTTACTCCATGCAGATTCTCTCGCTGCAAAATCCATATTCAAATAGAGGAATAATAAACAATAAAAAACTATGTAAATCTATAGTTGGATGTAGGTGGATGTGCCAACACTCCAGAAACAATGGTCTATAAAGAGACCCTTGACATAAGTACACTGTTTACAAAGAATGCGGAGAGAACCATCAAATAAATAGAATTAAATAGTAGGGATCCAACCACAGTATGTCCAAATTACATGTATATCAAAAGAAGGAAGCCAAGAAGACATACACCAAAAGCAGGGATCACCATAGAAAAATTATCAATTTCATTGCATAGGATACACAAAAACACCAAACAGTGTTAAAAACATTTAAAATGAGCAATGGTTATTTTGACATAACCTGTAAACCTGAGAGCAGTGACAAGTCCTACATGACATCACACAATAATACATATGTAATGTGTGCAACAAGTCCACATAGTAGATATTATGTGTAAAATAAACTCAGCCCTGAAAAAACAATGTATGCTATCACTAGGCACAATAAATTTCAATGTGTCCACAATCATGTCCTGAGTGCATAAATAGATAGGTCAGTATGGGAAGAGCAAAGATGTAAGAGGCACAAAATGTGTATAATAAAATGAGCCCAATACAACTCAATCTGTAATATTGCTAAATACATCACTTGCGTAAAAGATGAGAAAGGTGCATAGTGGGATTATAATACAACATATCAAGACAGGGTATTGTGGCATCAAATATTAGCCTGGCATAATAACCTGTGGTATAAACCACTATATTAATCAAGTTCAATAGATGAGCAGAAGATATGGGGTTAAAGAGAGCTAAGACACTTGTCAATTGACTCATGCAAAAACCTCCCCCCATATACTTTACCACCCAGAGTAGCAGGCTGCTGAGATGATGACGGACATGCTCACTAAATGAAAGTGACCATTAAACACAGATAAGTGCAGGAGGACCAGGCATTGCTCCCATAACCCGACGCGTGTCGTCACAAATGTGACTTCATAAGGGGCATAGTGAAGTGGTGGCTATTGTGAATCCACTGGGTTTACATACACACAGAAATGACATTTAGGCTGTGTGCCCACGTAGCGATTTTTAAGTGTTTTTGCCGCGATTTTCGGCGTGAAAACGCTGCGAAAACGTTTAAAAATCGTGTACAGAACGCCCCCCATGCATTCCTATGGCATTCCGCACATGCTGTGCTAATGCTGCGCTTTTTTCCGCGGCGGAATTGCATCGTGGAAAAAATCGCAGCATGCTCATTCTTTTGTGCGGAATCGCAAAGAATTGCCGCGATTCCGCACCCATAGGAAAGCATGAGAATCGCTTACTTCCCGTATGTGGCTATGCCCACCATGCGGGAAGTTAAGCGTCTCATGTGCGATTGGTACCCACGGTGTGGAGGAGAGGAGACTGTCCTCCAGGCCCTGGGTACCATCCCCCTGTAAAAAAAAGAATAAAAAATAAAAAATCGGGGTATATTTACCTTCCGGTGTCCCGCGCTGCATTCCCGGCCTAAGCGTTCCCAGTAATGCCTTGCGGCAAGGCCCTGTAATGACGTAGTCTCGCGTGACTCTAGCGGTCTCGCGAGATCGCTATAGCAACGCGAGACTACGTCATCACAGGTCTCGCAAGGCATTACTGGGAACTCTGAGGCCCAGGATGGCAGCGCGGGACGTCGGAAGGTAAATATACCCCGATTTTTTATTTTTTTATCATTTTTAACATTCTATCTTTTACTATTGAGGCCGCATAGGCGGCCTCAATAGTAAAAACCTGGTCACACTTGTCAAACACTATGTTTGACGAGTGTGACCAACCTGTCAATCACTTTCCAAGCGATGCTTCAAATCGCTTGGAAGGTGCTTGAATATCGCACGTGAAAATCGAGGCAAAATCGCGATCATAATCGCGGTAAAATCGCGGTGAAATCGTGCGGGAAAAAAACGCGCGATTTCTGGGAAGGAGTCCGGTTTTTTGTGAGCGTTTTAAAACGCTACGTGGGCACATAGCCTAAATCATAACTGCTGCGGGAACTCACCGCTTGGAGGACGCTCCAGGTGCTGGGGTCTACTCCCTGAAGCGGAAGCCACAAGGGCGCATGAGCTGAACTGGTGTCATGGAAACCATACACGCTGTATAGCGATAGTAAAGGCACGGGGCAGAAGAAGGAGTGATGACTCACAATGAAATAAAATTGATAATTTTTCTATGGTGATCCTTGCTTTTGGGGTATGTCTTCTTGGCTTTCTGCCTTAATGCCATTGAGTGCAACCATTTCCTTATTTTTGATATGTAAGCTGTTTTTTGGTATGCACCTATTCAGACTAGGATGTGCCGTCAGTTTTTTCTGTCATAGCTCATGATAAACACAAGCTAAAAGAAATCTCAAGAATATAAAAGGTCCAAATGTGCAACCAACATTAGGCTTCTAATGCGATTACAAGAAAACTTTGCAGCAAGCCTGCGTTAGCCTTAATTTAAAAAAATGTGATTTATGACAAGGTATATAGGGTAATATTAACTGGTTCCTTTCTTCTGTTTCCTTTCTGCCATTGATTCAGTTTTAAGCCCCTGTCCATTTTGTAATAAAATAGTCACATTGCTTCTCAGATGACTTTGTGCCTTGGAAGTCTGAGACGCGCCCCTTGACATCTGATTGGTTAGTGCTGCTTAGGTGAGCTGCTGAAGCAATTTTAGGGGAATTTGGGAAAGAAACACTTGGAAACAATTGCCTACCAAGACTATGGCTGGGAATCGGGACAGATGAGCATATGAAAAAACGTCCCAGCTTCATACAGAAAAGTCGCACAGTTTTCAGCTGAGTCTCAACTGATTTTCATCTGATTTTCATTCAATTGTCATCTATGTGCCATCTGTGTGTCCGTTTTTTTTACGTCCAGGTGATATTCATGTGATTTCTGTGTGTCATCCATTTTCATGCATTTATATTCACAAATAACATGGTCAAATGCCATTTTCTAGGTTAATACTGGAAATGTATCCATGAAAGTAGATGCACACCGATAGTTTTTTTTTTCCTGAATGGACGAATCTCTTCTAAGACTTGGAAGAGAATAGTGCCTGTTGCAATTTCTGTTAGGCTATGGGCCCACGTAGCATTTTAAAACGCACAATGAAAACCGGACTCCTTCCCAGAAATCGCGCGTTTTTTTCTGCGCGATTTCACCGCGATTTTACCGCGATTCTGTTCTCGATTTTGCTGCGATTTTCTCAAGCACTTTCCAAGCGATTTGAAGCATCGCTTGGAAAGTGATTGACAGGTTGGTCACACTCGTCAAACATAGTGTTTGACAATTGTGACCAGCTTTTTACTATTGAGGCCGCCTATGCGGCATCAGTAGTAAAAGATAAAATGTTAAAAATGATAAAAAAATAAAAAATCGGGGTATATTTACCTTCCGACGTCCCGCACTGCCATCCCGGACCTCAGCGTTCCCAGCGATGCCTTGCGAGACCTGTGATGACGTTGGTCTCGCGTTACTATAGCGATCTCGCGAGACCGCTAGAGTCACGCGAGACTACGTCATCACAGGACCTTGCCGCAAGGCATTACAGGGAACGCTTAGGCCGGGAATGCAGCACGGGACGTTGGAAGGTAAATATACCCCGATTTTTTATTTTTTATTCTTTTTTTTACAGGGGTATGGTACCCAGGGCCTGGAGGGCAGTCTCCTCTCCTCCATACCGTGGGTACCAACCGCACATGAGACTCTTAACTTCCCGCATGGTGGGCATAGCCACATGCGGGAAGTAAGCGATTCTCATGCATTCCTATGGGTGCGGAATCGCGGCAATACTTTCAGATTCTGCACAAAAGAATGATCATGCTGCGATTTTTTCCGCGATGCGATTCCACCGCGGAAAAAAGCGCAGCATTAGCACAGCATGTGCAGAATGCCATAGGAATGCATGGGGCGTGTCATGTATAAGATTTTTACACGTTTTCGCGCCGAAAATCACGGCAAAAGCGCTTAAAAATCGCATCGTGGGCACACAGCCTTACAGGGACACTTTATTCTATTTTTAAAATATTGTTATCGAAAAAGCCTTACTGAGTTATATTAGTCACTGTGCTGTCTGATATTTACTTACACAGCATACGTCCATATCATATGCTTGTCTGAACGAGCCATTGGCCCTAGTGAGATAGGAAGCGGTGACAGTGACTAAAAAAGTGGAACCCTTGAGATTCGGGGAACCATGACATAGAGATGAATCTGTTATTCACTAAAAGCATTTATCAAAAACTGGTTTAGTTGCCATAAAATCAGCTTTCATTTATTAGAACTCATTGATAGTGTTGAGCGATACCATCTGACATTGAAAAATATCGGATAGGATTGGATCGGCCGATATCCAAAAAGTATTGGGTATCGCCGATTCCGATCCCGGAAGTCCCATTCAAGTCAATGGAACAGAAATATCGGAATTAGAAAAAGCCCTTTCTTTCCTTGTAGGTTAATTCTACAAGAAGAAAAACAACTAATAATAATGTAGAATGTATTGTGGGAGGTGTAGGAGACATTAAAGCCATAGAGGTTTAGCCCAATCAAATAGAAATAGCAGGAATTATTTTTTTTTTTTAAAGACGTTCTGAGTTACAAAGATATTGACTATGTTAACCTCTTTTATATTTTGTCAGATATGTATGTTTCACTACTTCCACGCTCTTCACCTTCTTTTTTACTTCTCCCACAATTTCTCCTTCACCATCCTCAGCTGCAGCATCTTTTTCATAAACTTCTTCACATTATTCATCTTTTTCTTCACCTTCTTCCTATTATTCTTTTTTTTTTAGATTCTTCATATTCTTCTTATTCAACTATTATTCTTCTTCATATTCTACTTCTTCATCTTCTTCCTTCTTCTTCATCATATTCTTATTTGTGACAGGCATTCCTGTAGTTGTTATCTATAAAAGTTTGAAGATTACACCTTCCGTTCTGCCTGTCACAAAAGACTTACAACAGGATTTGTCCGCATTCAGTTTGGCCTGCAGCAGCAGGCATTTTCCAGGGGCACCACGAGGAGGAACAGACTCACCCCCATACACTGCTTAGTCTTCTTCTGCTTATAATTTAGATAATATCATTTGCTCTGATTTTTAGTCTTATGCTTAATGTTCTTCTGCTTTTGGTTTTTCAGCTTCTTGGTCTTCTGTCTCTTGTTGTTCTGCATCTTGGTGGTTGTCTTCATGTTCTTTGTCCTCTTGGTCATCTTCTTCAGGGTCATCTTTTTGGTCTTCTTTGGTGTGGTCTTCAGGGTCATTGTCAGGGAGATCCAGAGTGAGAACCAAAAACCATTTCCACAAGCTCGAACTTGGAAAAGTAGCAGAAGGTACAAGAAGGCTGAGGAACTGCTGAGTACCAGCTGATGGTACTGGAACCCGGATGCTTAGCAGAAGGAACAAGAGCAAATGGAACTAGCGAGGACCAGCTGACGGTGCTGGAACCCGGAGGGGCAGCATAAGGAACAAGAGCCAATGGAAAAACTGTGTACCAGCTGACGGTGCTGGAACACGGTTACTAAGCAGGAGGTACCTGTGCTACAAAGCACTACCGAGGACCAGCAGACGTTTCTAGAACTTGGATACCGAGAA
This sequence comes from Dendrobates tinctorius, assembly GCF_039654945.1. NCBI lineage: Eukaryota > Metazoa > Chordata > Amphibia > Anura > Dendrobatidae > Dendrobates > Dendrobates tinctorius. The sequence continues at coordinate 48,928,257 of NW_027361697.1, forward strand.
GGAGGCACCTAGGCCAAAGGCACTGCTGAGAACCAGCTGACGGTGCTGCAACCCGGATGGGTAGCAGAAGCAGCAAGAGCAAATGGAACTAGCGAGGACCAGCTGATGGTGCTGGAACCTGGAGGGGCAGCAGAAGGAACAAGAGCCAATGGCACAACCGTGGACCAGCTGACGGTGCTGGAACACGGTTACTAAGTAGGAGGTACCTGTGCAACAAAGCACTACCAAGGACCAGCAGACGTTGCTGGAACTTGGGTACCGAGAAGGAGGCACCTCGGCCAAAGGCACTGCCAAGAACCAGCTGATGGTGCTGGAACCCGGATGGGTAGCAGAAGCTACAATAGTCAATGGAACTACCGAGAACCAGCTGACGGTGCTGGAACCCTGAGGGGCAGTAGAAAGAACAAGAGCCAATGGCACAACCGTGGACCAGCTGACGGTGCTGGAACACGGTTTCTAAGCAGGAGGTACCTGTGCTAAAAAGCACTACCAAGAACCAGCAGACGTTGCTGGAACTCGGATACCGAGAAGGAGGCACCTCGGCCAAAGGCACTGCCGAGAACCAGCTGATGGTGCTGGAACCCGGATGGGTAGCAGAAGCTACAATAGTCAATGGAACTACTTGAGAACCAGCTGATGGTGCTGGAACCCGGAGGGGCAGCATAAGGAACAAGAGCCAATGGCACAACCGTGGACCAGCTGACGGTGCTGGAACACGGTTACTAAGCAGGAGGTAGCTGTTCTACAAAGCACTACCAAGGACCAGCAGACGTTGCTGGAACTCGAATACCGAGAAGGAGGCACCTCGGCCAAAGGCACTGCTGAGAGCCAGCTCACGGTGCTGGAACCCGGATGGGTAGCAGAAGGTACCCATAATAAACAAAGTTGCAAGGCCATGAGCAGGCTGCAGTTACCGAAACCCACAGTCCAACAGGGGGTACTACGGAACCAACCTTTATTACCAGAACCCGCAGCCCACATAGGAAGCACCTAAACTGCAGGCACCATAGACTCGGCTAACCCCACCACAACACGATAGGACAATGTATTGGTGGCAAAGTGACGTTGACACTCCCCGGAAACAGCAGGTATGCTGGAAACAGGCTGGGCAGGAGGGAGTACCCATGCCAAAGACACTTCTGAGCAGCAACTGACTGTGTTGAAGCCCAGGATCATTTATGGAGCAGGCTGAGGCCTACTTGGAGCAAGTAGAAAATAAGATGTAGTGTGATTTTGGAGGCAGCAGGAGACTTTGTCGTCCACACAGCAGGGGAGCAGCTGGCGTTACTGAACCCCACTAACACAGGAGCTAGTGTTTCTCTCTATGCGGACGGCACTTCCAAGCATCAACTGACTGTGTTGAAGCCCAGGATCAATCATGGAGCAGGCTGAAGCCTACTTGGAGCAAGTAGAAAATAAGAAGTAGTGTGATTTTGGAAGCAGCAGGAGACTTTGTCGTCCACACAGCAGGGGAGCAGCTGGCATTACTGAACCCCACTAACACAGGAGCTAGTGTGTTTTTCTCTGTGAAGACGGCACTTCTGAACACCAACTGGCGTTGTTGGAGCCCAGGATCAAGCATGGAGCAGGCTGAGGCCTGCTGTTTTTTGAATGTGGAAGCAGCAGGAGACATTGCCGTCCACACAGCAGGGGAACAGCTGATGTTACTGAACCCCACTAACACAGGAGCTAGTGTGTTTTTCTCTGTGAAGATGGCACTTCTGAACACCAACTGGCATTGTTGGAGCCCAGGATCAAGCATGGAGTAGGCTGAGGCCTGCTGTTTTTTGAATGTGGAGGCAGCAGGAGACATTGCCGTCCACACAGCAGGGGAACAGCTGACGTTACTGAACCCCACTAACACAGGAGCTACTGTGTTTTTCTCTGTGAAGACAGCACTTCTGAACACCAACTGGCATTGTTGGAGCCCAGGATCAAGCATGGAGCAGGCTGAGGCCTGCTGTTTTTTGAATGTGGAGGCAGCAGGAGACATTGCCGTCCACACAGCAGGGGAACAGCTGATGTTACTGAACCCCACTAACACAGGAGCTACTGTTTTTCTCTGTGCGGACAGCACTTCCGAGCGACAACTGGCTGTGTTGAAGCCCAGGATCAATCATGCAGCAGGCAGAGGCCAACTTGCAGCAAGTTTTATATAGGTTGTAGACTACTACTGATTGTAACCATGCTCCACTATGGCCTGTGGCTCCACTGTCTCTAGTATTTCCCCTGGCCTCCAACCCCACCAGTTACTGCTCTGAAGTGGCGTCTGCACAATCCACACTTGTTCCTGTGTTGCTGGGGCTCAGTCACGTCAGTAGATCCCCTGATGTGTGTCCGGCAAGGTCTCCTGCTCTGTCCACATTCCCACTACTAGTAATGGGAATGGCAAATTCTGGCGAGATCCAGGCCTTGTTCATTTTCAGAAAAGTAAGCCAGTCAACGTTATCGGAGGATAGTCGCATGCGACAGTCTGTTAGTACACCACCTGCGGCACTAAAGACGCGTTCCGATAATACACTGGCAGCAGGGCAAGCCAGCACCTCCAATGCATACTGGCTAAGCTCTGGCCATGTATCCAGCTTAGAGACCCAAAACTTGAAGGGGGAAGAGCCATCTGGGAATACACTGACAGGGCAAGACATGTAGTCTGTCACCATCTGACGGAAAGTTGCCTCCTGCTGACTGGAGCAGTCTGTGATGGTGTAGACATTTGTGGCGGACACACAAAACTTTGCCACAATTGGGCCATACTGGTCTTGCCTTGTGCTAAGGCGCTGCCTCTGCTCCCTCTTTGTGCAGAGCTTCCTCCACTGCCTCGATGCACAGAGCTGCTTTGTAAAGCACTAGCAGCACTGCTGTTGGGTGGAATGGAGAACATGATGGACTGCACCAGTGTGTCTTGGTACTCCCGCATTTTATGCTCCCAGTTCAACGGTGGTATGAGGCTTTGTAAGTTGTCCCGGTAGCGAGGATCTAGGAGGGTGTACACCCAATAATCAGCTGTGTTGAGAATGTGGTCGATGCAGCGGTCGTTTTTCAGGCACTGCAGCATGAAATCAACCATGTGCTGCAGACTCCCAACTGCCAAAGAAATGCTGTCCCCTGCTTGAGGCGTCATCTCTGCCTGCTCTGTATCACCCCACCCTCGCTCTACATACTGATTAGAGCATAGTGTACCTCCCTCCTCTGGAGAGATGTCTTCCTCCTCCATTGACTCCTCCTCATCCTCCTCACAAAGTGTCCCCTGCCTAGGCCTTTGTGAGGAACCACGTAGCGCAGACTGTCCTGAAGCAGATGGCATTTGTGACTCCTCATCCTCCACCTCTTCCAAAACCTCCTCCCTTAGTGCTTGCAGTGTTTTTTGAAGCAGGCAAATAAGGGGGACAGTCATGCTGACTAGTGCATCATCTGCACTCGCCATCCACATGGAATCATCGAAGGCACGCAAAACAAGGCAGATGTCCTTCTTAGAGGCCCACTCAGTGGTGCTGAAGTGTGACCGGCGCACAGTGCGACTTGCTTGCGCCTGATGCAGCTGGTACTCCATGACTGCTGCCTGCTGCTCACACAACCGCTCCAACATATGTAACGTTTAATTCCACCTGGTGGGTAGGTCACATTTGATGCGATGTTCCGGAAGGCGTAATTGGCGCTGCAGAGCAACAAGTCGCGATCTTGCCGTGCTGGAACGCCGCAAGTGAGCGCACTCTATGCGGACCTTGTGCAGCAGTGCAGCAAGATCCAGATAGTCCCTCAGAAAGCTCTGCACGACCAAGTTCAGCACATGTGCCAGACATGGGATGTGAGTGAGGTTGCCTAGTCCCAGAGCTGCCACCAGATTTCAGCCATTGTCACACACTACCAAGCCTGGCTGGAGATTCGCTGGCACAAACCACACGTCGCTCTCCTGCTTGATGGCATTCCAGAGCTCCTGCGCTGTGTGGCTTCGATTCCCCAAAGAAATTAATTTGAGTATGGCCTGTTGACGTTTGGCCACAGCTGTGGTCATATCGGTCGTAACAGGCTCCTGCAGCGCTGTTTCTGAGGAACTTGAGTAGGAGGAGGCGTCAATGTGTACAGACTGGATTCCTGCAATCCATGGAGTTGGCAGAACATGCACAGCGCCACTCTCCAGATCTGTACCCGGCTCCACAACATTGACCCAATGGGCAGTGAGGGAAAGGTTTCGTCCCTGTCCATGGTTACTGGTCCACGCATCGGTGGTCAGGTGGACCTTGCTACTGATGGCGTTTAGTAGCGCATGTTTTTTTTTTCTCTCGACATGCTTTTACAGGGCAGGGACGGGTTGCCTGCTGAAATAAAAGTGGCTGGGCACGGTGTATTGTGGGACTGCCAATGCCATGAAGTTCCGGAAGGTGTCAGTCTCCACCAGCCTGAATGACAGCATTTCAAGGGCCAGTAGTTTGGCAATGCCAGCATTCAGTGCCTGTGCTCGGGGATGGTTTGCCGAGTATGGCCGCCTTTTATCCCATGCCTGTGCTACCGATGACTGTAGAGTGGCCTGGGAGTGTGAGGATGACTGGGAATGTGGTGCTGTGGGTGGAATGTCACAGGGTCTCCGGACAACAGTGCCAGAGGTTCTTCCTTGGCGATCCTGTGAGGAAGCCGAACCAGCTGTGTGTGAGCTGGAGGAAGAGGCCCCAACACGAGCTGAAGAGGTGGTAGGTGGTGCTGTACGTTGGCCTACGTCTTCAGTGTGTATGTGTAACTCCACCTCGTGCTTGGTCCGCACATGTTTCCACATATTTTTGGTATTGAGGTTGCTGACATTTTTTCCTCTTTTGACTTTCTGATGACACAGCTTGCATTTGACAAAGCAAATGTCATCTGCAACTGTGTCAAAAAGGACCACGCACTGCAAGTCTTGGGAGCGCCCGTTTTGGCTTTTGGAAGAGGAATGCTCCTAACGGGTGCCGAAGTGGAGGCTACAGGCAACCAAGTCTGTCCTCTCCTTCCTGTTTTGGCCGCTCGGGGAATCTCTGCCTCAGAGCTGCTCCCACCACCTTTCTGTTCCTCACGCCATGAGGGGTCAAGGACCTCATCATCTACACTACCCTCTTCAAACACCTGCTTCGCCTGGGTTGTCTCGCCAGCACCGTACGCACCAGAAAGTGGCACCTGAGTCTTATCATCATCTGATGCGTACTGAGGTATGCTGACCATAGGCACTGGCCCACCCGCCTCTTCAGATTCAGAGGGACAAAGAAGTTGCGCATCACTGCATACTCCCTCTTCTTCACATTCTTGAATGCTGCTTGGCTGGCCCCCTCTTTCCAAGCCAACAGATTCAGAGAACAGAAGTAGAGACTGTGATGGCTCCTGTCCAGGGCTCTCTGACTGCCTGGGCACTTTGGCATGTGGTGAAGAGACAGATGGTTGCTCTTCAGTGCTATGGCCCTGAGAGGACATGGAAGTCATTGAAGTCGATGCGTTAGCTGCCATCCATCCGACAACGGCTTCAATTTGTTCCTCCCGCAGCAGTGGGGTACGGCGAGTTCCTACAAAGCTGCGCATAAAGGACTGTTACCTGCTAAAACTGGGGGATGCTGACTCACTGGTGCCCGCAGCAGGCACAGAATCCCCACGTCCTCTCCCTGCATAATCCCCACGTCCTCTCCCTGCAGAATCCCCATGTCCTCTCCCTGCTGAAACTCCATGCCCACATGCCTTACTCCCTGCCTTCTTCATCTTGGTAGACTGATAAAGATAGGCAGAAAAGTACAAAGTTGGGGCTTAGTGTGCTTATTCCTGAACAGCTGGTAACTGTTATAAGAAACACTAATTTTATGAAGTGTGTGTGTGGACTACACTTTAATAGGAGCTAATGTGGCCTACACAACTGTCAAATGTAGTGTTTGGTGAACTTCATTTTGTTTTTTGTTTTTTTAAAAAAACTAAAAGGATGTGACCAAAGATTTGAAAGCGATAGTATTACAAACTTTTTGGAGCTATTACAATGCAGGAAGGTAACCTACAATGCAAAAGATGAGGCTCCAAAAAATAGGGTAATACTAATAGGGCTGCAGCTCTAGGGCACAAGCCAGAAAAAAGGCTCCTCTGTCTACTCCTATATAGTGTTTGCAACCAACCAATGTAAATGGATACGGATGGATGCACACTAATAAAAAATGAGCTGCAATAAAAGAAAAATATGTGTGAGGCAGTGACGCACGCTGAACGGCCTACAACCAGACATAGCTGTAAGACACACTACAGCGTGAGCTGCACTCACACACAGAGACCTCTCAGACAGCCGTGAACAGTGTAGATAAGTGTGCACTAGCACTGAAAGGCTGCAGAGAGGCTCCGCTTTCTACTCCTATAGTGTTTGCAACCAACGTATATGGATACGGATGGATGCACACTAATAGAATAAAAAATGAGCTGCAATAAAAGAAAAATATGTGTGAGGCAGTGACGCACGCTGAGCGGCCTACAACCAGACGTAGCTGCAGGACACACTACTCAGCGTGAGCTGCACTCACATACAGAGACCTCTCAGACAGCCGTGAACAGTGTAGATAAGTGGGCACTAGCACTGAAAGGCTGCAGAGAGGCTCCGCTGTCTAGTCCTATAGTGTTTGCAATCAAAGTATATGGATAGGGATGGATGCACACTAATAGGAGAATAAAAAATGAGCTGCAATAAAAGAAAAATATGTGTGAGGCAGTGACGCACGCTGAGCGGCCTACAACCAGATGTAGCTGCATTACACACTACTCAGCGTGAGCTGCACTCACACACAGAGACCTCTCAGACAGCCGTGAACAGTGCAGATAAGTGGGCACTAGCACTGAAAGACTGCAGAGAGGCTCCACTGTCTACTCCTATAGTGTTTGCAACCACCGTGTATGGCTACGGATGGATGCACACAAATAGGAGAATTAAAAATTAGCTGCAATAAAAGAAAAATATGTGTGAGGCAGTGACGCACGCTGAGCAGCCTACAAGCAGATGTTCCTGCAGGACACACTACAGCATGAGCTGCACTCACACAGAGACCTCTCAGACAGCCGTGAACAGTGCAGATAAATGGGCACTAGCACTGAAAGACTGCAGAAAGGCTCCGCTCTCTACTCCTATAGTGGTTGCAACCAACATATATGGATACGGATGGATGCAATTGCACACTAATAGGAGAATGAAAAATTTGCAGCAATAAAAGAAAAATATGTATGAGGCAGTGACACACGCTGAGCGGCCTACAAGCAGACGTGCCTGCAGGACACACTACACAGTGTGAGCTGCACTCACACAGACCTTGCAGACAGCTATGAACACTGCTGCAAGGCAAAAGAAAGCTACACTTATTGAGAATGTACTGTAGCCTGGGTAAAGCACAATATAATTTTGAAAATCGCTATCACTAACTGTCCCTCAGAGTCTTGAACAGCAGCCTGTCCCTAACTGAACTCACAGCAGAGTGAACCAGAAATGGCAGCGGCTTTTATAGTGCATCATGACATCATTTCAGCAGCCAATCACAGCCATGCCATTAGTTAACATGCCTACATGCCTAACAGGATGTTCCCACAGAAGAGGGAATCCTCAGAAGAGGATTGTCACTGGCTGAACCAAATCAAACTGGCTCATAGCATTATGGGAACTTCCGATTCCGGTATTCAATATGCTAAAAGTATCGTAACTCAGTATCGGAATTCCGATACAGTGAATATCGGCCAATACCCGATACTTGCGGTATCGGAATGCTCAACACTACTCATTGGTTCATCCATTTTCACATACAGTTCATGTTTTGTGGATAGAACACGTACCCATTATAGCCTATGGATTTGTTCGTGTTTTGTGGTGGCCTCAAAATGATCAAAGAGACTTGTCCGTTTTGATCCAGGTCACTGATCAAAATCACCCATAAAAGTCTATAGGTCCATGAAAATCACAGACATTACACAGATGCTATCTGAGTGCAATCCTTGTGCTGTCCATTTTTAAAGGGAATCTGTCACCTCACTTAGGCCTCTTTCACACTTCCGTTTTTTACAATCAGTCACAATCCGCCAGGTTTTGAAAAAAAAACGGATCCTCAAATTTTTTTTGAGGATCCGTTTTTTTTCCCATTGACTTGCATTAATGGCGGATTGTGACGGATTGCTGTCCGTTGCATCCGTTTTTTGTGAGGATCCGCCAAAAGTTGCTGTCCGTCACCATCCTTAAAAATTTCAAAACGGAGCTTGTAACGTTTTTTTCTCTGGCGGATCCTGCAAACACTGATTTAACCCGAATTTCTTTCTGGGTGCCGGACCAAAAAAATCTCTCTCTCTCTCTCTCTCTCTCTCTCTCTCTCTCTCTCTCTCTCTCTCTCTCTCTCTCTCTCTCTCTCTCTCTCTCTCTCTCTCTCTCTCTCTCTCTCTCTCTCTCTCTCTCTCTCTCTCTCTCTCTCTCTCTCTCTCTCTCTCTCTCTCTCTCTCTCTCTCTCTCTCTCTCTCTCTCTCTCTCTCTCTCTCTCTCTCTCTCTCTCTCTCTCTCTCTCCCCTTCCCGGCCAGCGATTCCTTTAAATTTCTTCATTTTCAGGATCCGTCTGAAAACGGATCCTGTGCCATCCGTTCACATCAGTTGACAACGGATCCGCTTGTCCGCCTTTTTGGCGGATTATAACTGATGCAAAAAACTGAAGTGTGAAAGAGGCCTTAGGCATATATATAAAGAAGAGAAAAAGACTATGCATAAATGTGGGATCACCACGCCAAAAACCAATTATTTGTATATATAATTTTTATTATAAATTACACAAAAAGCAGCAAAAGAACAGCAAAAGACACCACACATAAAAACAATTAAAATGATCTGATCAACATGTAGACCGCTGGCTGCAAAATGTAAAGGCACCAATATGAATCAATAACATTCTTAATACCGTACCATATAATACAGACAGTATAGTGGGGACAAAGGATCACAAATGACTGGACAATTCAATAAGATCCTGTACCAACATATAAAATGCATAGCACATGACATAGGATTTATATCTGTTTTGTCGTCAATTGATGTTCAAAATGTTGTACCAACAACCCTCTCTTATTGAGGAATTACCTGAACAGGACAGACAAGTGCTTCGTGACCTGTTAGATTTGCTAGCAGAGAATGAGGCTGGCGCTGGGCATAAGAGATTCACCGGCAGATTGCCATCTCAGGCCTCCCCGAGTTTCTCTCTAGTCCCAACAATTCAGATATTTTTCGACAAGACATGTGGGGACATTAAGAGACTTAAGACTGATAAGTTTCATCACAACAATTTGAGTAGAGGGGAAAAATTGGCACTTAGGAGTTTGAAAAACAATGATTCCTTCGAAATTAAGGAAGCTGACAAAGGCGGTAACATCGTTCTTTGGCCTAAAGACATGTATTGCCTGGAAGTCCGCCGTCAGCTTGATAACACTCAGTATTATCTAATCTTACCCTCAGATCCGACCACTATCTTTAAGGGTCAATTAGATAGATTACTCTCTAGGGCATTCCTGAGTGGCATTATCAACAAAAAATAGCATGATTTTCTAATTACAAACTACCCGGTTGTACCAACTTTTTACTTGTTACCGAAGGTACACAAATCGATCATTGAGCCTCCGGGCAGACCCATTGTTTCTGGGCTGGGGGGTTTATATGAGAAACCTTGTGCTTATCTCGACTTCTTTTTGCAGCCCATGGCCCAACGGTTGGAGTCTTTCGTCAGAGATACCACTCACCTGTTATCGCTTTTGAAGGATTTGGAAATCCCCGATGGCACCATTCTGGTCACCCTAGATGTGGAGGCGTTATACACCAATATCAGCCACAGTCTCGGTATGGAGGCCGTCTCTTATTTTTTAAACCAACACACTACGGGTGACAGGGGTCATAACACGTTTATTTTCGAGCTCCTAAAGTTTGTCCTTGAAAAAAACTATTTTGTTTTTGATAGGGCATTCTTTAGACAAGTATCTGGGACAGCCATGGGGGCAAAGTGTGCGCCCTCCTATGCCAACCTGTTTTTGGGTTGGTGGGAGGAGACACACGTTTATCAACAAGACAGCTTTTCCAAATGGGTGTTTAAGTGGTATAGATATATTGATGATATTGTTATCATCTGGCTGGGATCTGAAACCCAGTTAACGGACTTTATATCAGCGCTAAATGAGAATTGTTGGAACATCAGGCTTACCTGTACCTTCTCTTCCAGCTCGGTGGATTTTTTGGATCTTAGGATTGGAGTGTGCCAAAATCGTATTACCACGACGCTGTTCCGTAAATAACGGCCACTAATAACGTATTACACTTTGAGAGTTTTCACCCTGCACATTTACGCAAGGGAATCCTGAAAGGACAATTTATTCGAATTAGGAGAAACTGTAGCTGCACGGAAGACTTCATGAGGGAATCGCGTCAACTATCCAACAGATTTCGTGAGAGAGGATATCCAAGGAGGATTGTATCTGGGGCCTTTGAGTTTTCCAGGAATAGACCTAGGGAAGAATTCCTCAATCCACGGGTAAGGGGAGCCCAAAATCGAGTCAGCCTCATCACGAGATTCCACAATCAGTGGAATGACGTTTACCAAATCCTTGGGAACAATTGGGGCATCTTGTTGAGTGACTCTAAGCTACGACGTTTTTTAGATGAACGCCTAAGTGTGGTGGCTAGAAGGGCGCAGAACCTCAAGGATATTCTGTCTAATAGCCATTTCAGACGTCCAATTACTAAGATCCGTACTGGCAATGATATCAGGGGTACGTTTCCATGTGGGGACTGCTCTATCTGTCCTCGAATTTTGACTAATAGACTATTGTCGGTGCTTTGTCTGCCTTCAAAGATACAGCCGAAGGCGTATTTCAACTGCCGTTCTCGCAACATGGTCTACACCCCTGGTTTGCGGATGCAAGAAAATGTATGTGGGGCAGACAACGCAAGAACTACGACGCAGGACACAGCAGCATCTCTCGAACATTATGACAGCAAGGGCTGATAGAGGTAAGGGGAAACCGTTGACCTCTGTGGCCACCCACTTTCTTGACATCCATGGGGGCTCCCCTGACTCCCTCAGAGTTATAGGACTGGAGGGGGTTCGTGTTAACATTAGGGGGGGCAACATCTCTGAGGAGCTCCTCCGGCGGGAAGCGAGATGGATATATGACCTGGATTGTCTATCACCACGCGGCCTTAATGAGGAGTTGTTGTATAATGGCTTCTATAAGAAATTATAGACTGGGATGTTCCATCTCACTAATTTACCTCTTTTGCTGCCTTTGTTGTTCTTCCTCCCTCAGGGTTTAGGATCTTTTTGTTTATTGAAGCCTGGGACCTCTCTCTGTTATTGGTTGAATTTCGAGATCTTTAACGTGGCCGGCTTCTAGCAATATTCCCTCGTCATGATGTTGTGACTTACCCTGAGAAAAAACTATGAGGATCGGGCTACATCGTTGCTGCTTCCTTTCACTTCTGGTAGAGTTGAGCGAAACGGGTCGAAAAAATTCAAAAGTCGCCGACTTTTGGCAAAGTCGGGTTTCATGAAACGAAACCCGACCCTAGGATGAGGTCGGCCACGAGGTCGGCGACTTACGCTCCAAAGTCGCGTTTCAAAAGTTTGTTTTGCGCTCTTTTTCAGCCAATCAGGATCCATGGACACTGTGGGCAACGTGATGACCTAGGCACGGGTCACCACCATCTTTCAGAAGGGCATGCAAGTGATTGGCTTGCTTTGGTGGGCGTCACAGGGGGTATAAAAGGGCGTGCACGCCGACCGCCATCTTACTTCTGCCGATCTTAGTATAGGGAGAGGTTGCTGCTGATTCTGTAGGGAGAGCGTTAGGCAGGGAAGAAGACAAAAAAACTGCTTCTGCTGCTAGCGATTTGGCCTGCACAACACACAAGTCACTGTGTGTGCAGTGCAAGGGGAGGCTATATAGTGGTGTATCAGTGGTGTTGGTTGTTGGGCTGCCTTTTAAGGCTTCCTGACACGCTGGCATTGCTGTTTACCCACTGCTCCGCAAACTGCTTTTTTAAAAGCAATCCAATCTCCCTTATCCTCTAGTCACTTTTGTCACAGCTGTGCCATCGAGCCTGTCACATAGCGCTCAGATATCAGTGGGCCTCACACAATCCACAAGTGTCCAGTGTCCAAAAGTGTGCGCAGAGATTCAAAATCTCCATTATCCTCTCGTCACTTTTGTCACAGGCAGCTGTGCCATCGAGCCTGTCACATAGCGCTCAGATATCAGTGGGCCTCACACAATCCACAAGTGTCCAGTGTCCAAAAGTGTGCGCAGAGATTCAAAATCTCCATTATCCTCTCGTCACTTTTGTCACAGGCAGCTGTGCCATCGAGCCTGTCACATAGCGCTCAGATATCAGTGGGCCTCACACAATCCACAAGTGTCCAGTGTCCAAAAGTGTGCGCAGAGATTCAAAATCTCCATTATCCTCTCGTCACTTTTGTCACAGGCAGCTGTGCCATCGAGCCTGTCACATAGCGCTCAGATATCAGTGGGCCTCACACAATCCACAAGTGTCCAGTGTCCAAAAGTGTGCGCAGAGATTCAAAATCTCCATTATCCTCTCGTCACTTTTGTCACAGGCAGCTGTGCCATCGAGCCTGTCACATAGCGCTCAGATATCAGTGGGCCTCACACAATTCACAAGTGTCCAGTGTCCAAAAATGTGCGCAGAGATTCAAAATCTCCATTATTCTCTCGTCACTTTTGTCACAGGCAGCTGTGCCATCGAGCCTGTCACATAGCGCTCAGATATCAGTGGGCCTCACACAATCCACAAGTGTCCAGTGTCCAAAAGTGTGCGCAGAGATTCAAAATCTCCATTATCCTCTCGTCACTTTTGTCACAGGCAGCTGTGCCATCGAGCCTGTCACATAGCGCTCAGATATCAGTGGGCCTCACACAATCCACAAGTGTCCAGTGTCCAAAAGTGTGCGCAGAGATTCAAAATCTCCCTTATCCTCTCATCACTTTGGTCACAGCTGTGCCATCGAGCCTGTCACATAGCGCTCAGATATCAGTGGGCCTCACACAATCCAAAAGTGTCCACTGTCCACAAGTGTGTGCAGAAATTCTAAATCTCCCCTGTCCTATAGACACCTTGTACCTTGTTTTACATTACTATATAGTTTGTTGGATTTTGTCTACATTTCTACCAAAAATGAGGAAGGCTGGTGGAAGAGGCCGTGGAATTGGGCGGGGGTTGGCAGCTGGTAATGATGGTGTTGGTGGTGGATCTGATGGTAGTGGCAAGAGCAAAATAGGACCGAATGCAGGAGGTGCTGACCCTGCGTCATCGTCTGGCTACATAAGGCCTCGAACGCTTAGTTTTCTAGGAGTTGGCAAACCGCTTTTAAAGCCAGAGCATCAGGAAAAAGTTTTGTCTTACATTGCTGACTCAGCCTCCAGCTCTATCGCCTCCTCTTCTTCAGTTGTAAAAAGTAAAAGCACTGAGTTGTCATTGGAGGCTCATGTTCATGAACCACACCTTTCCTTGTGTCCTTCACCCCAACCAAGATTGAAGGATGACGCAGGCCATACTACTGATTACTCCATGGAGCTGTTTTCACATACCATGCCTGGATTATCAAGTGAAATGGTGAATTACCCAGGCCAAGATGAATCTGACATGGAGTGCACTGATGCACAGCCGCTGATGGATGATTCTGCTGGTACATTCACTCAGAGCACTACATTGTCCTCGCAGTGTACAGAGCCAGATTCTGACCCTGATGAGACTCAGGTGCCCCTTCCCGCACACTATACCACCATACACGGTGACACAGAGGAAGGTGCACATGACATAGAAGAGGAGGTGATGGATGATCCAGTTGTTGACCCAGATTGGCATCCAATGGGGGAAGAGGGTGCTGCTTCCAATAGCTCAGATGAGGAGCATCCACAGCAGACATCGACATCGCAACAGCTGTTATCTGGCAGGCCCGAAGCACTCCAAAGAGAGGTTCCAAACATCAAAAGAGTTGCTGGACAGCTTGTCCAGAGGGTCAAAAGATCACAGCGTGCTAGGCCGCAAAATGTCTGCCAAAGTAGGAAGAGTGCAGTGTGGCACTTTTTTGAACAAAATCCTCATGATCAGGCCAAGGTTATCTGTAAGAAGTGCGCAAAGACCTTTAGCCGAGGGAAAAATCTGAAAAATTTGAATACCAGTTGCATGCTTAGACATTTAACCAGCATGCACTTGCAAGCGTGGACACAACACCAAACCTCAAGTGCCACATGTGCAACTGATCACAACGAAGGTAGTCAGCAACGCTACATTGTTTCCCCCACTGTAAGCCCACCGGTTAGCACAGCAGCAAATGTTGAGGTGTCGTTGCAAGACCACAGCAGTCAGGGAATCCCACTGTTATATCAACGAAAGACTGATTCTAGGCCATCAGAAAGAACACCAACTCCATCACCATCATCAACCCTCTCTCAGTCCGCCCTGTCCACCGCTACTTCCACCATATGCAGCTCTCAAGTCCAGCTCACCCTCCCAGACGCTATGAGTAGGTCAAGAAAGTACTCAGTCTCTCATCCGCGTACACTGGGTTTGAACGCCCACATTGCCAAACTAATCTCGTTTGAGATGATGCCCTTTCGGTTGGTGGAAAGCACAGCTTTCCGCGAACTCATGGCCTATGCAGTACCACGCTATGACCTACCCAGTCGCCACTTCTTCTCTCGCAAAGCCATCCCAGCCCTCCACCATCATGTGAAAGACCGCATTGTCCATGCACTCAAGCAGTCAGTGAGCGGAAAGGTGCACCTCACAACTGATGCATGGTCCAGTCGGCATGGCCAGGGCCGTTACGTGTCCATCACTGCGCACTGGGTTAATGTGGTGGATGCAGGGTCCACAGGGGACAGCGGTGGTGGGACAGTGCTGCCTAGCCCACGGTATAGGAAACAGTTGGCTGTAGGCGTTCGACCCTCCTCCTCCTCCTCCTCCTCCTCCTCCAGAAGCGAAAGCTCGTCCACAGAGCGCAGTCGTACGAGCACTCCATCTGCAGCTGCCACTGTTGCACACGATGTGTCCCCCTATCGAGCAGCTAGTGGAAAGCGTCAGCAGGCTGTGTTGCAGATGATGTGTTTGGGCGACAGACACACCGCCGAGGTGCTGGCCGAGTACTTGAAGCGACAAACTGAGTCATGGCTGGGCAGTGTACATCTTGAGGCAGGCAAGGTAGTTAGTGATAACGGCCGTAATTTTGTGGCAGCCATAGCCCTTTCAAAACTCAGCCACATACCTTGCTTGGCTCACACCTTGAACCTGGTGGTGCAGTGCTTCCTCAAAAATTATCCGGAGTTAACAGCCCTGCTCCAGAAGGTGCGAAGACTGTGTGCGCACATCCGCCGGTCGCCTGTACACTCCGTTCGTATGCAGAAGCTGCAGCGATTGCTCCACCTTCCCAACCACCGCCTCATTATCGACATTGCAACAAGGTGGAACTCCACCCTACACATGGTGGAGCGGCTGTGCGAGCAGAGGCAGGCCATAATGCATTTGTGGGAGGATACACGGCCAGGCACTTTGAGAGCAGACATGGAGTTGACAGGCGTGCAGTGGTCGAAGCTGAAAGACCTTTGTAAAGTCCTTCAGTGTTTTGAGGAATGCACATGGCTGGTAAGCGCAGACGACGCCATCCTAAGCATGAGCATCCCACTTATGCGTCTGCTCATGCAAACTTTGACGCACCTTAAGGAGCAGGCGTCTGCAGCCAATGTTGATGAGGAGGAAGAGGAGGAGGGAATCCTTGATGACATTCAGCCATTGTCTGCTCAGGGACCTCTCCTGGACGAGGTGGAGGAAGAAGAGGAGGAGGAGGATGAGGATGATGGGGATGATTACTTAGGGGAGGAGGATGCATCTCGTGGGGCAAGTGAAAATGTTGGCGTGGCAAGGTCTGGTACAGGGTTTGTGCGTGACTGGAGGGATGTGGATTTGCCAGAAAGTGCTCCTCCACCCAGCACTCGCAGTGCATCATTGACACCGGGAACATTGGCCCACATGTCAGATTATGCCTTGCGGATCCTAAAAAGGGACCCCCGCATTGCCAAAATGATGAACGATGACGACTACTGGTTGGCCAGCATCCTGGATCCACGCTATAAAGGCAAATTACAAAACATCATGCCACAGGAGAACCTTGACCTAATATTGGCTAATAAACAAGCAACTCTGGTAAATCGGTTGCTTGAGGCATTCCCAGCACACAGCAGCGGTGATGGTTCTCACACGAGCCGTACGGGCCGGGGGCAGCTTGGCAGAGGTGTTCGTGGTGCACACAGCAGAAGTGGCGTTGGAGACAGGGGTTTCATGACAATGTTGTGGACTGATTTTTCAAATACCGCTCACACAACTGGTAATACTGCATCGATGGAAAGTGACAGGAGACAGCAGTTGTCAACTGTGGTTACAAACTACTTTTCCTCCCATATCGATGTTCTCCCACACAGGTCATTCCCCTTTGACTATTGGGCCGCTAAACTGGACACCTGGCCTGAATTGGCCCAATATGCCTTACAGGAGCTCGCTTGCCCAGCTGCAAGTGTGCTATCGGAAAGAGTCTTCAGTGCAGCTGGATCAATCCTGACAGAAAAAAGGACCCATCTGTCAACCCAAAATGTGGATGATCTAACCTTCATTAAAATGAACCACGCATGGGTTTCCAAGGATTTTGTCCCACCTTCCCCTGATGACACATAGGGTGACAGAAAAATGGCTTGCTTTGGTCCACCTCTTCCTGGTACTTCACTTATTTCGCCTTTTGCATCAGCTGAATGTCCAACATCAACATATGCCACTTTCTAAAACTCCCTAACTGTGCTGCCTCCCCCCCCATGGCCGGGGTCAACACCTAGCGCACGACACCGTGCGAGTGCCGTTGCCCTGGACAGGTGGGTAGGCCGACTCTTGGGCGCGGGCACTGGCACAGGGTCCCTCATAGTGCAATCAAGTGTCTCTGACGGTAGTGGTGCACACCCGCCGTCAGACACACCTCTGTACTATGAGGGGCCCAGTGCCAGTACCGACGCCCACGAGTGGGCCCCCCTTGCTTGGGCAGGGCCCCAGCATTTGCAATCTTTACCTCTCCCTGCTCCTCCGCTGTGTAATCTGGGCCGTCAAATCCATACTGGGCCTAACACCGTCTGAGCCTGCCTCCTGAGACATATATTTTGAATGTGTACGCTATCCATACATGTTATCCAGGGATACGGTACCCTTTCTAACCTTTGTGCAATCACGTGCAATCCATACTGGGCCTAACACCGTCTGAGCCTGCCTCATGCTGTATAGACATATATTTTGAATGTGTACGCTATCCATACATGTTATCCAGGGATACGGTACCCTTTCTAACCTTTGTGCAATCACGTGCAATCCATACTGGGCCTAACACCGTCTGAGCCTGCCTCATGCTGTATAGACATATATTTTGAATGTGTACGCTATCCATACATGTTATCCAGGGATACGGTACCCTTTCTAACCTTTGTGCAATCACGTGCAATCCATACTGGGCCTAACACCGTCTGAGCCTGCCTCATGCTGTATAGACATATATTTTGAATGTGTACGCTATCCATACATGTTATCCAGGGATACGGTACCCTTTCTAACCTTTGTGCAATCACGTGCAATCCATACTGGGCCTAACACCGTCTGAGCCTGCCTCCTGAGACATATATTTTGAATGTGTACGCTATCCATACAT
This sequence comes from Dendrobates tinctorius, assembly GCF_039654945.1. Classification (NCBI taxonomy): domain Eukaryota; kingdom Metazoa; phylum Chordata; class Amphibia; order Anura; family Dendrobatidae; genus Dendrobates; species Dendrobates tinctorius. Next base: position 48,945,993 of record NW_027361697.1, read on the forward strand.
GTTATCCAGGGATACGGTACCCTTTCTAACCTTTGTGCAATCACGTGCAATCCATACTGGGCCTAACACCGTCTGAGCCTGCCTCATGCTGTATAGACATATATTTTGAATATGTACGCTATCCATAAATGTTATCCAGGGATACGGTACCCTTTCTAACCTTTGTGCAATCACGTGCAATCCATACTGGGCCTAACACCGTCTGAGCCTGCCTCCTGGGACATATATTTTGAATGTGTACGCTATCCATACATGTTATCCAGGGATACGGTACCCTTTCTAACCTTTGTGCAATCACGTGCAATCCATACTGGGCCTAACACCGTCTGAGCCTGCCTCATGCTGTATAGACATATATTTTGAATGTGTACGCTATCCATACATGTTATCCAGGGATACGGTACCCTTTCTAACCTTTGTGCAATCACGTGCAATCCATACTGGGCCTAACACCGTCTGAGCCTGCCTCATGCTGTATAGACATATATTTTGAATGTGTACGCTATCCATACATGTTATCTGGGGATACGGTACCCTTTCTAACCTTTGTGCAATCACGTGCAATCCATACTGGGCCTAACACCGTCTGAGCCTGCCTCATGCTGTATAGACATATATTTTGAATGTGTACGCTATCCATACATGTTATCCAGGGATACGGTACCCTTTCTAACCTTTGTGCAATCACGTGCAATCCATACTGGGCCTAACACCGTCTGAGCCTGCCTCCTGAGACATATATTTTGAATGTGTACGCTATCCATACATGTTATCCAGGGATACGGTACCCTTTCTAACCTTTGTGCAATCACGTGCAATCCATACTGGGCGTGAGAACGGCTGGCGAGCTGTTAAGCAAGCTACAGCACCTGTCCAGACAAGTACAGGGATTCCCTAGCGAGGAGACTTATTTGATTGTTTTCAATGTTGGGACAGCAATTTTTGGGGAGCACTATACTCTGGAGAATGATAGATGGGGCCCACCATACACTGGAACATTCCAAAGGTGGACATCAGACACTGGAGCATCATTTACAGGGCCAATTACACTAGAGCATTAGAAATGGGGCCCATTATGTTTGGAGCATTATTTGGGCCCATAAGACAGTGGAGCTTCATCCATGGGGACCAACATATACTGCAGCATTATGTGGAGCTCATCATATACTGTTTCAAACATTATATGGGACCAATGATTCTGTATGGAGAAATAGATGGGCCTCGTCATGAGATGTAAAAAGTGAGGTATTTTTCATTGTACTATACCGCTATTTATCTGCCGTATCGGAGCATGATGAGTTGTGGTATGTGTTAAAGGGGCGCTCTTTCGCCCAGGGCACATGAAAACCTGCAGCCAGCCCTCCCCCCCCACAACTTTAGCCAAATAACCCCCATTTTTCAGTGCGTAACTTGTATTATGAAGTTAATTAAGGTTGACAAGCTTAAGTAAGAAGAATTGATGCTTTTGGCATTCAAATGGGCACTGTAGGTGTGTTTCCTGTCCTCCTCTCACTGCCGACTTTTATTCCCCATTGACTTACATTGGGTTTCGTGTTTCGGGACGACCCCGACTTTTCCCTATAATCGGACGATCTTGCTCGACCCGACTTTTGGAAAAGTCGGGTTTCACGAAACGAAACGCGACCCTAAAAAACCAAAAGTCGCTCAACTCTAACTTCTGGGACTCCCTGTTTATGTCGTTGTAATAGTATTTGGTCTTTATCTGTTCTAGATCAACTTTAATGTGCTCTATATTGTTGTTGCTCTGTATGACATCTTGGTGTGGTGTTTGTGACCACTACCTTTTTAGCTCATAGATATAGGTGAACATCAATAAGACTTCATGTGTGTGGGGGTGCTTAATTGATCTAATTCAGTAAAAATAAAAATATGGCTCTTGCTATATCAAACCAGTATTCATATACATGTTCGATTTGACCTCATTTATCATTATGGTTATAGTTTGCTTTGTTGTAACCTATTATCTAATCTTGATGTCCCAAGTTAGTTGTTATAGTGCTAACAGACATCTTCATTTATATGGCAGTGTTTCAAGTTAATCTATGGGACATCAATGTTAAGACTTTTCTAACACCTGAGCTGCCTGCTTTTGGGCCGTAACACCGGTTTCTGTATAGGATTACTGTAGATGCATGGGTTGCGTGGGGGGTTCAAAAAATTCATTTTATCAAGTGCCGCCCCTTTATTACAGTAGCGCCGGTGTACTATTTGTGTCCTTCCTGATACTCTGCTCTAGGGCAAAATAGGGCATATACTCTGTTAGCGCTCAGCAATTATGGCTCATGTTGTTTGAGAAAAATGCCTTGGCCCACTTCAAATGTGGATCTGTTCGGTGGGACAGTATCTGTCTTTATCGCTATGATAACCTTTTTGGGGGGGATTGTGCATGCGTGTGATTTAACAAAGATGTGGGAACCTGATTTTCAGTAAATTGCCGTCATACAACCCATGCCAGTACTCACAAATAACAATCTGATTGCCCATTGGGCTGTAGTTTGCATTTGTGGGATGTACATCTCCCACAAGTTTTTGTTCATGATTCTAATATTTGTCTATCACGCTGGAATGGCGCTTTCGCATGTGTATGTTTGACACTATGCCCGCCCTTCTGCCATGGCCATTTGAGGGTCGAATCGCGCATGCGTGAGATTCGCTAATCACATGAGACTTCGATCCTTGATGGACGCTGACAGCGCTCATAAGGTTGGTTATGGTTACCCGCTCGGCCGCAATGCGCAGGCGCGGGATGTTTAATCCCCATGAGATTTCAACCTATACTCTAATGTGCTCCTGCTATCGCGTGATGGCGCCTGTGCAAGAGACATTTGAAAAGCTGTGAGGTCACAGCCACCTCCATGCTTTTCCTGCACGCTACCAGTCGCCACCTGGTAAGGATTTATTTGTGATTTCTCTGACTTAAATAGCGGCGCTTTGAGGCTGCACTAGCACTCACCTTGAGAAAGACACCTGTGGTGTCGGAACGCGTGGGTCTCTGTATCCCGCGGTGGCTGTTGGCATTACATACAGACGCTGGGGCGACTTCTGACTGGACCTATTGACTGTTGTGCCTTTGGGTGATGTATTACACTCTTGTTTGGGGCTTGCAATCATTACACATTACCAGCCCCTTTCTCTTCTGGCAGCCTCAGTGACTTTTTGGGCCAGTGATCTCACCCTATGGGGAGCTCTACTTGTCATTTATACTTTCTATATCAGATATTTTCTAAACACTATAGGGCTCTTCTCAGGGAGTATTGATTGGTACTTTTTGTCATGTGCTATGCATTTTATATGTTGGTACAGGATCTTATTGAATTGTCCAGTCATTTGTGATCCTTTGTCCCCACTATACTGTCTGTATTATATGGTACGGTATTAAGAATGTTATTGATTCATATTGGTGCCTTTACATTTTGCAGCCAGCGGTCTACATGTTGATCAGATCATTTTAATTGTTTTTATGTGTGGTATCTTTTGCTGTTCTTTTGCTGCTTTTTGTGTAATTTATAATAAAAATTATATATACAAATAATTGTTTTTTGGCGTGGTGATCCCACATTTATGCATAGTCTTTTTCTCTTCTTTATATACTTACTTAGTTAACTTGCATGTGGTGATCCCTGCACGATCATTTATTTGGTTGGTGCCCGCTCACTTGTTTTTTACTCACTTAGGTATATGTTAACTATTAATATGATCATACACGTTAAAGAATGGTTAAAATAGTCATACCTGTATGCCCATATCTGCAGTCTTGTAGTAGAGAAAGCCTCTTTTATTTGTTCATGGTAATGAGTTTGTCCAGGCTCAGAAGCGTGTGGTGTCTAGAAGAAAACTCTGCCTCCAGTCTTTATTAGCGTACCAGCTCCCTCCATTCAGCGTCACAGTGCCTTGTGACATGTAGTGGTGACCCCGGAATTCCGCACCTGCGCCCTGCTACAGCACGAATACACATGACGCTTTTGCCCTTCAATGGGCATTGGCTTCTTCTTTCTTATGCGCAGGCACTGTCAACTCACTATAAGTGGGGAGAGCACCTTACCACCATGCATGCCGGAGGTCACTAGAGTGGAAGCTGCAGTAACCTGGTGGTGCTTGCCGGAGGGAAAGTTTTCTAAGGGTACGTTCCCATCGTCAGTAAACACTGCGGGTTGAACGCTGCATACCTCCGCAGCATCCAACCCACAGCGCCCAGATGTTACAGCATAGTGGATGGGATTTCAAGAAATCTCATGTCCACTATGCGTTCACCGACACCCGTGGCTCACCCGCAGAGACAGACATACAGCGCATCTTTCCAGACCGCAGCATGTCAATTTACCTTGCGGAGACATGAGTTTCCACAAGATAAATCTCACCCGTACAATGTATTGGATGCTGTGAATCCGCACGGTTCAATGAACACGTGCAGTTTCACCTGCGTTCAAAAGCCGGCAGCGCTTTGGATGCAGCAAACATGTGCTGTGTCCAAAACGCTGCCAATTACTGACCGTGTGCACTTATAGACACCTCACGCCTCAGAGCCCGGAAGAACTCATAACCATAAATGAATAAAAGAAGATTTCTCCACAACAATACCGCCGATATAAGCATGTAGGTATGACTATTTTAATCATTTTATGACTATTTTAATTATTCTATAACCTGTCTGCATATATTAACAGGTTGAATACGTCCAAGGGGGTGACAGATTCCCTTTAACACTGTAACAGTAGGATAATCTGTGCAGGTGTTTTTTTTTACATTTTTGAGGGTAAAGAGAATATTAAACCAGACATACTGATGAAAATCTGATCCAGCTCACTGATAAAAATTCTTCTGTTTTTCTCACTTAAGTGATGAAAAAAAACAGTTGTCTGTGTAAGAGTATGTCAGTAACAAGAAAGCTCTTCCTCCCTTTGTAAGAAGATGGACTGGACTGGGGATGTTTCTCTTGCGCCGGTTCCAGAACGGTCGGAGCTGTCACCATTGTTGCCCGGGTGAAAGCTTTCTGTCCCGGACCGATCTTTGCAGCAATATTCAACAGGGGGCATGTCTGATATAAAAGGGGCTGTGCGTGGGACGGGGAGAGGAGACTTGGCGGGAAGACAGCGCTCACAGCAGTGGAAGTTTGGTGCTCTGTCCTTCGAGCAATGTGACAGTGCAGGCCCGCGCTATAGATCCCCGACAGTCAAGTACAGTGACCGTGAGCAGAGACCTGCTGTGTGCCCGCTGACTCCTGCATCTTAAAGTTCCAGATGCTCCAGGACGGATTTTGCTGCTCGCCTGCCGCCTGAGACAGACAGGGTGACTTGCATAAAACTGCATCCTACCTCACTCACAGTCTTCTGCTAAGCTGAACCATGCATGGGCAGCATCACAGAGTACTCTTCACTCCACACGACTAATCCAGACCCAGGACCCCACAGGAAACAGCGAGGACTCGTCGCCACCATTAGGAATCAGATCTTCAACTTCCTCAGGATGACCCAGGGATCATCACGCGCTGGTTGCGAAGGTGAACATTAGGACTCTTCAGCTAAGAAGCCGTCGGACTGATAAGTTTATGAATAGTTGCTTTATCTATTGCCATTTTTGCCTTAACTCGCCCTTATACTGGGCCTTTTTTTCCCGCCATATACCTGTTTACCCATCACCTCCCTGCGTGGAGTAATCCCTTTGTTAATAAATCTGTTAACTCTTGTTCTGCCTCCTGTCCGTCACTGCATCCCACAACCTGCTCACACCTTCCTAATAAAACACGTACGCTTTTGTAGTAATGTAAATAATGCTTATACTTGTTGACAACATTTTTATTGTGGAAGACTCACGTGTGATTTGTTGATAATGTATTACTATAATAGTCTGTTTAGTTATCAAGATTATGGAAAGTATTAGGATATAATAATAGGAATCAGATAAGGTAATAAGAATAGTTAGTAATTGGGAAGTACAGGGGAGGGCAATGCTGTTCAGAAAGTAGTTAGGAACAGTAAAGTAAAAGTTAATATAGTTGAGAAGTCACCAATGACCTACTAACCGCCAAGAACAAGCGACACTACTCTGTCCTCCTTCTCCTGGACCTGTCCACTGCCTTTGACACTGTAGACCATTCCCTCTTGTTACAGATTCTCTCATCTCTTGGCATCACAGATTTGGCCCTATCCAGGACCTCATCATATCTAACAGACCAGACATTCAGTGTCTCCCTCTCCCACACCACCTCCGCACCTCGCCCCCTGTCTGTCAGTGTTCCCCAAGGCTCAGTTCTAGGAAACCTACTGTTCTCCATCTACACCTTCAGCCTGGGACAGCTCATAGAATCACACAGTTTGCAGTATCATCTCTATGCCGATGACTTGCAGATCTACCTATCTGGACTCGACATCACCTCCTTACTGACCAAAAACCCACAATGTCTGTCCGCTATTTCATCGTTCTTTTCTGCTAGCTTTCTAAAACTGAACATGGATAAAACAGAATTCATCACCTTTCCCCTATCTCACTCTACCCCTCCACCAAACCTATCCATCAACATCAATGGCTGCTCGCTTTCCCCAGTCCCGCATGCTTGGTGCCTCAGGGGGATCCTCGACTCTGCCCTCTCTTTCAAGCTACATATTCAAGCCCTTGCCTCCTCCTGCCGACTCCAACTCAAAAATATCTCCCAGATCCGTACATTCCTTGACAAAGAAACTGCAAAAACGCTCGTGCTCACCCTCATCATCTCCCGCCTCGACTATTGAAACCTCCTACTCTCTGGTCTCCCCTCTAGCACTCTTGCACCACTCCAATCTATCCTAAACTCTGCTGCCCGACTAATCCACCTGTCTCCCCATTATTCCCCAGCCTCTCCTCTCTGCCAAGCCCTTCACTGGCTTCCTATTGTCCAGAGGCTCCAGTTCAAAACCCTAACTATGACATACAAAGCCATCCACAACCTGTCTCCTCCAAACATCTATGACATGGTCTCCCGGTATTTACCTACACGCAACCTTCGATCCTCTCAAGATCTCTTTCTCTACTCCCCTCTTATCTCTTCTTCCCACAACCACATACAAGACTTCTCCCGTGCTTCCCCCATACTCTGGAACTCTCTACCCCAACATATCAGACTTTCTCCTACCACGGAAACCTTCAAAATGAACCTGAAGACATCCCTCTTCCGGAAAGCCTGCAATCTGAAGTGATCCTCATTCTACTGAACCACCGCACGGCCAGCTCTACCCTCTCCTAATGTATCCTCACCCATCCCCTGTAGACTGTGCGCCCTCACGGGCAGGGTCCTCTCTCCTTTTGTACTTATGTGTGCCCTGTATTGCTCAAATTTATTGTACTTGTCTTTTTATGCCCCTTTTTCATAAGTAAAGCGCCATGGAATAAATGGCACTATTAAAATGAATAATAATGATAATATTAATATTAATAATAATAAAGAACAGCCCCAGTTAGGTAGGGGCATGGGTAATATAAGGGGGGCACTTCCTGATTAGTTGGATAGAGCTGAAGATAGATGCAGCATTAAGAAGGTGTTAGATTAGATGAAAAGCAGATTAGGCCATGGGCCAATCAGTCCAGAATAGCAGAGATTTGTGAGGAGCAGCATGCAAACGGCTGACACTAATTACAGTGGGCCTTCCCAGGATATCCAGGGCCTACGGCCCAGATTAGGTATGGAAGAAGATACATTTTTCACCTCCAAGAAGGGGATGCCAGATGGGAAACTGAGTCAGAGAAGTGGGCCAGAAAGCATGGGAGCTGCGGAGCTAGAAAGAGTATCTCAGGGGCCAGAGGGGCCAGGAAACAAAGAGAGCTTTGGCTGGAAAAACAGACAAAGCTGAATCGTGCTGTACTGAATCTGCCATGGAACCTTTGATGTTAAGTAAAGTTAGACTGTAAAAAGGCTTACATGGATTTTGGTGGAGAAAACATATAGTTTTCCCTTCATAATACGTGCAAAAAAGTACCCTTATTATTTATTATGCTTGCTTATATAGTGTCCTGATATTCCACAGCACTATAGAGATGTCATCACTGTACCCGTTGGGGGATCACAAATTACATACCCCTACAGCTTGATTCATTATTGCATTCGCACCTTTGTTTGTTGTGCTTTTGGCATTTTGCTTGTTTTTTTCTTTTAAATCATAAACCTCTTTCAATTTGGGCCTTTTTAAAATCACATTTTTTTGCCATATTTGTTCTTTTGTTTTCTTGGTTTTATTTTTGAGTGATTTCCAGATGTTTTCTCTTGAGTCATCATTTTTTTATCCAATTCTATTCCAGTGTCCCCTGAATTTTTTTTTTTTACTTAAACTTTGGAGCAAATTTTGCAACATTTTAGAGGAACATGTGACTTTTTTGTGCTAAAAAAAGGTAAAAGACGAAAAAAAGGTCAATTTTTATTTTGCACAAAATCCATGAATCGTGCACAGCATTTTGGTGAATTTTGCTCAAAAAAGTCATCAAATGCCACAATACAAAAAAAAAAAAGAAAAAAGAAATTGTACATTATAAATCTGGCCCATAGTGTCCATTGTAAAAGTGTGCAGTACTAGTGTTGAGTTGTTCAATGCTCACAAAGGAGAAGCACCCTGCTAAAATAGCAAAGTTAGGCTAGTTTCACATTAGCGTTTACGGCCGCAGCGTCGGGCTGCGCACGGCCGCTGCTAAGCCTCGCCCCTGCGTTGCCTCGGCCGGTAGCTCCGCCTATGGGCGCAAGACGCTGCATGCGTCCTGCGTCCCCTATCTTTAGTACTGGGGACACAGGCCGTGCGCATGTATGCGTTTGGCGGTGCATGCGTCCTTTTGACGCTGCGCCGACCAGTGCCAAACGCAACAGGTTGCATGCGCCGCCAAACGCATACCTGCGCACGGCCTGCATCCCCAGTGCTAAAGATAGGGGACGCAGGACGCATGCAGCGTCATGCGTCCGTAGGTGGAGCTACCAGCAGAGGCGCGGCAGGGGGCGGGGCTTAGCGGCGGCTGTGCGCAGCCCGACGCTGCGGCTTTAAATGCTAATGTGAAACTAGCCTAAAAGGACTTTTTCACTTTCAGGAAACCTCTTTCCAAATCATTGGATCGTAGTCAGACCAATGTTATCCTATGGGACCGTGCATGTTTTTTTGTTCGAAAAAAATCACAGCACACACGATTTGCATCTGATACGCACTTGGCCATGTAAGTCAATGAATCCATGGAAAAAAAAATCTGACCACACTAGGATTACACTCAAATGCAGTCCAGTTTTCACAGACTGACAGAATGCAAAAGATGGAGAAATTTATCTTTTCATCTTCTCCTCATCGGATAAAATTGGGTGACATTGTGACCAAACTCTAATCAGAGTGTGAGCAGCACAATCGCCCAATTTTCTCGTATGAGAATGTATGGACTTGTGACCCTAACCTAAGAAAGATCTATAACCAAAAAACGTCCATCATTTGCACTTAAAAAAATTCCATATAACGCAAGTGGTGACTGCATTATACAGTTAGCACCTGCTTCTAATAACAACAGCATTTAAGTGGTCATTTCAGCGAGTGCCTGTGACCCACCAGGGCCGTGGGATACTCGGTCCGGGTCGGACAGTTCTCCCAGGGGTTGTCACGGCAGCAGGGACCTGGTCTGTGGCCCTGGGCATGCAATAAAATGCTGAGGGGGAAAGTTTATAGGGAATTTAATGTGACACCACCTGTGGTGTTCGGCAATTGATGGCCGACGCAGCTTAAGGAGTCTGCTGGGGCCTATGGTGATGCAGCTGAGATGGTTCTGCTCCCCACAGGTGGAGAGGAGCCCCAGGGCTACGGTTATTGTTCTTATAAGGGATCATGGACGTTGGGGTGCAGGACTGAGGGAGTGAGGAGTGACTCAAGACTCAGGGGTTGTGGTTTCCTTTACCTTTACTTGATGGTTCGAGGTGCAGTCTGGAGCACTGATAACAGATGGTAATGGAGATCCGGGAAGCCTGGAGCAATTTAAGGTCCAATAAGCCAGATGGGTTTGGAGGCATTCCTATTGCACTGTCCTCTGAGGTCCTTGCTGCCTAAAGCTATGCTCGGGTCTCTGTTCCTTCCTGTCCTTAAGTCCTTGCCCGTATGGCAGGCAGCTTGAGCCTACTACAGGTGTTGCTCCTTCGTGGCGGCTCTGGGCTCTTGGTTTGTTTGATGGGACCAGGAGACCTGCATTCCCCTGCCCTCTGGATTTAGCTGCTGGGACTTCTGTATCCGCGCAGCCACGGACTCCGGTGTCCGGTTTCTAGCGCTCAGCTCTGGGGTGAGCCTGGTTACAACTCCACTCCCCAGGTTCTCCTCGACTTTCCTCTTCTCCCTCACTGCTCTCACTCTCTCTGGCTTATAACCCCATCTCCAGGCCAGAATTTAAAGGGAAGCTCCCCTGAAACCAGGTGTTAGAGCTCCCTCTTCTGGTTTGGAGTCAGGAAAATTGTTGGATGCTGGTGTTACCTGGAAAGGGGGCCCCTCCTTGCTTCCAGTCATGTCATCACCCCCGTGAGGGAGGCAATGCCACTGTGGCAACCAGACTCCTGGGGTGCCACACATCCATTAATCGATTTCCATGGCAGCCAGGGGCCTAATAAAGACTATGCCAAAACCATCTTTTACACAGACTGGGCTTCATGGGATATTGTTATTTCAACTACAGTATATATTGTAATATTGTAATATTGCAGTTTTAAGCACAAATGGGCAAATAGTTGAAGCTGAAAACTTACTGAGGAAACCAAAAAAAAGAGTAAAAATAAACAAGAATATTCTTTAAAAATGTAAAAAATATAACATTTTAAATCATCCCATTTTCACAATTAAAAAATAAAGAATTGAAGAGGAAATGTTTTTTGTATCACTGTATGATCCACGAAAATACGAATGAATTAACCCACACAGCAAACTCAGAAATAAAAAACAAAATAATTGAAACATCAGAATTACCATTTTAAGTCACAGGAAAGATATTTTTCTTTGTACCTTGTTAGCCAGTAGATAGAAAAATATTCAGAATTGAGAGTCCTCAGTGATTGATATCTTTTAATGGCTAACTGAAAAGATGGTAACAAATTGCAAGCTTTTGAGACTACTCAGGTCTCTTCATCAGGCATTGACTAATACAAAATCTGAAGAAACACATCTTTATGCACAACAGAGCAGAGAAAAAATGCAATCAATAAGACAAGTGACGTGAAGCAGAACTATCATTATGGTCGAGTGATAGACGGTCCAATATTTATGGCCATAACTGTCTAAAAATTATGTTTCAAAAATCGTGCTGATGTAAAGTAGATATGTGGGAAATGTTGTTTATTAACTATTTTGTGTGACATAACTTTCTGGTTTAAGGGCATAAAAATTACAATTTGAAAATATAATATAAAAAGTTTGGTATCACCAACAGCTAATGTATCTCTAAAGCTAATGTAGTTATTGCAGTATATGATTTATTAGATATAACAGGTGGCACTTTAACAAATCTCTAAATGCACAAAAGCAATGAATGTACGAAAAACCAAAGCCGAGAATGGTATTCTAAAATGGTAACATGTGTAGCTTAATTCACCGGAATCATTGCATCATAAGGAATAATGCAAGTGTGACGCTAGTCACAACCCACTGACAGGCCATGAGTCAGGGAAATCAGATGTTCCGGGGTCAATACCAAAAGAGCACGTAGTAAACCAAGAGAAAAAACAAAGTCATAAGTCAGGTCACATGCCAGGGTCAGAAAACCAGAGAAATAACGAATAAGCAAAGGGGCACTAACAAGCAGGTAGTCAGAACACGGTCCAAAGATCAGCAGCAGAATATCAGATGCAAAGGAAATAACAAACTGGTAGTAAGTAGAGATGAGCAACTTTGTCTTTTTTCGGGTCGAGTCGGGTTTCATGAAACCCGACTTTCTCAAAAGTCGGGTAGAACGAAATCGGCCGATTATTGTGAAAAGTCGAAGGCCGACTGAAACACGAAACCCAATGCAAGTCAATGGGGAAGAAAAGTCGGCAGTGAGTGGAGGACAGGAAACACACCTACAGTGCCCATTTTAATGCCAAAAGCATCAATTCTTATTACTTAAGCTTATCAATCTTAAATTACTTTATAATAATAGTTAGGCATTGAAAACTGGGGGATATTTGGCTAAAGTTGTGGGGGGGGGTAGGGCTGGCTCTAGATTTTCGTGGGCCCAGGGCCAAGGAGTGTCAATGGGCTCCTTTAACACATGTCACAATTCACGATCCTCTGATACGGCAGAGAAATAGCGGTATAGTACAATGAAAACTACTTCACTTCTCACATCTCATGACTGATATCCATTTTAAATTCTCCAATAGCTCCAAAAACGGACAGTATATTACTCCATACAATATTATGGCCACCGCATAGAGCGCTATACAGAGTAATGAGGCCCATATATTTCTCCATACAGAATCATTGGTCCCATATAATGTTTGAAACAGTATATGATGAGCTCCACATAATGCTACAGTATATGTTGGTCCCCATGGATGAAGCTGCACTGTCTTATGGGCCCACATAATGCTCCATATATAATGGACCCCATTTCTAATGTTCTAGTGTATAATGGGCCCTGTAAATGCTGCTCCAGTGTCTGATGTCCACCTTTGGAATGCTTCAGTGTATGGTGGGCCCCATATATCATTCTCCAGAGTATAGTGCTCCCCAAAAATTGCTGTCCCAACATTGAAAACAATTAAATAAGTCTCCTCAAATAAGTCTCCTCGCTAGGGAATCCCTGTACTAGTCTGGGCGTACAGACGTGATGTCATTGCGCTCTCTGATCAGAATATCACTGTCAGGAAACGTGGAAGACGTCATGGCGGTGAAGCAGGGAGAGGTAAGTATTTCAACTTTGCAAGTGCTGTGATCCTGAGCAAGCAGGGGGGGCCCACTCGTTGGCAACGGCACTGGCACAGGGCCCCTCATAGTACGGCAGTGTGTCTGACGGCGGGTGGGCTGAACCTGCACTTTCATCTGCATCTTCCTCTTTGTCACCGTGTAAGGTGGTACACTATATGGGAAGGGTAACCTGAGTTTCATCAGGGTCAGATTCTGGCTGTGTAGAGTGCGAGGGGAATGTAGTGGTCTGGGTCAATGTACCAGCAGAATCATCTAGCAGTGGCTGGGCATCAGTGCACTTGTGGCGCCCCCAGGAGTACGGTCGCCACAGTGGCATTACCTTCCTCCTAGGGAGTGTGATGTCATGCTTGGGAGCAACGAAGTATCTCTCTAGCAGTTAAACCACCACATAACACATTTCCCACTCCAGGCCAGCAGGGAGACCTCTGAACCTGACTGCTGAGGAGCTGCTCTCTGTTGTCGGGAGGAGGTAAGTTAGGGCAGTCTGTGAAGGGAAGGGGAAGTGTGTGGACGTGAGAAGGGGAGCTGGAGGATGAGCAGAGTTAAGGCTCACTCCTAGCTGGAGCGCATGGTCCGGATTCCGGTCTCCGAGTTTGTAGGGACACTGACGTTTCTGCAGCCGAAACCATAGGAAGTAGCAGTTGTAAATGCTCCGTACCCAACTAAGGCTCGGAGGCCCCAGCAGCGACGTGTGGGAGCCAGAAGGAAAAGGCTACGGCTGCCTGCCATACGAGAAAGTTCCAAAAGAGAGTCAACAGGGGGAACTTCATTGAACTCAGCACTGCGAGTACCTCAGATAAGCGCTAGAACGGAGGCCACACTACCTATCTGCAGAGAGAGAATTCCAAATTGGCTTCCAGGCTGACCAACTCCTTCTCCATCTGTACTCTGGGTCCTGGATGGCAGTTACCAAGTACAGGTAAAGGAACTGCACGACTGTGTCTGTCATCTTTCTCCTGCACCTGGCACACGGCTCTGCTACATCCTGCACTGCACACCATCTACCAACTCTTTCATCTGCCCTGCGACTACGGCCCTACCTGTGCAGGGCTTCTACATCTTAGCTGCACCACAACATCTGTCCCAGAGAAGCGACACTGCAGCGCTGGTCAATCTAATCAGAAACCACAGGTGGTGTCACGTATCATTCACCTATAAACGTAATTCACCCCTTTGCATGGACCCCCAGGGTCACGGAACGGGTCACCACCACCGTGACACATCCCTGTGAGACACCGGCCCAGTACCGATTAACCCCACTGCCCTGGCTGGCCACCCACACTCCATGTCAGATTCATCTTGGACTGGGAATTCACGATTTGACTTGATAACCCAGGCATGGTATGATAGAAAGAGCTACATGGACTAATGTGAAGTGTGGCCTGCTGCATCATTCACTTTGTGCAGGACACAAGGAAAGGGGTTCTTCCTGACCAGGAGCCAGCACTTGACTCAGTGCATGCATTTTTTGAAACTTCAGAAGAGGAGGGCATATTTGCTGGAGTCTGTTTCGGCAATGTAAGCCAAAACCAGTTCCTCATGCTCCAGCTTTAAAAGCGGTTAACCTACTCCCAGAAAAGGTAGCCTTCCAGGCGTTCCGGAGCCAGACCATGACACAGGCTCATCACCTCCTGCCTTAGCTGCTATTGTGCTTTTGCCACTACCAGCAGATGCACCACCACCATCAGCACCAGCTGGCCCCCACACGCACACGTCCGCGGCCTCTTCCACCAAACTTCAAAATTTAGCACAAAATAGACACAAAATAACATCAGATATATGGCACTGTATCAGAAGCGTACAGCTCTATTCAGTCAAAGGATAATTGTCAATCTCCATATATATTCCATCAGTCACACAGAGACGCTCACAGGCTCAGTATGGATTAGACAAGAATATAAAAAGTAGACAAAGTGTACAGTATCATCAGATAGCAGGTATATATAGCATAGTTTAAACATTAACAATGTACATCTACATATCAGGAGTAGTGTTGAGCCACCCAGCTAGTGTTTTGGTTCATCGCACAAGGAGGCAAGTTCGTCGAATGTTCATCGAACCACATTGAAAACAATGGCAGGCAAACACAAACACATACAAACACATAGAAAACAATTACAAAACACCTTAAAAGGTGTCCCAAAGCCGAAAAAATGCTCAGAAGACAAAAATTAACATATGGAAAAGGACAACTACTTTTAGAAAATAGGTGGAGGAGTAAAAGGAGGAGGTGGAGGAGACACAGATATAAGCTTCTCATGCCCTTATGAAGTCAAGAAAGGCTGGAATAAAAATGTAAAATACAAACCAAAAAAAAAAATTCTGAAATCGAACACGATCATATACCGTCGGACTTCCCACCAATAAATTATGCCAACTGGCGATCGGGCGGCATTACTCCCACGAACCTCCAAACAGCGTCCATGAAGGCAAAGTGTTTGCTTTCCGGGGGCAGTATGATTGCAAAGCTGAACCTTAAAGGAATGTCCAAAAGGGCACCACCAGGAGTGGAGCCTGCAGCTTAATTGGACTCCACACGGGCAACCTCAACCATGCCAGCTACGGAAAAGATGGACAGATTGCAAGCTTTGTCGATTCTGTGGGTGGTGGTGAATGGCTGTTTTTAGTTGTTCTAGCGATTTGTCAGCTTAATTCCGTTAACAAACGAGACTCCGGCATGACCCCGCGGTCTGCGTCCAGCTTACTATAGGGACACGTGAGGCTCTGGCACGAGAGATTGAGCAATAACAGGTCTGTCATGCCCTTACATGTCCGGGGCTGCATGCGTGCTACACTGAAAGGATCAGCGTGTGTCGCTTACAGGGTCGGATAACCCGCTGAACCCCGTTAGTGATGGTGATCTGGGATTCCAATTCTTCCCCGCGAACGAGGATTTCCCAGTAAGTGCTGGTCAACCGGAATTCCGGAATTAGGCCTGTCTTACCGAGTCAATATTGTCACGTCCGCCATGTCTGCCATGTCTGTTTGTCTCAAGAACTCCTGGAGCGATGTGCATGCGCATGTTTTGTCTGCTGTCCTGCATGTTCGCTAGAGCTGTGTGCAGACTCGCCTCATGTCTGAGCTGCAGGATCCCTGCGTTTCTGCTCTGCCTTCTGTGATCTTCTCGTCATGTCTGGAGTCCTTGATCATGTGACGTTTCCTAAGATCCTGCACTGTCTGGTTCTGCTATCATCTCGTCATGTCTAGAATCCTGGAAGTGCTCCCCTGGTCCTGACCTGGAGGAGGAGGTGCTATGCCCTATATCAGGCCGCCTCTTCCTATGCTCAGGGCCTGATTATTGTGTTGCTTCCCTGCAAGGCTCTGGGTCTGTGGGGTTGCTCCCTCTATTCTGTGCCCTTGCACTTTGCTCTGTAGTGCGTCTCTGCACACGCTCCGTGCTCGTATTCCGCCTCTTGTCTTGTGCCATGTCTTGTGTTGTCTCTCGTGCCATGTTTGTCTTTGCCTTGCTTTGCCTTGTAGTCCTTCTGCTGTTCTTTGTCTTAGTCTGTTTTGCTATGTCTCGCCTTAGCTATGCCTTGACTTGTAGTCCTTCCTGTGTTCTCTGCCTCGCCTGTTTTGCCATGTCTTGCTTTTGCTATGCTTTGACTTGTAGTCCTCCCTGTGTTCTCTGCCTTGCTATTCCTTGCTTTGTGTTCCTCCCTATGGTCTCAGTCTTTGCTTGCTCTGCCTCGCTCTCTCCTATGGTGCTCTGTAGTGCTCCCTGGCACACGCACCATTTCTCCTCTCCTTAGTGCTCGTTTCTTTGTCTAGTCCCAAGGTCTTCCCTTGGCCCGGCTCTGGGCTTCTGCCTACGCTCCGCTGCTAGACTCTGTCCTCTCTCTGACCTGGCTCTGTTTCTGCCTGTATTCCTTGCCTTGTTCCCTGCCTTGTCCTTGCATTGAACCCCGGCGTGGGTTCCCCTTGGCCGTCTCCTGTGCCGTGGTAAGTGCCACGTGTTTGTGTACAGCCGTGTGTACTGGCCAGTGTGGCGTGCCCCCTGCGTGGCTCCTAGCACGCAGCCCTTCCTTGTGCCCTGGCGTGGCTCCTAGCACGCACCCTGCCTTGAACCCTGGCGTGGCTCCTAGCACGCACCCAGCCTTGAACCCTGGCGTGGCTCCTAGCACGCACCCTGCCTTGAACCCTGGCGTGGCTCCTAGCACGCACCCTGCCCTGAACCTGGCGTGGCTCCTAGCACGAAGGTTCCTTTGCCCCCTCCTGTGCCTTAGTCGTGCCTCGTGCTGGCGTTACAGCCGTGTGCATTGGCCAGTGAGGTGTGCGTCCCTGCGTAGCTCCTAGCACGCAGCCCTGCTCTGAACCCTGGCGTGTCTCTACACGCACTCTGTCTTGTGCCTTGGCGTGTCTCTACACGCACTCTGTCTTGTGCCTTGGCGTGTCTCTACACGCACTCTGTCTTGTGCCTTGGCGTGTCTCTACACGCACTCTGTCTTGTGCCTTGGCGTGTCTCTACACGCACTCTGTCTTGTGCCTTGGCGTGTCTCTACACGCACTCTGTCTTGTGCCTTGGCGTGTCTCTACACGCACTCTGTCTTGTGCCTTGGCGTGTCTCTACACGCACTCTGTCTTGTGCCTTGGCGTGTCTCTACCCGCACTCTGTCTTGTGCCTTAGCGTGTCTCTACACGCACTCTGTCTTGTGCCTTGGCGTGTCTCTACACGCACTCTGTCTTGTTCCTTGAACCTTGGCGTGTCTCTACACGCACTGTCTTATTCTATGCTTTGGCGTGGCTACACACGCACCCTGTCTCGTTTGCGAACCTTGGCGTGTCCCCTACTCACGCACCTCGCTTTGAGCCCTGGCGTGTCCCCTACACACGCACCTAGTCTTGAACCCTGGTGTGTCCCCTACACACGCACCTAGCCTTGGACCCTGGCGTGTCCCCTACACACGCACCTAGCCTTGGACCTTGGCGTGTTCCCTAAACACGCACCCTGCTTGGATATCTGTCGTGCCTCCTTGCCTGAACCCTGGTTTGCCTGCCGGATGCCCGGAACCTGCCGACCGTTGCCAGAGGTCCGGAACCAGATGACTACGGCCTGATGTCCGGAGCTGACGTCCGCAGCCTGATCCCTGGACCCTGTCGGTTTGCCAGCAGTCCGGAGTCCGATGCCATCATGCCATTACCTGTGCCTAGGCGTGCCATCTGGCACGTACCATGTTATGGACCTTGGCGTGCCCACGCGCGCACCTTGCACGTTTTGCTTGTTTTCTCTGTATGTGATCTTGTGTTATTCTAATGAAGATACCTTGCACCTACGTCTAGTCTCGTCTTGCTTCCTGCTCGTCCTTGTCGTCAGACACTCGTCTAGTGTCCCCTGAGCCGGCCGTCTGGTCCCAGCAGTCGTGGTGGCTCACCCCCTTGGTCTTGCCCCTGACACTCCCTGTATAGGGGGTGGATTCTCACAAGGTCAGCTCGCCCTCGGTGGGTGGGTGCCACGACCCAGAGGGTCCACTCAAAAAATGGGCTCAGCAGGAGCTGAGACCGTCACAGTTAATCAGGCCATGGACTCCGCTGGTACCTCGGCTACCCGTCTGATGACCCGTCTGTTATAGAATCTGATCTGCTCTGTCTCCTGGACTCTCCTGAATATGGCGGTACCCCGGCCACTCTTCTGATGTAAATCAGACCTGGCCCTTGACCTCTGGACTCATTTGGAAATGATGGCAGCCAGAGTAAGAAGACTTGCTTGTCTAACCGCAGTCCTCCCCACTGGATCTTCATGTCTCGTTAGCGGCTCCTGTGTCTTGACCGGTGCAGGTGTCCGTTTCAGATGTCGGATCAACATTGTTGGAGTGGTTTTGTACTAAACTCTGGTTTCTGCCGAAGAAAATTTTTTTTTTTTTCTTCTTTCCAGCCCCGGTGAGAGGGGGCTTAAAGAGGGGGGTACTGTCACGTGCGCCATGTCTGCCATGTCTGTTTGTCTCAAGAACTCCTGGAGCGATGTGCATGCGCATGTTTTGTCTGCTGTCCTGCATGTTCGCTAGAGCTGTGTGCAGACTCGCCTCATGTCTGAGCTGCAGGATCCCTGCGTTTCTGCTCTGCCTTCTGTGATCTTCTCGTCATGTCTGGAGTCCTTGATCATGTGATGTTTCTTAAAATCCTGCACTGTCTGGTTCTGCAATCATCTCGTCATGTCTAGAATCCCGGATCATGTGTTCTTCCTAGGATCCTGCACTGGTTGGTTTGGTGATCATCTCGTCATGTCTGAAACCCTGATCATGTGACGTTTCCTAAGATCCTGCACTGTCTGGTTCTGCTATCATCTCGTCATGTCTAGAATCCTGGAAGTGCTCCCCTGGTCCTGACCTGGAGGAGGAGGTGCTATGCCCTATATCAGGCCGCCTCTTCCTATGCTCAGGGCCTGATTATTGTGTTGCTTCCCTGCAAGGCTCTGGGTCTGTGGGGTTGCTCCCTCTATTCTGTGCCCTTGCACTTTGCTCTGTAGTGCGTCTCTGCACACGCTCCGTGCTCGTATTCCGCCTCTTGTCTTGTGCCATGTCTTGTGTTGTCTCTCGTGCCATGTTTGTCTTTGCCTTGCTTTGCCTTGTAGTCCTTCTGCTGTTCTTTGTCTTAGTCTGTTTTGCTATGTCTCGCCTTAGCTATGCCTTGACTTGTAGTCCTTCCTGTGTTCTCTGCCTCGCCTGTTTTGCCATGTCTTGCTTTTGCTATGCTTTGACTTGTAGTCCTCCCTGTGTTCTCTGCCTTGCTATTCCTTGCTTTGTGTTCCTCCCTATGGTCTCAGTCTTTGCTTGCTCTGCCTCGCTCTCTCCTATGGTGCTCTGTAGTGCTCCCTGGCACACGCACCATTTCTCCTCTCCTTAGTGCTCGTTTCTTTGTCTAGTCCCAAGGTCTTCCCTTGGCCCGGCTCTGGGCTTCTGCCTACGCTCCGCTGCTAGACTCTGTCCTCTCTCTGACCTGGCTCTGTTTCTGCCTGTATTCCTTGCCTTGTTCCCTGCCTTGTCCTTGAATTGAACCCCGGCGTGGGTTCCCCTTGGCCGTCTCCTGTGCCGTGGTAAGTGCCACGTGTTTGTGTACAGCCGTGTGTACTGGCCAGTGTGGTGTGCCCCCTGCGTGGCTCCTAGCACGCAGCCCTTCCTTGTGCCCTGGCGTGGCTCCTAGCACGCACCCTGCCTTGAACCCTGGCGTGGCTCCTAGCACGCACCCTGCCTTGAACCCTGGCGTGGCTCCTAGCACGCACCCTGCCCTGAACCTGGCGTGGCTCCTAGCACGAAGGTTCCTTTGCCCCCTCCTGTGCCTTAGTCGTGCCTCGTGCTGGCGCTACAGCCGTGTGCATTGGCCAGTGAGGTGTGCGTCCCTGCGTAGCTCCTAGCACGCAGCCCTGCTCTGAACCCTGGCGTGTCTCTACACGCACTCTGTCTTGTGCCTTGGCGTGTCTCTACACGCACTCTGTCTTGTGCCTTGGCGTGTCTCTACACGCACTCTGTCTTGTGCCTTGGCGTGTCTCTACACGCACTCTGTCTTGTGCCTTGGCGTGTCTCTACACGCACTCTGTCTTGTGCCTTGGCGTGTCTCTACACGCACACTGTCTTGTGCCTTGGCGTGTCTCTACACGCACTCTGTCTTGTGCCTTGGCGTGTCTCTACACGCACTCTGTCTTGTGCCTTGGCGTGTCTCTACACGCACTCTGTCTTGTGCCTTGGCGTGTCTCTACACGCACTCTGTCTTGTGCCTTGGCGTGTCTCTACACGCACTCTGTCTTGTGCCTTGGCGTGTCTCTACACGCACTCTGTCTTGTGCCTTGGCGTGTCTCTACACGCACTCTGTCTTGTGCCTTGGCGTGTCTCTACACGCACTCTGTCTTGTGCCTTGGCGTGTCTCTACACGCACTCTGTCTTGTGCCTTAGCGTGTCTCTACACGCACTCTGTCTTGTGCCTTGGCGTGTCTCTACACGCACTCTGTCTTGTACCTTGAACCTTGGCGTGTCTCTACAGGCACTCTGTCTTATACCTTGTACCTTGGCGTGTCTCTACACGCACTGTCTTATTCTATGCTTTGGCGTGGCTACACACGCACCCTGTCTCGTTTGCGAACCTTGGCGTGTCCCCTACACACGCACCTCGCTTTGAACCCTGGCGTGTCCCCTACACACGCACCTAGTCTTGAACCCTGGTGTGTCCCCTACACACGCACCTAGCCTTGGACCCTGGCATGTCCCCTACACACGCACCTAGCCTTGGACCTTGGCGTGTTCCCTAAACACGCACCCTGCTTGGATATCTGTCGTGCCTCCTTGCCTGAACCCTGGTTTGCCTGCCGGATGCCCGGAACCTGCCGACCGTTGCCAGAGGTCCGGAACCAGATGACTACGGCCTGATGTCCGGAGCTGACGTCCGCAGCCTGATCCCTGGACCCTGTCGGTTTGCCAGCAGTCCGGAGTCCGATGCCATCATGCCATTACCTGTGCCTAGGCGTGCCATCTGGCACGTACCATGTTATGGACCTTGGCGTGCCCACGCGCGCACCTTGCACGTTTTGCTTGTTTTCTCTGTATGTGATCTTGTGTTATTCTAATGAAGATACCTTGCACCTACGTCTAGTCTCGTCTTGCTTCCTGCTCGTCCTTGTCGTCAGACACTCGTCTAGTGTCCCCTGAGCCGGCCGTCTGGTCCCAGCAGTCGTGGTGGCTCACCCCCTTGGTCTTGCCCCTGACACTCCCTGTATAGGGGGTGGATTCTCACAAGGTCAGCTCGCCCTCGGTGGGTGGGTGCCACGACCCAGAGGGTCCACTCAAAAAATGGGCTCAGCAGGGGCTGAGACCGTCACAAATATGATGGACTTATGGTCCTTACATACATAGTGCTCACTTAATTGGACTCCACCCGGGAAACCACAACCATGCCACCTCAAGAAAAGATGAACACATTGAAAGTTTTGTCGATTCTGTGTGTGGTGTGGTATGTCCGTTTGTAGTTGTGCTAGCGATTTGTCAGCCTTATTCCATTAACGAACGAGACACCGGCATGCCCCCGCAGTGCGCGTCAAGCTTACTAGAGGGATACGCGAGGCTCTGGCACGCGAGATCGAGCAATAACAGGTCTATCATGGCCTTACATGTCCGGGGCTGCATGCGTGCTACACTGAAAGGACCAGCTTTTGTCGCTTACAGATGCAGATAACCCGCTGAACACCGTTAGTGATGAGGATCTGTGATTCCAATTATTCCCCGCGAACGATGATTTCCCAGTAAGTGCAGGTCAACCGCAGTTCCGGAATTAGGCCTAACCGTCATTCCTGAAAAAATGAAAAACTTACGTGTGCAAACCACAGGTGCTGTAGCTTGTTTAACAGCTCGACAGCCGTTCTCAGGCCCAGTATGGATTCGACAAGATTCTAGAAAGTTGATAAAGGGTACAGTTTCACCGGATAACACGTATATATGTAGCATAGTTTACACATTAAAAACATATGTCTATAGATCAGGAGGCAGGCTCAGACGGTCTCAGGCCCAGTATGGATTAGACATGACTGGACAAAGGTGACAAAGGTTACTGTTATGAATGAGTCACCGTAGGAGGCAAAAACAGAAATACTAGCTAAGTCCAGAAAACCAGAGAAGTTGGCAGCTTTCAGATTGCTGACCCCTGAACCTATCAACAACAACTAGCAGTAGCCGTGGGGGTTCCTACGGTGCCCTAGACCCCTCGATCACAGCCGGAGAACTAAATAGGCTAAAGACAGAAAGGGAAATCTAAACTGCCCCAGAGCAGACCCCAAAGCAATAGGCAGCCCCCAACATACAATGACGGTGAAGCAAGATGAAAAAACACTCACACAGATAGAAAGATAGGCTGAGCAAATGATGGGGCCCAAGCTAACTAAATAGGACAGGATAGAAAAGCTGCTGTCTGCAATCCGCCCAAAACCCTATCAAAACAAGAGCCAACAGACTGATAGGGAAAAAAGCCCTGAAGACGCTAGGCTTCAAAAAGACTATATCAGTACTCAGGTATTTTCTGAAGACAGAGAAAAAAGGAATTCAGCTCACCCCAGCAGGGAATGGCAGAAATCCAGAAAAACAAGGCAAAACAAAACCAAAGCACAAATGCAAAAAGCAGAGCAGAAAACTTAGCTTTTGAGGAGCAGGAATCAGACTGGTCTCCTAGAATCCCTCAGAGAAATCACACGCAAGGCAGAAGGGCGTCGGCTGCCTTATATCCAGTCAGCAATTCCAGTCACCCAGTCATCATCATCCTACACAGTTGCTTGGTAATCAGCCTCACTACCTTCCTTCACCAGAAGAGGGAGTTCATCAGACCTCAATGGTGAAGGGGAAAATGAACTCACAACAGTACCTCCCCCTTGAGGAGGGGTCACCGAACCCTTATCCACGCCACCAGGGCGATCAGGGTGAGCCCGATGAAAGGCACGCACCAATCTTTTGGCATGAATATCAGAGGCAGAGACTCAGGAATTATCCTCCTGACCATAACCCTTCCACTTTACCAAATACTGGAGTCTCCGTCTAGCCAGACGGGAATCCAGTATCTTCTCTACCTCATATTCCATGTTACCTTCAACCCATACAGGGTCCGGAGGTGCCACCCCAGGAACAACTGGTTCAACAAACCTCTTCAACAAGGACTTATGAAACACATTATGGATTTTAAATGTGACAGGAAGAGCCAAACGAAAAGAGACCGGATTAATAATCTCCAAAATCTTGTAAGGTCCAGTAAATCTAGGCTTAAACTTAGGAGAAGCCACCTTCATAGCGATATTTTTTGATGATAACAAACCATATCACCAACCTTAAACTGGGGACTAATGGTCCTATGTCGGTTGGAAAACCGCTGGGCCTTTTCCTGGGAGAGAGATAACTTATCCACCACTTGGTCCCAGATCTGGTGCATTCTCTCCACGACAGTGTCAACACCTGGGCAGGCAGAAGGCTCCACCGGCCCTGAAGAAAATCGAGGATGAAACCCAAAGTTACAAAAAAAAGGTGACATCAAAGTGGCAGAACTAGCTCTATTATTTAAAGCAAATTCGGCCAAGGGCAAAAATGAAACCCAATCATCCTGATCAGCGGAAATAAAACATCTCAAATACGACTCCAAGGTCTGGTTTGTTCTCTCCGTCTGCCCATTGGTCTGAGGGTGAAACGGAGAGGAGAAGGACAACTGAATTACCAGCTTGGAACAGAAAGTCCTCCAAAATCTAGACACAAACTGAACTCCTCTGTCAGATACAATGTTCTCAGGAATCCCGTGCAAGCGAACCACCTGTTGCAAAATCAGGGGAACCAACTCAGAGGAAGATGGCAACTTAGGGAGTGGTACAAGATGAACCATCTTAGAGAATCTATCACAAATCACTCAAATAACAGTCATTCTCTGAGAGACAGGCATATCAGAGATGAAATCCATTGAAATATGGGTCCATAGCCTCCTGGGGACCGGTAAAGGCATCAACAACCCACTAGAGCGAGAACAAGGTTTAGACCGGGAGCAAGTCCCACAGGACTACTCAAAATTCCTGACATCACGAGACAAAGCGGGCCACCAAAAAGACCGACTCACCAGATCTCTAGTACCAAAAATACCTGGATGACCAGCCAATGCAGAGCAATGAACTTCAGACATCACTCTCTTCTTCCACTGGTCAGGAACATACAACCTTCCACTGGGACAACGCTCAGGTTTGTCCTCCTGGAACTCTTCCAGAGCACGTCTCAAATCGGGCGAGATGGCAGAAAGAACTACCCCTTCTCCTAAGATGGTAGCAGGCTTGGTCACCACAGGAGAATCAGCAAAGAAGCTCCTAGAGAGAGCGTCAGCCTTGACATTCTTAGTGCCAGGAAGAAAAGAGACCACAAAATCAAAACGTGTAAAAAACAAGGCCCACCTAGCCTGTCTAGGGTTCAAGCATTTGGCCGACTCCAGTAAATCAAATTCTTGTGGTCAGTGAGGACCACGACTTGATGTTTAGCTCCCTCCAACCAATGTCTCCACTCCTCAAATGCCCATTTCATGGCTAACAGTTCCCGATTCCACACATCATAGTTACGTTCAGATGGAGAGAACTTTCGGGAAAAGAAAGCACAGGGATTCATTTTAGATGTTACAGGATCCTTTTGGGACAAAACAGCTCCTGCACCAATCTCAGAAGCGTCCACCTCTACCTGGAACGGGAGTGAGACATCAGGTTGCCGCAAAACCGGGGCAAAAGTGAATCTTCGCTTCCGCTCCTGAAAGGAAGAAACAGCCTCCGGAGACCAATTCAACACATCAGCACCCTTCTTAGTCAGATCAGTCAATGGCTTGGCAATACTAGAAAATTTTGCTATAAATTTCTGATAAAAATTAGCAAAACCCAAAAACTTCTGGAGGGCCTTCAAATAAGTGGGCTGAACCCAATCATAAATGGCCTGTACCTTGGCCGGGTCCATTTCAATAGTTGACGGAGACAAAATAAATCCCAAAAATGAAATCCTCTGTACCCCAAAAAGGCATTTCGATCCTTTGACATACAGGGAATTCTCCCTCAAGATCCGGAACACAGTCCGAACATGTTCCACATGAGAATCCCAATCCTTGGAGAAGATCAAAATATCATCCAGATAGATAATCAAAAATTTATCCACAAAGTCTTGGAAAATGTCGTTCATGAAGCACTGGAAGACAGAAGGGGCATTAGTTAGCCCAAAAGGCATCACCAGGTACTCAAAATGTCCCTCCGGAGTATTAAACGCCATCTTCCATTCATCCCCATGCTTAATGCGGATAAGATTATACGCCCCCCTGAGGTCAAGCTTGGTAAACCAGCAAGCACCTTTAACTCTGGAGAATAGATCTGAGATCAGGGGTAACGGATACTGATATTTAATAGTAATTTTGTTGCGTGCACGATAATCAATACAAGGCCTTAATGAACCATCCTTTTTGGCCACGAAAAAAAAACCCGGCACCTAAGGGTGAAGAGGATGGTCTAATATGACCCTTCTCCAATGCCTCCTTAATATAGGATCGCATAGCCTCGTGCTCGGGTACAGACAAATTGAAGAGCCGACCCTTGGGAAATTTACACCCCGGGCTCAGTTCAATTGCACAGTCATAACTCCTATGAGGAGGCAAAGACGCAGACTCATTCTCACTAAATACATCATAAAAGTCCGCCAAATAGTCAGGAACATCATGCGACTGAGGAGAGGTGGAAAAAATCGGAGCCTCACTAAGGGCACACCGACAACTCCAACTCACCACAGACACAGATTTCCAATCAAAAACTGGATTATGAATTTGCAACCAGGGAAACCCCAGAACAATGGTATCATGCAAATTATGCAACACCAAAAATCTGCAATTTTCTTGATGGTCTGGGGCGACCCGCATTACCACCTGGGTCCAAAACTGAGGCTTATTTTTCGCCAAAGGAGTAGCATCAATCCCCCTCAAAGGGATAGGCGTCCGCAGAGGCGTCATCGGAAATCCACAACGTTTAGCAAAATCCAAGTCCACTAGGTTCAGGGCTGCTCCCGAATCCACAAAAGCCTTGGCGGAAAATGTGGAGAGGGAGCAGATCAGAGTAATTGCCAGAAGAAACTTAGGTTGAACACCACCCACAGAAAACGTGTGTGCAAAACGTTTCTCTCGATTAGGACAGACAGAAATAATATGCGAGGCATCTCCACAAAAAAAACACAGCTTATAACGCCTTCTAAACTCCTGACATTGCTCCCTGGACAAAACTCTATCATATTGCATAGGTTCAGACACTTGTTCAACAGGTGGCAACACCTCTCGTGCAGTCCTGCGTTCACGTAAACGCCGATCAGCCTGAATGGCTAATGACATAGAATCGTCAAGACCAGAGGGAACAGGAAATCCCACCATAGTATCTTTTACGGCTTCTGACAAACCCTTCCGAAAGAGAGCTGCCAAGGCATTATCATTCCAGGTAGTAAGGGCCGCTTACTTTCGGAATTTTTGACAGTACAATTCTGCAGAATCTCGACCCTGGCTCAATGCCAACAGGGTCTTTTCAGCCTGATCAATAGCATTAGGTTCGTCATACAACAACCCCAAGGCTTGAAAAAATGCGTTCACATTAGTCAGAATATGATCATCTGGTTTCAAAGAAAACGCCCAATCCTGGGGATCGCCACGCAGCAGATGACAATTTTAACCTGCTGCGCGGAGCTCCCTGACGAGTTAGGCTTCAAGGCAAAAAATAATTTACAATTATTTTTGAAATTCAAAAATTTAGACCGATCCCCAAAAAACACATCAGGAGTAGGAATCTTTGGTTCAGCAGCATGTGAATGAGCAAGATAGGCGGAAATTCCCTGCACTTCCACAGCGAGCTGCTCCATACGATCAGACAATTGCTTTATCTCCATTGAGAGAAAAAAAATTCCCCCTACGGCCTCAGAGATATAGAGGAAAAAATATACACACTTCTTTTTTTTTTTTTTTTTTTACAATTCTTTCCTGCTATTGAGTACCCTAGGATCTGCAGTATGGCGGGTGATTCTGTTATGAATGAGTCACCGTAGGAGGCAAAAACAGAAATACTAGCTAAGTCCAGAAAACCAGAGAAGTTGGCAGCTATCGGATTGCAGACCCCTGAACCAATCAACAACAACTAGCAGTAGCCGTGGGGGGTTCCTACGGTGCCCTAGACCCCTCGATCACAGCCAGAGAACTAAATAGCCTAAAGACAGAAAGGGAAATCTAAACTGCCCCAGAGCAGACCCCAAAGCAATAGGCAGCCCCCAACATATAATGACGGTGAAGCAAGATGAAAAAGCACTCATACAGATAGAAAGATAGGCTGAGCAAATGATGGGGCCCAAGCTAACTAAATAGGACAGGATAGAAAAGCTGCTGTCTGCAATCTGCCCAAAACCCTATCAAAACAAGAGCCAACAGACTGATAGGGAAAAAAGCCCTGAAGACGCTAGGCTTCAAAAAGACTATATCAGTACTCAGGTATTTTCTGAAGACAGAGAAAAAAGGAATTCAGCTCACCCCAGCAGGGAATGGCAGAAATCCAGAAAAACAAGGCAAATCAAAACCAAAACACAAATGCAAAAAGCAGAGCAGAAAACTTAGCTTTTGAGGAGCAGGAATCAGACTGGTCTCCAAGAATCCCTCAGAGAAATCACCCGCAATGCAGAAGGAAGTCGGCTGCCTTATATCCAGTCAGCAAATCCAGTCACCCAGTCATCATCATCCTGCACAGGTGCTTGGTAATCAGTCTCACTACCTTCCTTCACCAGAAGAGGGAGTTCATCAGACCTCAATGGTGAAGGGGAAAGTGAACTCACAACAGGTTACCGTATCACTGGATAACAGGTATGTATAGCATAGCTTACACATTAAAAAAATATGTCTATAGATCAGGAGGCAGACTCAGATTCAGGTTCAGTATGGATTTGACCAGATTGTACAAAGTTGAGAAAGGGTACATTAACACTGGATAGCAGGTATATATAGCATAGTTTAAACATTTAAAATCTCTGTGTTCTCAGTATGGATTAGACAACAATCTAAAAAGTCAAAAAAAGGAAATGTATTTGAAGCGTACACCAGTATACACTTTTGGTGGTATTTTTTAATCTTCATATATATTTCTGTCTCAGTAAGACAGTCCAGACTCTCCACAATAGGAAATGAGATGCATACAATTACTGACATAAAGTCTAGTGATTGCAGAAATTTAGGAATTACTATTCACTGGAAAAACTTCCGTCACAATTCTCAGAGGCGATGCTGACCCCCAATTAATTAGTGTGTGGAGACAGCAAAACCCTTTCTTTGTGAAGAAAGTGTTGCTGTATCGCAGTACCATTGATCCCATCGCCGTTACTCATATCCATCCAATTTTGATCACAGGGAGAGAAGTAAACATGGTGCTCACTGCCTATCATGATCTGTCACGTAACTTTGGAGTGCAAAACACATTTAAAAATGTGCGCTGGAATGTCACACGTCTGTGGGTAGGAAAACTGTGAAAGCTGATGAGAAACCACCACTGCATCTCATTGTGAGTTGGCATCCATAAGAAATGGAAGCCATTGATCATCTGAAGCTAGAGCCCGGCCAGCGGGACAGGGCATAGCTATGTCTTAACCATCATCTTCTATCAGTTCACCAAATTTGTAGTGGCAGTCCCAGTGAAGGATTTGACAGCCCAGACTACACAGCGGAGGAGCAGGGAGAGGTAAACATTGCAAATGCTGGGGCCCTGCCCAAGCAAGGGGGGCCCACTCGTGGGCGTCGGTACTGGCACTCATAGTACGGCGGTGTGTCTGATGGCGGGTGTGCACCCCCACCGTCAGAGACACTTGATTGCACTATGAGGGACCCTGTGCCAGTGCCCGTGCCCAAGAGTCGGCACACCCACCTGTCCAGGGCAACGGCACTCGCACGGTTGCGTGCGCTAGGTGGTGACCCCGGCCATGGGGGGAGGAGGCAGCCCAGTTAGGGAGGTTTACAAAATGGCATATGTTGATGAGGGACATTCACCTGCTGCTAAAGGCACAATTGGTCAAGTCCCAGGAAGAGGAGGACCAAAGAAAGCCATTTTTCTGGCAACCTATGTGTCATCAGGGTAAGGTGTGACATAATCCTTGGAAACCCATGCATGGTTCATTTTAATGAAGGTTAGATCATTCACATTTTGGGTCCTTTTTTCTGTCATGATTGATCCAGCAGCACTGAAGACTCTTTCCGATAGCACACTTGCAGCTGGGCAAGCGAGCTCCTGTAAGGCATATTGTGCCAATTCAGGCCAGGTGTCCAGTTTAGCAGCCCAATAGTCAAATGGGAATGACCTGTGAGGGAGAACATCAATATGGGACGAGAAGTCGTTTCTAACCATAGTTGACAAGTGCTGTCTCCTGTCACTTTCAATCGATTAAAGTCACAAAATGGCCCAATGTATAATACAATCTATATACACCACAGAAACCAATTCTTAAACTTTTGTGGTAACAACATAACAAACGTTGACCCCACACAATGATGTATGTATCTTTAAAATTTTATAAACTTTATTGAACATAAAAGTACCACATGACATACAAATATACACAGTAGAAATGCTGGAACACAAAATAGAAAAGGGACTACAGTCCATGGAATCTCACATTACGGCATCAAAGATAACCACCCACAAGAAGGGGGTTATGCAAAAGGGACAAAACCCACTGTCATTGTATCAAATTACATATACAAGGGTACAATGTTGTAGTAATTTATAAGATTGCAACAAACCGCAATCAGTTGAGGCCAAATTGCCCACAATGGAATATCAAACTACACAAAATAGACCGCATGGACCCTGTGGTGCCCCCTATAGCATAACCCCCATCAGAGGCCAGTTGTACACACATAGTTAATGGCTAAACTTTTCCATACCAAAATATGCCGATGGAGATGCCTGGACGTCCCTCTGCCCCAGTATGGAAAAGTTTAGCCATTAACTATGTGTGTACAACTGGCCTCTGATGGGGGTTATGCTATAGGGGGCACCACAGGGTCCATGCGGTCTATTTTGTGTAGTTTGATATTCCATTGTGGGCAATTTGGCCTCAACTGATTGCGGTTTGTTGCAATCTTATAAATTACTACAACGTTGTACCCTTGTATATGTAATTTGATACAATGACAGTGGGTTTTGTCCCTCTTGCATAACCCCCTTCTTGTGGGTGGTTATCTTTGATGCCGTAATGTGAGATTCCATGGACTGTAGTCCCTTTTCTATTTTGTGTTCCAGCATTTCTACTGTGTATATTTGTATGTCATGTCGTACTTTTATGTTCAATAAAGTTTATAAAATTTTAAAGATACATACATCATTGTGTGGGGTCAACGTTTGTTATGTTGTTACCACAAAAGTTTAAGAACACTTTCAATCGATGCAGTATTACCAGTCGTGTGAGCGACTTGAAAAATCAGTCCACAACATGGTCATGAAACCCCTGTCTCCAACGCCACTTCTGATATGTGCACCACCAACACCTCTTCCAAGTTGTCCCCGGCCCCTACGGCTCATGTGAGAACCATTACCGCTGCTGTGTGCTGGGAATGCCTCAACCAACCGGTTTACCAGAGTTGCTTGTTTGTTAGCCAATATTAGGTCAAGGTTCTCCTGTGGCATGATGTTTTGGAATTTGCCTTTATAGCGTGGATCCAGGATGCTGGCCAACCAGTAGTCGTCATCGTTCATCATTTTGGCAATGCGGGGTCCCTTTTTAGGATCTGCAAGGCATAATCTGACATGTGGGCCAATGTTCCCGGTGTCAATGATGCACTGCGAGTGCTGGGTGGAGGAGCACTTTCTGGCAAATCCACATCCCTCCAGTCACGGACAAACCCTGTACCAGACCTTGCCACGCCAACATTTTCTCTTGCCCCACGAGAAGCATCCTCCTCCCCTAAATAATCATCCCCATCATCATCCTCCTCCTCCTCTTCCTCTTCTTCCTCCACCTCGTCCAGGAGAGTTCCCGGAGCAGACAATGGCTGACTGTCATCAAGGCTTCCCTCCTCCTCTTCCTAATCATCAACCTCGGCTGCAGACGCCTGCTCTTTAATGTGCGTCAAAGTTTACATGAGCAAACGCATAAGTGGGATGCTCATGCTTATGATGATGTCGTCTGCGCTTACCAGCCGTGTGCATTCCTCAAAACACTGAAGGACTTTACAGAGGTCTTTCAGCTTCGACCACTGCACACCTGTCAACTCCATGTCTGCCCTCAAAGTGCCTGCCCGTGTATCCTCCCACAAATGCATTATGGCCTGCCTCTGTTCGCACAGCCGCTCAACCATGTGCAGGGTGGAGTTCCACCTTGCTGCAACGTCGATAATTAGGTGGTGTTTGGGAAGGTGGAGCAATCGCTGCAGCTTCTGCATACGACTGGAGTGTACCGGCGACTGGCGGATGTGCGAGCACAGTCTTCGGACCTTCTGGAGCAGGCCTGTTAACTCCGGATAATTAGTGAGGAAGCACTGCACCACCAGGTTCAAGGTGTGAGCCAAGCAAGGTATGTGTCTGAGTTTTGAAAGGGCTATGGCTGCCACAAAATTCCGGCCGTTATCACTAACTACCTTGCCTGCCTCAAGATGTAGACTGCCCAGCCATGACTCAGTTTGTCGCTGAAAGTAGACGGCCGGTACCTCCGCGATGTGTCTGTCGACCAAACACATCATCTTCAACACAGCCTGCTGACGCTTTCCACTAGCTGATCGATAGATGGACACCTCGTGTGCAACACTGACAGCTGCGGATGGAGTGCTCGTGCGACTGCGTTCTGTGTACGAGCTTTGGCTTCTGGAGGATTAGGAGGGTCGAACGCCTACAGCCAACTGTTTCCTATACCATGGGCTAGGCAGCACTGTCCCACCACCGCTGTCCCCTGTGTACCCTG
This sequence comes from Dendrobates tinctorius, assembly GCF_039654945.1. NCBI lineage: Eukaryota > Metazoa > Chordata > Amphibia > Anura > Dendrobatidae > Dendrobates > Dendrobates tinctorius. The sequence goes on from NW_027361697.1 coordinate 48,978,295, forward strand.
TATCCACCACATTAACCCAGTGTGCATTGATGGACACGTAACGGCCCTGGCCATGCCTACTGGACCATGCATCAGTTGTGAGGTGCAACTTTCCACTCACTGATTGCTTGAGTGCATGTACAATGCGGTCTTTCACATGAAGGTGGAGGGCTGGGATGGCTTTGCGAGAAAAGAAGTGGCGACTGGGTAGGTCATAGCGTGGTACTGCGTAGGCCATGAGTTCTCGGAAAGCTGTGCTTTCAACCAACCGATAGGGCATCATCTCTAACGAGATTAGTTTGGCAATGTGGGCGTTCAAACCCAGTGTACGCGGATGAGAGGATGAGTACTTTCTTGTCATACTCATAGTCTCTGGTAGGGTGAGCTGGACTTGAGAGCTGCATATGGTCGAACTAGCGGTGGACATGGCGGACTGAGGGTTGATGATGGTGATGGAGTTGGTGTTCTTTCTGATGGCCTAGATTCAGTCTTTCGTTGCAATAACAGTGTGATTCCCTGACTGATTTGCCCTTGCGACGACAACTCAACATTTGCTGCTGGTGGTGTGCTAACCGGTGGGCTTACAGTGGGGGAAACAATGTAGTGTTGCTGACTACCTTCTTTGGGAGCAGTTGCACATGTGGTACGTGAGGTTTAGTAGTCCGTCCACGCTTGCAAGTGCATGGTGGTTAGATGTCTTAGCATGCAAATTTCTCAGATTTTTCCTGCTGCTAAAATTCTTTGCGCACTTCTTACAGATAACCTTTGCCTGATCATTAGGATTTTGTTCAAAAAAGCGCCACACTGCACTCTTCCTACTATGGAAGACATTTTGAGGCCTTGCACGCTGTGCTATTTTGACCGTCTGGACAAGCTGTCCTGCAACTCTTTTGATTTTTGTAGCCTGTTTTTGGACTGCTCCGGGCCTGCCAGATAACAGCTGTTGTGATGTCGATGCCCGTTGCGGATGCTCCTCCTCCTCTTCTGAGCTATTGGCAGCGGCACCCTCTTCCCCCAATGGATGCCAATCTGGGTCAACAACTGGGTCATCCATCACCTCCTCTTCAATGTCATGTGCACCTTCCTCTGTCTCACCGTGTATGGTGGTATAGTATGCGGGAAGGGGCACTGAGTTTCATCAGGGTCAGATTCTGCCTCAGTACACTGTGAGGACAATGTAGTGCTCTGAGTGAATGTACCAGCAGAAAAATCTATCAGTGGCTGTAAATCAGTGCACTCCATGTCAGATTCATCTTGGCCTGGGTAATTCATGATTTGACTTGATAACCCAGGCATGGTATGTGAAAACAGCTCCATGGAGTAATCTGTAGTGTAGCCTGCCGCATCCTTCAATTTTGGTTAGGGTGAAGGGCACAAGGAAAGGTCTGGTTCATGACCATGAGCATCCAATGATGACTCAGTGCTTTTATTTTTTAAAACTTCAGAAGAGGAGGCGATAGAGCTGGAGGCTTAGTCAGCAATGTAAGCCAAAACTTGTTCTTGAAGCTCCGGCTTTAAAAGCGGTTTACCTACTCCCAGAAAAGGGAGCCTTCGAGGCCTTGTGGAGCCAGACGATGACGCAGGCTCAACACCTCCTGCATTAGGTGCTATTTTGCTTTTGCCACTACCAGCAGATCCACCACCAACACCATCATTACCAGCTGCCAACCCCCGCCCACTTCCACGGACTCTTACACCACACTTCCTCATTTTTGGGGAAAATGTACCCAAAAAACACCAACTATATGGTACTGTAAAAAAAAGTACAAGGTGTATATAGTAGTGGGGAGAATTTGAATCTCTCTAGACTTCAGGACACAGTTAGATTCTGTCAGGCCCTGTTTATATTACACCGCAATGTGACAGGCAGGTTCTGGATGGTGTAAGAAAGGTGCATAGAGGACTGGGGAGACTTTGAATCTCTCTTGACTTCAGGACACAGTTGGATTCTTTCAGGCCCTGTGTATATTACACCGCAATGTGACAGGCAGAAATTGCCTAGTGTATGACAAACTACAAGGTGTATATAGAATTGGGCAGAATTGGAATCTCCCTAGAGTGTAGGTCTGTAAGAACGGGCAAACTCCTCGGCTTTTCCTTACAGAGTCACACACTTAGATAGCTTCAATTTGGCCGTGATAACAGCCGTTACATGGTACTGTGAGAGGAACGTACACTGCTTTACGGTGTATGTAAAATTGTCAAGCTCCGTGTTTTTGTATACGGACTGACACATGCTGTCTCTCTCTAGTTTTGAATGTAATCAAACAGCAAATATACTAAACTGTTTGAAAAACGGACAAAACTATAAGGTGTAGGTCTGTAAGAATGGACAAACTCCTCGGCTTTTCCTTACAGAGTCACACACTTAGATAGCTTAAATTTGGCCGTGATAACAGCCGTTACACGGTACTGTGTAAGGAGCGTACACTGCTGTACAGTGTGTGAGAAAATGAACGCTCAGTACCTCACCTGGACAAAACAATAAAATTTGGATTGCTTTTAAAAAAGCAGTTTGAACACCAGTGTGCACACAGCAATGCAGCTAGCCTTAAAAGGCAGGCTAATCACCACCAGCGCTGCTGCACAAAAGCAAAAATCTTCACCTTTCACTGCACAGTAACTACAGTGAAAAGCGCTATCAGCACAAGCAGTTTTTTTTTCTTTTCGCCTTCCTAACACTCTCCCTACAGAATCATCAGCAGCAGCAGCTCTCCCTATTCTGAGATCAGCATGAGTAACATGGCGGTCGGCGTGCACGCCCTTTTATACCCCCTGTGACACCCCACAAAGCAAGCCAATCACTTGCATGCCCTTCTCCAAGATGGTGGTGACCGCTGCCTATCTCATCACGTTGCCCACAGTGTCCGTTCTTCCTGATTGGCTGAAAAAGGGCGCTAAAGCATCTTTTGAAACGCGACTTTGGCGCTAAAGTCGCCGACCTCGTGGCCGACCTCACGCTAAGGTCGGGTCTCATTTCATGAAACCCGACTTTGGCGAAAGTCGGCGACTTTTGAATTTTTTCGACCCGTTTCGTTCAACTCTACTCACTATAGATTTGAGCACGCAGAACTATTGTCTCTGGCCCAGGAGAGATTACACCTCAATGTAACAGACTGAAATTGAATGGTGTATGACAAGGTGTAGGGTGTCTATAGGATTGGTGAGAATTTGAATCTCATTATAGATTTGAGGACGCTGAAGTATTGTCTCTGGCCCAGGAGAGATTACACCTCAATGTAACAGGCTGAAATTGGATGGTGTATGACAAGGTGGAGGGTGTCTATAGGATTGGTGAAATTTTGGATCTCACTAGAGATTTGAGGATGCTGACAATGATGCTCTCAGTCCAAGTATGAACGCAGGCAGCCTAATAAGCAGGACTGCTGCACAGTGCACACACAAAAGGGTGGAAAAATGAACCCTTGGTAACTGTGCAGAAAAGGGGAAGAAAAGTATTTTTGCTTTTAAAAAAGCAGTTTGTACAGCAGTGTGGAAACAGCAATGCAGCTATCAGGGAGCCTTATAAGGCAGCCTAATAACCAACAGAGCTGATGCACAAAAATAGAGCCTCCCCTGTCACTGCACACAAAGTGTTGTGTTGCAAGTGGAAATTACTAACAGCAGAAGCAGTTTTTTGTATCTTCTTCCCTGCCTAACGCTCTCCCTACAGAATCAGCAGCATCAGCAGCTCTCCCTATGCTAAGATCAGCATAAGTAAGATGGCGGTCGGCGTGCACGCCCTTTTATAGCCCCTGTGATGCCACACAAAACCAGCCAATCAATTGCGTGCCCTTCTCAAAGATGGTGGTGACCGATGCCTATGTCATCGCGTTGCCCACAGTGTGCGTCCTCCATCATTGGCTGAAAAAGGGCGCTGTAAGCATATTTTGAAATGCGACTTTGGCGCTCTGGTCGCCGACCTCGTGGCCGACCTCACGCTATGGTCGGGTTTCGTTTCATGAAACCCGACTTCAGCGAAAGTCGGCGACTTTTGAATATGACCGACCCGTTTTGCTCAACTCTAGTAGTAAGTACACAGTCCGAAGGTCAGCAGCAGCAGATCAGAATTTACAGCACAGGAAACAGGTGAACGCACACTAGGGAGAACAAGCTTTGACTGGCAGTGATCGGGGCCAGACAGCTCACCTAAATAGCAGGGCAATTACCAAGAACAGGGAGCACCTGTGGAAATCTCTGCCCCTTCCAGTCTCGGATAGGTCAACCGAGCTGTCAATCAAAGCACTGCCAGCTCAGCATGCCCCAGCACAGGATGGGATGACAGAGCTGTCCATCACTGAGTCACAGTGAAGCAACAAAAAAAGCGGTCTCTAGGAGCGCTAAAGGAGAGGCAGAAACCAGAAAAAGGGTAAAAAACTCAGCTTTTGTACTTCCTCCAATACCCACAATGCGTTTCTACGGTCACAGCCGTCTTCCTCAGGTGGAATGAAGGAAGCATCAATTATTACAGCTTTTATAGGTATCCCTAGTTGGAACAACACACAATCCTATGCAACCTCCTCTTGATGTTGCGCATTAACCCTTACATCCCCAATAAAAACATTGTGAAAAAACATTCATTAAACAATCATTATACATTTTGCATGTTAGGACATTCAACCTCATCAATATTCCATAAAAAACTGATAATAAACCCTGTCAAAGTAATTAAAAAAAACCCAACAAAAGGAAAAGACTTTTCCAAAAAAAATTAAAAAAAAATTTTTTTAAATTTTTTTTTCTTTAAAAAAAAAATGTTATTTTTTAAAAAAAAAACTACATGATGCACATAAAAAGAGTAATCAATCATAATCACTTAAACTATTAACCCTACCTGGAAACTTTCTCTATAGTGAGATTCAGTCCCTCTGGATATAACGTACCCAACTTAAACATCCAGTAGCTTTCTCTTCTAATAAGGTTACTCAGCCTCCCTTCACCAAGCTCCTTGATATGGTCAATCTTATCTTTCCTGGATCGTTATTGTGACTCCCTGCAAAATGTTGGGACACACTGTGTAATTGGTAACCCGAGCGGATGTTCTGTCTATGCTAATTCAATCTTGCATGCGCTGTTTGGATAGTCATTCCCACATATTGAAGCCCACAAAGGCATTCCAATAAATAGATTATATAGGAGGACTGACAAGTAACCTTGTGCTTGATCTGGAATTTCTCATTGGTAGTATTAGAAGGAAAATCCCTCGCATTATCCTGAATCACTCCACAACACAAGCATTTGTGTACTTTACATGCAAAACAGCCCCAGCTGCTATTATCATTTTCATATGACGTTTTATATTTCCGCGTTATGTTGCTTGGTGCTACCAAATTCTTTAAACTTCTATTTTTTCTATAAATAATATTTGGCTTATCGGGAATCATTGGGGCCAAAAGGGGATCTCCTTGTAGGATGAACCAATGTTTCTCCAGCAATTTACGTACAATTGATCTCGAATGACAAAAGGTAGTTATCAAACTCCATTTATTCCTCTCCAAATTCTCCCTATTTTTATCCTCCATTTTTTTTTAAACACAAATCTTGTGTGAAATTGCATGTCCTCTTATAAGCATCTTTTAAAAGATTTTGTGGGTATACTTTCTCTACAAACCTCTTCCTAAGTATTCTAGATTCAGTTGGGAAGTCTTGGTCAGAAGTGCAATTTTTCCTTATTCTCCAGTATTGGCCATAGGGTACATTCTTCACACACCCGGGGAGGTGCCAACTGTCAAACCTAAGATAGCTGTTGACATCAACCGGTTTGAAATGTGTTGCAGTGGACACCATCCCCAGGCCGTCAAGCCGCACCCATAAGTCCAAATACTGGATGGAATCAGTGGAAATGGTAGCCATAAAGGTTAGTCCCCAATCATTCATATTTAGATTGCTAGCAAATGTTTCTGCCTCTTCAACCGACCCCCTCCATAGGATAAACAAATCATCAATAAACCTTCGGTAAAAGTCCACCCCTTCTTTTTCAAGACTGGGCTGCGCAATGAGGACGGACTCCACCGCACCCATGAATAAATTGGCATAACTGGGTGCGAATCTCGTCCCCATTGCACAGCCCTTTAACTGGTGGTAGAGTTTCCCCTCAAAAGAAAACACATTATTACTCAGGATGAACGAGATGGCTTTCAGTATAAATTCCCTTTGTTCAACTGGCATAGTAGTATCATTCATTAAGCAGTCATTAACCACTTTAAGGCCTAGTTCATGCGATATATTGTTATAAAGGGCTGTAACATCCAATGTTATCAGGATGCATCCCTTCATTGGGGGTAAATTCCTCAGCTCACTGATAAGTTGCGATGAGTCCCACAAGAAAGATTTTAACTGTTTTACATATTTCTGTAAGAATAAATCTACGTAGTGAGATAACTTGCATGCTATGGACCCGATGCCCGATATAATGGGCCTACCTGGGGGGTTACTCGGGTCCTTGTGCAATTTGGGTAGAAAATATTAGAAAGGTACTTTATATTGTGCAATATCAAGAAATTTGCGTTCTTTTTTGTTAATGATTTCCCTCTCATAGGGAGACATTCCAGCAACTGGTTTTGAAAGAAGTTAGGGCAATTTCACAACCATAAAGGAGGTGCAATTTAAGTAAAGGTGAGAGAGAAGCCTTTACCTCCATTAGGGATAATGAAAATATCGTCATACTGTATGTAGTGCCGACAAGGGGGGGGATAGTTATAATGGACAGTGCATGGTATATAGAGGAAGGGAGAAGGATTTTGGAAGATGAGGATTTTTATGAGAAATTAGAAGATGATCCAAATATCGAAATTTTTTTGAACTATAATTCTTTGATTAAGGGAGCCTATCAGAGGGAAATCATTAACAAAAAGAATGCAAATTTCTTGATATTGCACAATATAAAGTACCTTTCTTATATTTTCTACCCAAATTGCACAAGGACCCGAGTAACCCCCCAGGTAGGCCCATTATATCGGGCATCGGGTCCATAACATGCAAGTTACCTCACTACGTAGATTTATTCTTAAAGAAATATGTAAAACAGTTAAAATCTTTCTTGCGGGACTCATCGCAACTTATCAGTGAGCTGAGGAATTTACCCCCAGTGAAGGGATGCATCCTGATAACATTGGATGTTACAGCCCTTTATAACAATACTAGATTAAGGCCCGATGCTATCGCATCGAGAGGATAGTGACACACCTCTTGCCATGTTAACCCTCAATACACACACACCTCCTCAACACACACTCCTCTCACCTTTCACCATCTCCACTCACATCCACTCACTCTTTCACTCCACATACGACCCTTTCTCTCACTCCGTCTCTCATACTCACACTGTCATCGTCGCTGCTCCATGATCCCCGACATCTTCTTCCGCCGGCGCCATCCTGGATCCCGACGTTGTCCACGCCGGCGACATGTTCTTGCGGCCATGCCATCTTGAGTATTCTGAAATCCTGCGAGTGGACATTAGTGGAGATAGTGAAAGGTGAGAGGAGTGTATGTTGAGGAGTGGTGTGTTGAGGGTTAACATGGCAAGAGGTGTGCTGTGACGTCACCAGTTACAACTGGACGGAAGTTGTTACAACCCGGAAGCTGCTTAGCGCATTTATTATAGTAGATTAAGGCCCGATGCTATCGCATCGAGAGGATAGTGACACACCTCTTGCCATGTTAACCCTCAATACACACACACCTCCTCAACACACCACACCGCCTCAACACACACTCATCTCACCTTTCACCATCTCCACTCACGTCCATTCACTCTTTCACTCCACATACGACCCTTTCTCTCACTCCGTCTCTCATACTCACACCATCATCGTCGCTGCTCCACGATCCCCGACATCTTCTTCCGCCGGCGCCATCCTGGATCCCGACATTGTCCACGCCGGCGACATGTTCTTGCGGCCATGCCATCTTGAGTATTCTGAAATCCTGCGAGTGGACATTAGTGGCTCACCATTGTCATTTTGAAACACGACTGCTACTTCACTGACAGTGGGATTATTGTAGCGTCGAGGGTCTTGAGTACGATCTTGTTTAATAGCCATAGTGATGTTTGGCATGACAGTTCCGTTTTGTAGAGATTTAATTTTTTCTTGTTCTTCCACATCACGTAACATTTGATAAGCTTCCACAAAAGGATTAATAGTTTGGATTTGAAGGGCAATAATGTTCATCAATGTAGGATGACATTTTTGATTTTCTTTACATCGTAAGCGTTGTTCGTTTGCGGTAGTGGTATCGAGAATGTAAAGTTGGGCAAATGCGCGTTGCTGGTCATCTGAGGGATGTAGTGTTTCAGTTCTATGATAGATCTGGCCATGTATGCGGAAACAGTATGGGCCATATCCAGGAGGTGGTGAAATATTTGCACCCATGGAGGCAAAAGCAAAGGAACTGTTAATACTTCGAATATTATCCATGAAATTTTTGCTAAATTCACTTTGCCCTTTCAGCAAACGTGTAAAGACATCAGGATATTGTAGTATGGGTACATGGACTTTACCCTTCTGACAGCAGAGCGTAAAGTTGTTATCAGAAGGTATCTCTGCTACAAAATGCAAAGCTTCGCAATGCTCACATACATGGGTCATGTCACCACAGCTGTGTTCGGTAATACTATTTTCATCATTAGTGAAAATGTGAGGTTGTAGTAGAAGTGCATGTCCAACCGATGGTGTGCGCCTAGTTTTGAGACCAACATATATTTGTCTTGGTTGCACTTTCTGCGGGCTAACTGCAGCTTGTATGTGAAGAAACTGTGTGTTGGTATTGACTAATGGTGGTATTGATAGGGAAGAAACAGATTGCTGATTAGTTATGTCAGTGAACGGCATATAGGATGAAGTGTGGTAGTAACTTGTTCCACATGCTGATGTGGAAGCATCCTGTTGTGAGTCTACTAATAATGATGAGGAAGAAGCCGTCTGTTGTTGGCGGTGATGGCGTGTAGAGGCTTCTTCAGCCAATGTAATAGATTTAGAGTTAGGGGATTCGTGTGTGAGACGACGGCGTTTATAAGCCTTAATCTTGTCAAGTCGATGCTGTTTTTCCTCAGGAGTCTCATTAGCACGGCGTTGTTTTTGTCGTAGTGCTAAAGCTGCTTTCCTTTCACTGGCATTGGCATACTGTGCATCGGTATTGAATGGTGGTATTGATAGGGCAGAAACAGATTGCTGATTAGTTATGTCAGTGAACGGCATATGGGATGAAGTGTAGCAGTAAATTGTTCCACATGCTGATGTGGAAGCATCCTGTTGTGAGTCTAATAATAATGATGAGGAAGAGGCCGTCTGTTGTCGGCGGTGACGGTGTGCAGAGGCTTCTTCAGCCAATCTTATGGATTTAGAGTTAGGGGATTCGTGTGTGAGGCGACGGCGTTTATAAGCCTTAATCTTCTCAAGGCGATGGTGTTTTTCCTCAGGAGTCTCATTAGCACGGCGTTGTTTTTGTCGTAGTGCTAAAGCTGCTTTCCTTTCACTGGCATTGGCATACTTTTTGTTATGACTCATGTTGGCACAGGTAAAGGAGTCTATTTGGCAGTTATCTGGCAGTGAAGAAGGCATCCTGGAGTATGGAGTATTGTAGAGTAAACAGATACTAATTGACCCTGTAATTGCCCAGCAGTAGTTATGAAGTGGTAGTGGCAAATTGGCCCTGTAGTTAGACACCGGCAGAGGAGCAAGGCAGCAGTAGTTATGGCGGTAGAGGCAAATTGGCCCTGTAATTAGACACCGGCAGAGGAGCAAGGCAGCAGTAGTTATGGCGGTAGAGGCAAATTGGCCCTGTAATTAGACACAGGCAGAGGAGCAAGGCAGCAGTAGTTATGGCGGTATTGGCAAATTGGCCCTGTAATTAGACACCAGCAGAGGAGCAATGCAGCAGTAGTTATGGCGGTAGAGGCAAATTGGCCCTGTAATTAGACACCGGCAGAGGAGCAAGGCAGCAGTAGTTATGGCGGTAGAGGCAAATTGGCCCTGTAATTAGACACCGGCAGAGGAGCAAGGTAGCAGTAGTTATGGCGGTAGAGGCAAATTAGCCCTGTAATTAGACACCGGCAGAGGAGCAAGGCAGCAGTAGTTATGGCGGTAGAGGCAAATTAGCCCTGTAATTAGACACCGGCAGAGGAGCAAGGCAGCAGTAGTTATGGAGGTAGAGGCAAATTAGCCCTGTAATTAGACACCGGCAGAGGAGCAAGGCAGCAGTAGTTATGGCGGTAGAGGCAAATTAGCCCTGTAATTAGACACCGGCAGAGGAGCAAGGCAGCAGTAGTTATGGCGGTAGAGGCAAATTGGCCTTGTAATTAGACACCGGCAGTAAACAGGCAGATGACCAAAGCAGCAGTAGTTATGGCGATAGAGGCAAATTGGCCCTGTAATTAGACACTGGCAGAGGACAAAGGCAGCAGTAGTTATGGCAGTATAGGCAAATTGGCCCTGTAATTAGACACCGGCAGAGGACAAAGGCAGTAGTTATGGCGGTATAGGCAAATTGGTCCAGTAATTAGACACCGGCAGTAAACAGGCATAGGACCAAGGCAGCAGTAGTTATGGTGGTACAGGCAATGCCAAGTGTCCGCACAGCAAGTCGGCGAGAGGTAAATGACGCAATTTCACGAATGCAAGATGGCGTCGGCGAAATACGTCGTTAACACCTCTTGCCATGTTAACCCTCAACACACCACACCGCCTCAACACACACTCCTCTCACCTTTCACCTCCACTCAATGTCCACTCACTCTTTCACTCCACATACGTTCCTTTCTCTCACTCCGTTTCTCATACTCACACCGTCATCGTCGCTGCCCCGACATCTTCCTCCGCCGCCGCGATCCAGGATCCAGACGTTCTCCAGGCCGCCGACATGTTCTTGCGGGACGCCATCTTGGATTTCGTGAAATCCCGCGATATTCAAGATTGCGTCGCCGCAACAACATGTCGCTGGCGTGGACGACATTGGGATCCAAAAAGATGGCGTCGGCGAAATCTCGCGAGATTACGCCGACGCCATTTTGGATCCCGATGTCGCCCACGCCAGCGACATATTCTTGCGGGACGCCATCTTGGATGTCGTGAAGTCCCGCGATATTCAAGATGGCGTCGCAGCAACAACATGTCGCTGGCATGGGCGACATCGGGATCCAAAATGGCGTCGGCGTAATCTCGCGAGATTTCGCCGACGCCATCTTTTTGGATCCCGATGTCGTCCACGCCAGCGACATATTGTTGCGGCGACGCCATCTTGAATCTCGCGGGATTTCACGACATCCAAGATGGCGTCCCGCAAGAACATGTCGGCGGCCTGGAGAACGTCTGGATCCTGGATCGCGGCGGCGGAGGAAGATGTCGGGGCAGCGACGATGACGGTGTGAGTATGAGAAACGGAGTGAGAGAAAGGAACGTATGTGAAGTGAAAGAGTGAGTGGACATGAGTGGAGGTGAAAGGTGAGAGGAGTGTGTGTTGAGGTGGTGTGGTGTGTTGAGGGTTAACATGTGCGTGTGTGTGGTGACGTCACCGGTTACAACTGGACGGAAGTTGTTACAACCGGAAGCTGGTTAGGGCATTTATTATTATAGATATCGTATGAACTAGGCCTTAAAGTGGTTAATGACTGCTTAATGAATGATACTACTATGCCAGTTGAACAAAGGGAATTTATACTGAAAGCCATCTCGTTCATCCTGAGTAATAATGTGTTTTCTTTTGAGGGGGATCTCTACCGCCAGTTAAAGGGCTGCGCAATGGGGACGAAATTCGCACCCAGTTATGCCAATTTGTTCATGGGTGCGGTGGAGTCCGTCCTCATTGCGCAGCCCAGTCTTGAAAAAGAAGGGGTGGCCTTTTACAGAAGGTTTATTGATGATTTCTTTATCCTATGGAGGGGTCGGTTGAAGCTGCAGAAACATTTGTAGAGAAAGGATACCCAAAAAATCTTTTAAAAGATGCTTATAAGAGGACATGCAATTTCACACAAGATTTGTGTTAAAAAAAAATGGATGATAAAAATAGGGACACCTGGGGTGAATTTGGAGAGGAATAAATGGAGTTTGATAACTACCTTTTGTCATTCGAGAGCAATTGTACGTAAATTGCTGGAGAAACATTGGTTCATCCTACAAGGAGATCCTCTTTTGGCCCCAATGATTCCCGATAAACCAAATATTATTTATAGAAAAAATAGAAATTTAAAGAACTTAGTAGCACCAAGCAACATAACACGGAAATATAAAACATCATATGAAAATGACAATAGCAGCTGGGGCTGTTTTGCATGTAAAGTACCCAAATGCTTGTGTTGTGGAGTGATACAGGATAATGCGAGGGATTTTCCTTCTAATACTACCAATGAGAAATTCCAGATCAAGCACAAGGTTACTTATCAGTCCACCTATATAATCTATTTATTGGAATGCCCTTGTGGGCTTCAATATGTGGGAAGGACTATTCAAACAGCGCATGCAAGATTGAATAAGCATAGACAGAACATCTGCTCGGGTTACCAATTGCACAGTGTGCCCCGACATTTTGCAGGGAGTCACAATAAGGATCCAGGAAAGATAAGATTGACCATTATTGACCATATCAAGGAGCCTGGTGAAGGGAGGCTGAGTATAGAATCATAGAATCATAGAATCGTAGAGTTGGAAGGGACCTCCTGGGCCATCTGGTCCAACCCCCTGCTCAAAGCAGGATTCACTAAATCTTCCCAGTCAGATGTCTGTCCAGCCTCTGTTTGAAGACTTCCATTGAAGGAGAACTCACCACTTCTCGTGGCAGCCTGTTCCACTCATTGATCACTCTAACTGTCAAAAAGTTTTTTCTAATATCTAATCTGTCTCCTCCCATTCAGTTTCATCCCATTGCTTCTAGTCTTTCCTTGTGCAAATGAGAATAAAGTTGATCCTTCTACAATATGACAGCCCTTTAGATATTTGTACACAGCTATTAAGTCTCCTCTCAGTCTTCTCTTTTGTAAACTAAACATTCCCAAATCCTGCAACCTTTCCTCATAAGACAGGGTTTGCAGACCGGTCACCATTCTGGTCGCTCTTTTCTGAACTTGCTCCAGTTTGTTGATGTCTTTTTTAAAATGTGGTGTCCAAAACTGGACACAATATTCCAGATGAGGTCTGACCAAAGAGGAGTAGAGGGAAATAATGACTTCACGTGATCTAGACTGTATGCTTCTGTTAATACATCCTAGAATTGCATTTGCCTTTTTTGCTGCTGCATCACACTGTTGACTCATATTCAGTCTGTGATCTATTGGTATACCCAAGTCTTTTTCACATGTGCTGTCACTTAGCCCTATTCCTCCCATTCTGTATATGCTTTTTTCATTTTTATTGCCCAGATGTAGTACTTTGCATTTCTCCCTGTTAAAAACCATTCTGTTAGTTGCTGCCCACTTCTCCAGTTTATTTATATCTTTTTGAATCCTCTCTCTCTCTTCTCTAGTATTAGCTATCCCTCCTAGCTTTGTGTCATCAGCAAATTTAATCAGTTTACCCTCAATTCCTTCATCTAAATCATTGATAAAGATGTTAAACAATACAGGGCCCAGGACAGAGCCCTGTGGTACCCCACTTGAGACATTCTTCCAACTGGATGTGCAGCCATTTACGACCACTCTTTGGGTCCGATCACTAAGCCAGTTATGAATCCACCTAACAGTTGCCTTGTCCATTCCATTCTTAGTCATTTTTTCAATAAGGATTGTATGAGAGACTTTGTCAAATGCTTTGCTGAAATCAAGACATACTATATCTACAGCATTTCCTTGATCCACCCAATCAGTGATTCCGCCATAGAAGGAAATTAAGTTAGTCTGACATGACTTATTAGTTACAAACCCATGCTGACTCTGTTTAATCACTTCATTCTTATCCAGGTACTGACATACATGTTGTTTAATAATTTGTTCAAAGATCTTTCCTGGTATAGAAGTAAGACTCACCAGCCTATAGTTGCCTGGGTCCACCTTCTTCCCCTTTTTGAAGATAGGAACAACATTTGCTCTTCTCCAGTCTTCTGGGAATTCTCCTGTTCTCCAAGAATTTTCCTTCAGTACTCTGGGGTGTAATTCATCTGGACCTGGAGACTTGAATTCATTTAGGTTAGCTAAGTGTTTCCTCACTATCTTTCTGTTTATAGATATCCTGGATTCTTCTATTCCCTTAATACGACAGTGAAAAACAGTTGATGTTACATTTCCTTTCTGAGAGAAAACAGATGCAAAATAGGAATTTAAAAGTTCAGCCTTCTCAGCATCCTGTCTTACCATTTCATCATTTTCATCCTGTAAAAATCCTATAGCATCTTTGACTTTTCTTTTACTTTTGACATATCCCCAAAATCCTTTATTATTGCTTTTGACATCTCTTGCAAGCTTCAATTCATTTTCAGCTTTAGTAATCTGATTTGTGCCCTGCAGGTTCTGCAGACAGCATTATATTCTTCTTTAGATATGCCTCCCTCTTTCCATTTTATAAACATTTTTTTCTTCCTTTTTAGCATGTGCTTAAGTTCTGTGTTCATCCATCCTGGTTTCCTTAAATGCTTCGTATTCTTCCCTCTTTTCGGAATTGTTAACAACTGTGCTTTGAGAATTTCATTTTTCAAGATTTCCCATCCTTCCTGGACATTTTTGTCTTTAAGGATATCCAGCCATTGGATCCCTCCAATTCTCTTTCTGAATCCCTTAGAATCTGCCTTTCTGAAGTCTAACCTTGATGTCTGAGTCTTCACAGGTCTTCCGCCTCTAGTTATCCAAAATTCTAAAATAGCATGGTCGCTACCTCCTAGGGTCCCAGCCACTTTTACCTCCTTAACCATTTCCTCCCTGTTTATAAGGATTAGATCCAAGGTAGCAGTTCCCCTTGTTTTCTCCCCTACCTTTTGGAAGATAAAGTTGTCAGCAAGAGAGGATAAGAATTTCCTTGACCTGTTAGTTTTGCCTGAGAGAGATTCCCAACAAATGTCTGGATAGTTGAAATCTCCCATGACAACTATGTCATATTTTTTGGAGAACTTGGCCATTTGATGCATAAAGAGTTCATCCATATCTTCAGCTTGCACAGGTGGCCTGTAGTAAATGCCTACAATGATGTCCTTTCCGTTGATCTGTCCTTGTATTCTTACCCAAACAGTTTCCACAGAACTCCCAGTCTCTGAAGCTTCAATCTCTGTGCAGATATACGCGTTTCTAACATACAATGCGACACCTCCTCCTTGTTTATCAAGTCTGTTTCTTGCAAACAAGTTGTATCCTTCTGGTCTTGTATTCCAATCATGTGTAGCGTCCCACCAAGTTTCAGTGATTCCAATGACATCATATTTCTTTTCCTATGTTAGTAGTTCCAATTCTCCTTGTTTGTTGCCCATGCTTTGTGCATTAGTATAGAAACATTTTAGTTTGTGATAGGTTTCTCTTTCTCCAATATTTTTATTAATTAGATTCTTTTGTCTTTGTTCTTCCTTTCCACTTCTAATAGCAGAGTTCTCAATAGCATTTGTCAGGTGTATGGCTTTTTCTGGTCTTTTGCTTCCCTTCCCATGTTGTTCTACTTTAAAGCTCTCCTTACAAATGTAGCAAGGCGACTTCCAAATACATGCTTTCCAGTCTTCGTAAGGTGCACCCCATCTCTAGCAAGTAGTCCATCGTATAAGTAATTCACTCCGTGATCCAGAAATACAAATCTTTGCTGACGGCACCATCAACATAGCCAGTTGTTCACCTGCAGAATCTTATTCCACCTCCTTGTTCCATGGCCATCCACTGGGAGGATGGAAGAGAAGACCACCTGCGCTCCCAGTTCTTTCACTTTCTTGCCTAAGTCTTCAAAGTCTCTGCAGATGGTTTCCAGGTCATTTCTTGCGGTGTCATTTGTCCCCACATGTAGTAGCAGGAATGGGTAGTCATCTGTAGGTCTGAAGAGTCTTGATATCCTGTCAGACACATCTTTAATTCTTGCACCTGGAAGATAGCACATTTCTCTTGAAGTTGTATCCAGTCTGCAGATAGCGGCCTCTGTTCCTCTCAACAGGGAATCCCCCATGACCACCACTCTCCGTTTCTTCTTCACAACATTTTTCTTTCTCCATCCAGGAGGACTCTGAAGGCGTACAAGGTTGCTGTTTGCTGGCAAAGTCTTATCCTGATGTATTTCTTCATCGTTCTCCTGCGTAAGAGCCTGGTACTGGTTCCTGAGAAGTATGGGTGCTGACTGCCTCCTGATCCTCCTGCTTCTCTGGGTCACATGTCTCCATTCCTCTGTTTCTTCAGGTGCACTTCGAATTTCTTCTCTTTCTGTAACATGAAGAGATAATTCTGCTCTGTCCAAGAACTCAAGTTGGGTACATTATATCCAGAGGGACTGAATCTCACTATAGAGAAAGTTTCCAGGTAGGGTTAATAGTTTAAGTGATTATGATTGATTTCTCTTTTTATGTGCATCATGTAGCTTTTTTAAAAAAAATTATTTTTTTTTTGAAAAAATTTGTAAAAAATTTTTTTTTAATTTTTTTGGAAAAGTTTTTTCCTTTTGTTGGGGGGTTTTTATTACTTGGACAGGGTTTATTATCAGTTTTTTATGGAATATTGATGAGGCTGAATGTCGTAACATGCAAAATGTATAATGATTGTTTAACAAATGTTTTTTCACATTGTTTTTATTGGGGATGTAAGGGTTAACGCGCAACATCAAAGGGAGGTCACATAGGATTGTGGGTTGTTCTAACTAGGGCTACCTATGAAGGCTGTAATAATTGATGCTTCCTTCATTCCACCTTAGGAAGACGGCTGTGACCGTAGAAACGCGTTGTGGGTATTGGAGGAGGAATAAAAGCTGAGTTTTTTACCCATTTTCTGGTTTCTGCCTCTCCTTTAGCGCTCCTAGAGACCGCTTTTTTTGTTGCTTCACATTGAATTTTCCTCTCTGAGGATCAGCGGCAGGAGCAGCTTGGAAGGCAGTTGCTTGTGGGAGAACCTGAAATTGCTGGGTGGTGCTGGGAAGCTCCGGTATCCTTGGTGTTCACTTACGGCTGGGATCGGTCTCAACTTCACATCCGGGAGCCTGTGAGAGATGGACTGACCGGGAGAGCGGAGGTTGCTGACAGCCACGTGCAGTGCCCTTCTGGGCTGCGAGGACTCGCTGCCCAACTACCATTCACGTTCACACCGTGGTTGTGCAAGGGTGGCACAACCCTGTAAGGTGAGCACCCTGTTGATTCAGTTAGGGAATTAATTTAAACACAGGTACACTCATTGCGCCTCTCTTTTCATTTTATTTTTCACATCACTGAGTCACAGACACTCTGAGCAGAGGAATCGTGACAGCAAGAGATACTTTTGCTCAATCTAGAGTCCCTCTGCCAATATTTTAGTTAATCTCTACAAAACATTGTAAGAAATTTGGAAACTTTTCAATTATTATACATGGCCATCTAGCTTGACTGACGGCTTCCTTGCCTGAAATCACAAAGCAAAGAGGCTGTGTCAGTCAAGTAGGAGGTGTGCGGAGCTGGGGGAGGGATAGAGCTGGAGTGACAGAGGATTCAGATGTATTATATCCCTTTGCATATCAATTTAAACAATGATTTCTCAGTAACAAAGGAATGGACTGTTCATGTAAAGGTATTGTTAAACTAGTCAGTGAAATATCCACGTGCACATAAAAATAACATGGGGCGTGAAATCCTGCTGTCAGATGCCCTTTAACAATTATACACTGGAAATGAGAAGGTTATATACCCCAACATTGTTACATCTGGTCACCATGTCCCTAAATTGTTCTTCATCACCAGATCGGGTGCAGATCCTATAGCTGATTGGCTGGTACCGCTCCCACCATGGTCTGTTGGGATTTGTGACGATCAAATTCTCATTAGGAGGTGAAATCTGCAGAAGAAAGAGGCACAGATGAGTAATTTTATGACATATATTTCAATTCACCAGTGCTCCATGTACAGAGTCTACAATAATCGCAAATCAAAGAAAACTGCCTAAACAGGAATGTTAAGAAATTTCTAATACAAGTCGAATCTTCAGTAATTGTCGATTCAGGAGTCACTAAAAGATAAAGTAGAAATACACTATATTTAAAAGAATCATTTTAACCTAATGTCACATTCAAAATTGCATAAATTAATACCGGTAGATAGATCAGTCATACTTGATGAAGCTGAACTAATAAAATGTTCACTTTAATACCAGGCAGGACAAAAAAGGAATAAGAATTTTAGTCATTCTGGGATAAATATTCAAAGTAAGTAGAGTGGCTTGCTAAAGTATTCACCCCCTTGGCCTTTTTTCCGTGTTTTGCTGCCTCATAACCTAGAATTTCACTGTTTTTCTTCAGGGTTTGCATTAGTCCATGTAAAGAACATGCTTACAACTGTGAACATTTGGTATTCGTTTTATTGTGAAGCCAACAAATAGGACTAAATATTTGGAAACTTTGGTGTGCATAACTATTCAACCCCCTTAAATTAGGACTTTGTAGAGCTTCTGTTTGTGGCAAGTACAGCTGCAAGTTGCTTTGGATAAGTCTCTATGAATTTTCCACATCTTGACGCTTGTATTTTTGCTCAACCGTAAATTTGCGGACAGTCTGTAAAAACCCTGTACTTTTTCTGCCATTTGTGAATTTTTCCCCCTACCACAGTAGTTTATACTGTGCATGTGCTAAAAAGGCTGCCATGCGCAGTACAAACAGGGCCTGTCCCGGAAGAAGAGTCGCGTGGGAAAGCATCCAATCCGCGCCGAGAGTGCTGCTACGATTTGTATCCAGCCTCCAAGGGAAGAAAACACAGCGCCGGCAGTGGCTCGGCTGGTGATGAGTACAATTCTGTGTGTGTCTGTCTTCAAATTCTCATACACAGCACCATACTGTATATACTGGTCCATACTATATCTGACTTGTACATAGTACGTCTGTATATACAGTATGTATATTGGATCTGTGTGTACAGTACAGTGCTGTGTATAGTATGTGCCCGTGGCACCGGGCCAGCAGTGTCTCTGCAGGCTACAGTGACACTTATCAAGTCTAGGAGCTGCAATGCAGGAATTTGGGGAGCAGGAGGGAGCCCCAGCAAAAACCCGCTGCTGCTGTTTCCCATGACTCAATAAAGCATGAGACAATTTCTGTTGAGAATTGACATGAATAAACTCTCACCCAAAATAATTAGATATAAAATAAAGCAATAGGTGGAAAATAAGACATAACTTTTAATCCGTTAATTAAAAGACTACTAACATGTGTCACCCAATGTGAAAATAAAAGAACGCATGCAAAATGCCAATCTAATGGGTAGGCCCTAAAAGAAGGGAGAAAAAAATCCCACCTAGATACATTAAGGATATAGATAGTCACCTAATAATCTGTTCAATAGGTAGACAAAAAATCTAGAAGGTACAGCAATAGAGACATATTCCACTCATGAATGCCATAACCTAGTTGCACATGTATATACACTTCATAAAAAGTTGCCAAAAGGGTCTCTCAGGACCACATAAATAGACAATCAGGTGAGATGATAATATGTAAAGGAACAATCTCACCAGATAAGATGGGTCGGGAGTCGAAAGAACCTCTGTTCAGTCCGACTGGAGGATGAAGTAGGAGAAGACAATACCCTGTCACATCCCTTAGGGAAAGTGCAGGGCATGTGCAATTTAGGGTTAGCTGTGGACTGCCCTTGTCAGGGCGGGAGTCTGGGGATTAGCTTTTACTTGATAAATGCAGTCCAGGGTCCTGATTACAGATGGTACCGGAGCAGGCTAGCCTGGAAGCAACTCAGGGATTCTCTCTCAGAAGATTGGCTGTGCAGTCTCCTTCCTAGCGCTTATTTGAGTGAAGTACTCCTAGTACTGAGTTACACTGAAGTTCTTCTCAATTCTCTTCTATTCTCACTCCTCGTATGGCAGAAAGCTGTAGCCGCTATTCCTCTCTTGGCTCACTCCGTGCTGTTGTGCCTCCGAGTCTTAGATGGGGGTAGGGCATTTACAGCCTCCTACTCCTCTGGTGTCTGTTGCAGGATCATTAGTATCCATACAACCGTGGAGACCAGGCTCCAGTTCATGCGCTCTCACTGGAGATGAGCCTTTTCCTCTCTGCTCAATCTCCACGCTTCTCCCACACGTCTGCACACTTCACCCTCCTCACTCTAACTAACCACTCCTTCCTCTTAGCCCTCAGAGAGCACTCCTCCCCTTAATTCCTGATCAGAGTCCCCCCTGCTGGCCTGGAGTGGAACTGTGTTGCATGTATAGGTTAACTGCGAGAGAGACCCTTCATTGCCTCCAAGCCTGGCATTACCCTCCCTGGAGGAAGGCAAAGCCACTGTGGCGGCCATACTCCTGGGGGCACCACATATACTATAAAAGGCACCAGCACCACCAGCATGTATGCTATGAAATGAACCGGCACCAGACCAGCATGTGTAATATAAAAGGCACCAGCAGCACCCGCATGTATAATATGAAAGGCACCAGCATCACTAGCATGTATAATATAAAAGGCACCAGGCCACCATGTATGCTTTAAAATGCACCAGCATCAGGCCAGCATGTATACTATCAAAGGCACCAACACCAGGCCAGAATATCTCTATATATAAATCTGAATGTGTGTGTATCACCAACCAATCACGAAGCAGCAGAGTGGGAAACCAACCAATCACGAAGCAGCAGAGTGGGATGCGGTTGAAGAGCAGGGCTGAGGACGGATACAACAGAACAGTGCATAGAGAGCGGGGCTGTGAGGAAGACAGTCTTCAGGACAGGGGCCGAATAGTGCCAGCACCCTCCCAGCCCTGTCCCGGCTCAGTCGACGCTCCCCGTCGCCAACTGCGCTATCCCCCCTCCCTGCAGCTTCCCGGCCTAAATTTAGTCCCTGACTTCTACTGCGGCCTACTACAACGCTAGGCCACGCCCTCGCATGCCGCCCAATCACACGCGCTGCAGATTCACTCTAGCTCCGCCCACTCCAGCTGCCCACGCTAGGCCACGCCCCCGCAGGCCACCCAATCACATGCACTGCAGCTCTGCTATAGCTCAGCCCACTCCACCCACTACGTCCGAGCGAACAATCTGCGCACCTCTCTCTCCTGGTCTCGGCGTCACCGCATGTGGTGCATGGAGAGCGGGGCTGTAGAGGGAGAGAGTGGGAGAGCAGGGCTGTGAAGGAAGAGAACGGGGCTGTGGACGGAGAGAGCGGGAGAGCAGGGCTGTGGACAAAGAGACCGGGGCTGTGGAAGAAGAGAGCGGGGCTGTGGAGGGACACCGGGACATGGATGTAGAGCGCGGCTGCGGAGGGACAGAACAGGACGGCGGGTGGAGATCGGGGATAGTAAGGAAGACAGCGGGACCCACAGTTAGGTACCATGCCCGGGCAACGCCAGGCTCTTCAGCTAGTATACTATAAAAGCAACAGGCACCAAGTCAGCATTTATACTTTCAAATGCATCAGCAACACCAGCATGTATGCTATAAATGGCACCAACAACAGGCCAGCATGTATACTATAAAAGGCACCAGCACCACCCGCATGTAAACTATAAAAGGCATAAATACCAGGCTAGTATGTATGCTATCAAAGGCACCAGCAACAGGTCAGTATGTCTACTATCAAAGGCTCCAGCACCATGCCAGCATGTATACTATAAAAGGAACCACAATCAATTTTATTTGTCAAGATATCAAGGATTTTAGTGCCGCTTTATGTTT